>NW_028261382.1:157383670-157690337 GCF_051295495.1 Thamnophis sirtalis
ATTTTTTTCCAGCCCCAAAATCCAATAAAATTTGATCAAATATTTTTAAACTTTTTTCACATCTATAGAGTGTTACAAGGAAATATTTCTGATCTTTTTGGTGTAGCTATATCAGCATGGGAATATCTTTTCCAAGGACTTCCTTGCTACCCTACCAAGCCTTTGGAATATTTTTTCACTGGTGTTTGTTTTTACCATTGAAAAGTTATTCTAAAAGACAGAAGCTGTCCATTACTTTAACATTTTCACTGTGAGTTATTAGGCTGTACCTGTTGTCACCACCCTCCAGGCCTTCCGCAAACCCCTTAAAACCTGGCTGTTCCGACAGGCCTGGGGCTAAAGAGCTGTTGCCCCCATCTCGAATGGTATGACTGTTGTGTGTTTTTAAATTATGCATTGTTATGTTTCATTTTTATTTTTTGTCTATACCCCCTTCCCTGATTTGAATTGTGAGCCGCCCTGAGTCCCCTTCGGGGGAAAAGGGCAGCATATAAATACAATACAATCAAATCAAATCAAATCAAATCATTAGTTTGGTCTTCTTTAGATTTAATTTTAGCCCCCCCCCCTTTTTTTTTACTATGCACCTTGACTTTTATTAATAGAATTAGCAGGTCATTTGAATTTTTAGCTATCAGATGAGTATCATCAGCATGAAAGTAAAGTTAAAAGTTCTCCTTGCACGTATGTGCTAATCACTCCTGATTCTAGGGGTGGTGCTGATTTCCGTTTCAAATCCGAAGAGCCAGTGCTGTCCGAAGACGTCTCTGTGATCATGTGGCTGGCATGACTAAATGCTGAAGGCACACGGAACGCTGTTACCTTCCCACAAAAGGTGGTCCCTATTTTTCTACTTGCATTTTTACTTGCTTTCGAACTGCTAGGTTGGCAGAAAATGGGACAAATAACTGAAGGTCACTCCATTACATGGTGCTAGGGATTCAAACCATTGAACTGCCAACCTTTCTGATTGACAAGCTCAGCATCTTAGCCACTGAGCCACCACATTCCTATATCATCAGTTTAGCAGTTTAATAATATTTTTACCAACAGTTCTAAAACAATGAAATGTATATGTTTAACTAATAATTTATTAATAAAAATAATTACATTTATCACATTTATTATCTGCTGCATGCTGCGCTTCATGAGGCTTCCTCCAACTTTATTCATTATAGTTCGTTATTACAAATTCGCTCACATGGCAACGAAGCATTTAAAATATGTGCAGTAGATTTACTGCTTGGCATGTGGGAATGTATTTTGAAGAACTACTGCAGCCATTAAATGAAAAGGATCATCTTATGAAGATGGTTGACAATCAAAACTGAACATAAAAAGCCTCCCTAAGCTATAGCCCAAAAGCTATTGCAGCTGAATTTAGTATAGCTAAACTAGCAGTCTTCAATTTTAACTGGCTTGCGATATCAAGAGTGGATGGTTATGGCTTTAGAAATGGCTTAATGGGGTACACACAATTCATGTTTCAATAATGAACCTCTACAATTCATTAGAGGAAAAAGAATTGCTATGTGGCAAACTGATGATCAGATAGCATAGCTCAATTCTTATTTTAGAGACGATCCTTCCCAGAAAGATTAGTTTGATTTTCTTCACATTCATTACTCTCCAGGATTTATTTTTAATGCATGTCTATGTGTCACAACATAACTTTCATTAAAATGCTTAGATGCCTTTTGAAGAATTAGTAAATGTTTCAAATACATTCTTGGACCCTCTTTATGTAACCTGCCAATGGCATTTACAAGTAATGAGCCCATCTACATTCATGAAATACAAAGATGTTATGTGGGAAGCTATAAGTTCCCGATAATATATTTAAATACATTTAGTTTAAAATTGTATGAAACTTCCCTGGGAATAAGCTGTTTGAACTGTGGCTTTTTCTTTTGAATTAAGATTTGCATGGCAACTATCTGATCAGCAGTGCATTGAATGAGTGACCTCTCAGTTATGAAGCCTAAATATAAAACATATTAAAAGAAATTGGAGTCATTCTTAACGAGGAGGAAAAACATGATGTATTTCTTTGTTTAATCAATTTGAATCCCACCTCAATTACAAAGGCAACTTTAGAAGAATGTTATTGGAACACATCATGTTCATTCTTACAAATACTCTTGTATTTAATGGGAGTACTTTCACTTACTTTGATAGCTTTTGAAGTTGACAGCTTGTTTACTTTATTTTAAAGTGTTTTTCATTTAATGTTTTAAGTTAATTATAAACTGGATGAAACAAATGACAAACCTAGAATATTATTGGTTAGGTTAAGCAACGGGCAGTCAGGAAACATGATCACTAAAGCTGTAATTTTGACATAACTTGTTCTTTTGGTAAGTATTTCATTAATATTAGCTGGTCTATTTTGGAATGAAGAACTTGTGTTTGTACAACCCAAGAAAGAAAATGCTAACTCAGCAATGCCTTCATAATTACTTCTCTGCATAATACATAGCAGTATGTGAACATGTCTTAATCCTAGCTATTTCCCCGCCCACCCTTTCATAGAGCAATCACAAAACACCTGAGAATGATTTGCACTGGATAGGAATATTCTCTTTCCACAAAACTTTTACACATCAAACTGTAATTGTAATAATTCAATTTCAGCAGGGGCATCAAACTCGATCCTGTCACAGGCTGTATTTGGATTTTGTTTGCCCTTGTGGGGGGCAGGGGGGACATGGCCTGGTCATCATGGCCAACTGGGTGAGCATGGCTGGCATGGGGTGGCAGAGGCTGGTCCCTTGCTGTTTCTGGGAAGACCTGCAGACCAACTCTGTGGCCTATCACAGGCTGGATCCGACCCACAGGCCAAGTGTTTGATACCCCTGAATTACAGTTCATTTATTGACCATTCAAAGTTACAGCAGGACTGAAAAAAAGTGACTGAGGGCCATTTTTCACACAACTGTTGCAGCATCCCCATTTTCATATGATTGAAATTCAAAAGCTTGGCCACTGACTCATATTTATGACAATTGCAATGTCCCAGGATCATGTGATCATTTTTTGTGACCTTCTGACAAGCAAAGTCAATTTGGAAGCCAGATTCAATCAACAATGTGTTACTAATTGCAGTGATTCACTATATTACTAACTGCAGTGATTCACTTAACAACTGTGGCATAAGAGGACATAAAAGGGAAAAAATTCACTTGACAACTGTCTTGCTTAGGAACAGAAATTTTGAGCTCAATTGTGGTTGTAAGTTGAGGACTATCTGTATAAAGTATTTAGTAATTAATATTATTGCAACATGGGTAGAGAGAATAAAAATGAAATAAATTGTGTTTTAAATGGTGCCAGTCTATATCTGTTTAGTGGAAAGTATACAGTCTTGTTCCCTCAAAAGGGATATGAGTGCACCCCATTCTTCTGGGAAATTACACTCTCTCTAAAGCCATTAGCCAACTAATCACTTAGAGAATAACCACAGTGTCACCCATCTTCACTGAAGTGATGCCACATTTGCATTATGTTGGTGCAACAATGGATAGATGACTAGAAAATGCTATAACCTGCTAATGAGGAAGCACAATGAGAATTTTTTTCTGCACTTTCAACAAACATTTCAATGGTGTGCTTCTGGGGTTCAGTGTTTGCCTTGTCATTAAGAGGGGAGTTCCCTGAGGTACTGAATACAGGAAGATGAATGTTTAGCTTTGTATTTGCCAGCTCTGTTTGTTACTGTGCTCCCACATTTCTAATAGTTGCTGCTGTCCTGCTAATTATAATCTGTGAAAGAGCTTCTATGAAATGTTGTCAGGGCCTTTTCCCACTATTGAATTGTGTTGCTAACTACACATCCTCAAGCTGTTAGAAAACTATACCATGACATTTGCTGTCCATATTAAGGAACCATATTGCCTTTGCTACATCAGTTCCCAATCATTATCCATCACCTAATGTCTTTCCAAAGTAAAGGATAACAAGCTTGCTCTTTGGGTTTCTATGGGAGATATGGTATATTGAAGAGAGCTAACAACCACAGGAAAGACCAAGAAATTTTTGAATAGACTGGATATTTAGAACCTCTCTTGTGAAGGAGATGATTGGAGATCATCCTCATGTAGTCCAGAAGAGACTGCAGGATAGAAGTTTTCCATTGGTTTGAATCCTGGGAGACTATGGGATTAGCAATCTTGCATGCAACCCTGGTGAAGATTTTTAAAGACACAAAGTTCTCATGTTTATCTGACAAAGTAGACATGGTATCAAAAGTGGTTTGCAAATGACAAGCCAAAACAATAATTGAGAAAAGGATGTTTCTCTGGATAAACATAATATATAATGATTAATTATGGCCCATTAAGCTACTAGTGACTTTTAGTAACTAGAAGATAGATGTTCTCTATAGTGATCTATTCTCAATGTGGTCCCTCAGGTCTTCCAAGTTCACAGTCATCACTGTAACTGAGTTCAACCACTTTGTTTCTAATCATCATCTTATTTTCTTAATAGAGTGGCCAGAAATAACTCTTCTTTGATACTGATACAGCTAAGACTTTGTCTCACTTGTGAGCTGAGAACAATGATGTACACAATGTGGAGACATAACAGAAAAACAAAGATCTTGCCAGGACAATTTTGTTTTGTTGTGAGCTGAAAGTTATAAGAGGAATTTGTAAACATTGTGTTCCACTTCAAATTATATAATATCTAATGGTTAATCCTTCCTGTTTTCCAGGGGAGTTGTTTGATTTTTAATTATCATGTATCATTGAGAATAGCAAAAACATTGGAACAGCAGTATTTATTTTCTTGGATTTTAAAAAGGCAACAGTGCATTGCAAATTAACAGATCCTGGATTCAGAATACCCTTAAGCTAACCATTATTACACTTTTGTATTTTAAACAGTAGGTTTATCACTTCAAAAGGTAAAAATAAGTTTAGAACCAGTTTTAATTTTCTTTCCAGCTAGAACAAAACTGTAATGAAATTATTGTCAAAGGTTGGGCTTTCTCTGTCTACAATCTGATCTGTTTATCTGTTAGCATGTTCAGTCTCCAAAACAGAACATTAACAGAGCCAAATTTATTATGCAGGGAAAAGTGGACAAAAAGAAAGATTGATTTCAGGAGTGGACCCTGGGACCTGAAAGAAAAGAAATATGCCATTTACCAATTCCCAATGCAACCCTATTGCTGATTTTTTCTTTCTTTGTCCAGTCTTTAGAATAGAATAACAGAATTGGGAGGGACCTTGGAGGTCTTATAGTCCAACCTCCTGCATAGGGAGGAAATCCTACACCACTTCAGACAAATAGTTATCCAATCTTTTCTTTAAAGGTTCCAGTGTTGAAGCATTTACAGCTTCTGGAAGCAAGTTGTTCCACTGTGTAATTGTTCTAACTGTCAGGAAATTTCTCCTTAGTTCTAGGTTGCTTCTCTCCTTGATTTGTTTCCACCCATTGCTTCTTGTCCTTTCTTCAGGTCCTTTGGAGAATAGCTTGACTTTCTTCCCTTCTGGTCATGTGACCCAAAGCAGAGCATACAAAGTCCACCTCATGCTTCCCAAATGTATGTTCATGCTATTATAAAGTTTAGAAACCATTTCAGAATCTATGTTGTGCATGGATTCCTTGCCTTGTTATAATAGACTCAATATTTTCCTGTCAGTCTCCCTTTATATCTTAGAGCTGCTGTCATACAAACTTCTTGCTGGTGTTCTGGGGAATATATTCTCATTTTAGTATTCCAAAGGAATAAGTGCACAGATTCTATTAATACAAAATGAAACGTATCTATTAATTTTTCCCAAACACACTCAGAGGAACAAATTAATTCCTCAGCCTTAATTTAGCTTTGTCTACCCCAATTCAATATTCATTCTGCTGAGATATGTGTTCGAAGATCATAGTGCCCTTCATCAAGCTTAGAATGTGTAGTCAGAATGGGGGCAACGAAGACAATCTTTATTACAAGATAAATTTTGAATTCTATCTATATATCTATATATCTATATGTCTATATGTCTATATGTCTATATGTCTATATGTCTATATGTCTATATGTCTATATGTCTATATGTCTATATGTCTATATGTCTATATGTCTATATGTCTATATATCATATATATATATATATATATATATGTATGTATGTATGTATGTATGTATGTATGTATGTATGTATGTATGTATATATATATGTATGTATATGTGTGTGTATGTGTGTGTATGGATGGATGGATGGATGGATGGATGGATGGATGGATGGATGGATAGATAGATAGATAGATAGATAGATAGATAGATAGATAGATAGATATAAAGATAAACACACACACACCCATACACACACACAGAAACACACACAGAGCAACCTGCAGGGGTTCATGTTGTTAAAAACAATTATTAGAGAAATTTTTTTTAGGATTTTCTACTCGGGTGAATGATTCAATAAAATGCTGCTGGTACATTTTAGCTATGTTATACCAACTTCTCCCAAAGTTTAGGATATATGTGAATGTGCTTTAGATAGAGCTACTTAAAGACTTTATGGAAGTTCATGCAGTGCCTTGGGTAGTGATGAATGCTTCAAGAGCTGCCTGTTGATTCTTATATTCCAGGAAGTACATTGACTGCCAGTCAGCTTCTGGGTACAATTTAATTTAGCAGATTTCATCCTCTCACCAGCACCACATGGCTTGTAACCTAGCAAACTCCATGACCACTTGCTCCAAAGTAGGGTGCCTGTCTGGTAAAATTTGGGAGAGGCTCTGCTGATAGTGCCATCTCCAAGAAACTTCCATCTACAAGAACCTAGCATCAAAATCTTCTCAATGGTGGCACCTCTCATATTGATTAACTTGCCGTCATACATAAGAACTAATTATTTCCCCATGGAAGAATAACTTGACTCTATAAAAAAGCATTTGGGAAAAAATTAGATATTGGTATCTACTCAAATTAACCAGGATCATAATAATGCATGTGTCAGCGTTCCAAGTATCATGTACAATTAAATCACAGAACAAGGCAAAATGATCCTTAAAGTTTCAATTTAATAAATCAGATATCTTAGCACATCTGTGTTAATCCCAGTTCTGGAAATGACATCAGAATTCCACCCAGTTAAAAGTTCGTGATCTTGTCCCCACACCCACAATCCATCACATGGTCCAATCTTCTTCTTCTTCCATGCTGGCATCTCCACCCAGCTGTTTCCAATCAGATGTGAAGGTGCGGAGAAAAAAGATGACCTTGGTCATCTTGGTCTTCTAGCAAAGAATGAAAACAATACATTCCACAATCCTACTCCTGTCTATTCCCCCCTCCCATTGACTATACTAATGAAACAGCATATTGAAATAAGAGAAAGTGTGGCAGGCCAAAATTCTAAAGGGAATATAATTGCAGGCCTGACAGGCGGCCTCGCCTCAGAAGAAAAAGTTTCCTGAAAAGAGAATAACATAAAAGTTAACATTAAAAAAATTAACCACCTACTTCCCCCCCTAGGGGACTTCTCGTGGAACTAACTAACAAGTGGCTTCAGACAAAGGGTAACCCTTCCATTGTACTAAATACTGTAAGCGACCCCTATTCAGCCTAGAGTCTACAATCTTTTCCACCTCAGATTGTGTCTCCCCTTCTATCTGGTTACGAGAGAAAGTTTGGGTGGATGCTCTTATGCTAGACCCAATTACTGGTTTCAACAAGCTACAATGAAATTCTGGGTCAATTTTCCCTAGACCTCTGGGTAGACTGAGTTGAACTGTAAATGGATTAACTATCTTCACTATTGGGAATGGACCTAGAAATTTTGGACCAAATGCTAGGCATTCCTAATCTTATGTATTTGGTAGACACAAAAACTTTTTCCCCACCAGGAAGGGGTTCTGGAGCGAGTGATGTTTATCAGCTTGCTTCTGGTAGGCTTCTGCCACATCTGCTAGAGCCTTCTTCATATTCTCCCATTCTTTCTTTAGCATTTCCATCCATCCATTCAAAGACATGGAGGAGGGAGGTTCTCTAGGCAGCTCAGGCATGGGAACAAATTCAATGCCACTGGTAATCTGGAAAGGAGTAAATCCAGTGCTGTGAACGACATTGTTGTACGCCACTTCGGTGAAGGGTAGCAAGTCTGACCAGTTGTCTTGCTGATAGTCCACATAACACCTTATGTATTGTTCCACCACTGCATTGGCTCTCTCTGCTGCGCCGTTCATGCTTGGAAGAACCTCTGAGCTCAGTTCTCGTATGGACCCAATGGATCTCAGGACCTCTCTCCAGAACTGGGCTGTGAATTGGACTCTGCGGTCTGAAATGACCCTCTTGAGCAATCCGTGCAGGCGCTAAATATGTTTCACAAACATTTTTGCTAATTTCTTTGCGGACGGCAACTCTGAGCAAGCGATGAAGTGCGCCTGCTTGGAAACCAAGTCCATAACTGTCCAGATTACTCTGTTCCCACTGCTGTCTGGGAGTTGCACGATGAAGTCCATTGCGACCTCTTCCCATGGTCTGTTAGGGCTGGCCACTTGTTGTAGCAGTCCAGACTGGTCTGTTGGGAGCACCAATTTCATAGCTGTCATCAGCTTATCCTGGCTTCCATTACTATCATGCTGCGGTTTTCTCGACAAAACATCCCCCAACAAGTTTTTGGGTACTTGTTGGACAGTTGGTTTTTTTGTCTCTGCTGCAGGTTCTGGGCTCTTGGGTTCAATCATCCCTGGCTGGCCCTTTTCCTCCCCCGGTGGTAGCAGCTCAACCACAATCATCAATTTCCTATCACAGTCTTCCCACTTTATTGTGGGCTTCCACTTGTCAAGCCATGCACACCCCAAGATTATTTTTTCCAGCATCTCTGGAGCCACAATGAATCTGAGAAGCTTGCAGTAGTGCCCCACTTCTAACTTTACCAGTTCAATTACTAGCATGGGTTGGGCCCCTCCAATTAGCATTCCATCTACCTGCTCAACCCAAATGGGACAGGTTAGAGGTCTTGTGGTTATGCCTAGTTGCTTGACAATCGACATGCTGATTAAGCATCGAGCACAACTGGTGCTCACAACTGCTTCAACTTCCCCCTCCAACCCCTTCTTAGGCATTTGGAGGTTGACTTGGAAGGAGAAGGGGCAGATGGGTGCATTCATCATTGGGTCATCTTCAGCATTTTCCTCCTCCAAGGCCTCCCCCTTGGTAGGACTCTTCATCACCTTAGGTTGGGGATCCTCTTCCAGAGGTTGTTGGTCCAAATGACTCTTTTGTGATGGCATCTGGGGCCTTCTCTTTTCCGCCATGGTGGTTGGTGTGCACGTTTGTGGCAACGGGGCTGGAGCCAAGCACTCTGATGCTTTGTGGCCAAGTTGACAGCAAAGGTGGCATTTTATTGGCCCCCACAAGGAAAGGGACCTAGTTACATCTCTAAACTTAGGAACCGCTTCATCACATTTTCCCATTCTGTAACTTGCCCCTTGGTAATCCCTTCTTCCATTGTTGAGAACATTTTTCTGTAGGAAGGTTGGGTAAGAACCTTTTGGGGCATTGCAGGGGAGACTGGAACCGATGGGGAGGTCAATCCCTTAGTTGGCCATTGCCCAGTTGTCTGCCATGGTGCCATCTGCTGAAGAAGGGCAGGTACCATTTGGAATCCCTTCCATCTAAGACCTGGAATTAAGACCCATCCCAAGGGTGCCTGATTCACAGGTTGCAGTTCACTCAATGATGGCTGGTTAGGGGGGGGGGGTTATGTGCCAAGGGCCCCTCTGCTGACTTGGAGGATTTCCCCATGTTGATGGCCCAGGAGATGCCCACTGGCATCTTAACCATCCATACTCTGGGAAGAAAACCCAATTTAGTGGTGCTTCATGCACTAGTTGCAGCCCAATTTCTGGTGGCTGGCAAGTGAAAGATGCTGGCCAAATCCCTTCTTGCTGGCTGGGTTGAAAATCCCATATTGATACGGATTCTGTCTTCAACTCAGTTGCAGGGCATTGGTTCATTTCAATTATCCCTGTTTGGAAGGAGTCAAAATCTCCACTCCAGGGTTTTTTCCAAGCCTTGGCTGCGGAGAAGGAGGGGTAGTATGCACTCATGTTTACTTGTCCGGAATGGTCCGGGAAGGCCATCGGAGCCGACTGTGTGAGGGTGGCTGGGATCTCCATTCATCAGATCATCTGGCCATCCTTTAATTGCGTTGAGAATAAGTTTCTTCATTTCTCTTCTTTCCATCCCTCACAGGCTGGGATTCTTGCCAGCGGCAATAAATTTTAAAAGAGAAAACTGCTTCGTCTTTGAAGATCTGAAGAAAAGCGTCTCATCTCAGCTTCTTATCTCAAAAGGCTGGCTCCTAATTGTTCGCTGATATTTTACGCTTACCATGTGGCTCAGCTTTGGGAAAACAGCAACCCTCACCAGCCCCCCATGAAGGAGGGGATGCTGGTGGTTTATTTTGAAGAGAGTATTGGGATAATGTCAGCATTCCAAGTATCATATAGAATTAAATCAGAGACCAAGGCAAACTATCCTTAAAGTTCCAATTTAATAAATCAGACATCTTGGCATTATGCTATGGAATTCCAATACTGGAAATGACATCAGAATTCTACCCAGTTAAAAGTTCATGATCTTGTCCCCACACCCACAATCCATCACATGGTCCAATCTTCTTCTTCCACACTGGCATCCACACCCAGCTGCTTCCGGTCGGGTGTCAAAGTACGGAGACAAAGGATGACCTTGGCTTCTAGTAAAGAATGAAAACAATACATTCCACAATCCTACTCCTTCTATTCCCCCCTCCCATCAACTATACTAATGAAACAGTATAATGAAATAAGAGAAAGTGTGGCAGGCCAAATTTCTAAAAGGAATATAATTGCAGGCCTGACAGCATGCTGTTAAGTAATGTTAAATTGTTTTAAATTTTCTGCTTTTTAAGTTCATTCTGCTTTGAACGATTGGGAATAGAGTAGCACAGAAATTTTAGTAAATACTTAAAAAAAAAGACATTTCATCAAGTTTTAATAATTAAATAAAAGAGCCAAGGTGGCACAGTGGTTAGAGTGCAGTACTGCAGGCTATTTCAGCTGACTGCTAGCTGCATTTCAGCAGTTCAAATCTCACCGGTTCAAGGATCCTTCCAAGATGGGTAAAAGGAGCACCCAGATTGTTGGGGGCAATATGCTGACTCCCTAAACCGCTTAGAGAGGGCTCTAAAAGCACTATGAAGCAATATATAAGTCTAAGTGCTATTGCTATTGCTAAAAGCAGGGATAGAAAAAGCTGTTTAAGGCAAGTCGATCCAATTGTTCAGTTAATCTAATTTTCAAAATTGCAGACTAAAATATTTCCCATTGCCTACAAGCTTTATTTAAATAATAATAATAACAATTGGTGTTGAATGTAGCCCCACAAAACTTTAGTAAATCTCTCCAAACCTCTCAAAAATTTCCATAGAGCTGCATGTTTTTTTATGAATATGTAGAATTAAATTGATTCTATTTTTACCTAACTATGTCCTACTGAAAGAGTCACACCAGCCAGCCATGAACCGAAGGAGGAAAATATTCATCTCAACTTTTATCAGATAGTAGGTATGATGAAACTTGTTCCAATAAGTGTCTAGGACAAGAGAGGGCAAGATATGACTTTCCAGAAGTTTGATGAATTGGAATGCCCATCATTTCTTGCTGTTAGTCATATTTGTCAAGATTGATAAAAATAGGAGTTTAGCAAGGAATAGAAGGCCTTACCTCAGATATTTCCACTCTAGGCCCACTCCAGTACTACTCTCCTCATCCTACATGCTGATTTCCAAAACTTCCCCTTTTTTTGCTTTCAGCTTCAGGAACAAGATGGTTCTCTGGAGTAGCAGAAGGGAAATAGCAGCTCCCAAAAGATAAAGAAAGCTCAGCCATTTTTGTGAGCAGTCTCAATAATATTGTTGTTGCTACTGATGATCATTTTATAATGTATCCCCCCACCACAAAAAAATATTTTTTCCTATTTTCTCTATTCTCTATTTTCTCTATTATCCAAGACTGTACATTTCAAATATCTGTAACCAACAGTTCTTTAATGCCTAAAGGTATTTCTTTTTATCCACTATATACAAGAGGATGTTGTAGAAAAATAGGACTAAAAGAATATATATTTGGATGTAACTATGCTTTTCCAGTGTGTTTCAAATGGCCCTTAAATCATAACTTGAGAAGATTGTGAACAAAAGTACATGTATCTCTAAAATAATCTATATAGCTGTTTCTTTCGAGCAATTTCTCCTTTCACATGAGCTTCTATTCACTTAAGACTCTGGAAAATATTCAGAACCTATGCCCAGACAAATCTCTTAAACTGATTAAAATAAATAGAAATAAAGTAAGATAGTTTTTAAATCTTTTTTTTTCATATTTCAAGATTTTTTTGAGGATGACATTTAAATCAATTTACTGTGACTTTGAGGATATCAGAGAAAGTACATGTACAACATACAAAACAGTCTAGCAAGGAGATGACTAGAGTGAATAAGAGATAGATTTTGCCAGAATTTCATCTCTCATGCTGTTTTAGAAAGGATGACCTTTCCTGGTAGCTTGAAACCTAACACTTATTCTTGGATTATCCATGGCCATCTGAACCCTGCCGCATCTGAAGTGACCATCTGGACCATGAAGAAAATTAATAATTATCAGAGGGTATTGTTCAGCTTGCCTTTAAGATGTCACTAGGTACTTCACCCAAACTTTTGAAAATATCCTTCCTTCTAAATAATGGTTATCTTGTACACAGTTCTTGAGGACAAAGTATACAAAGTTGTGGCTTCTGTTTTGTCTATTTTGAATACATTCTAAGTTAATTTTCAGACTTTTTGGAAGGCTATTATTTTCCATTATCTTTCTACCAAGAAACAGATGGAGAAATAGAATCACATTTTATGGCCCGAGCCACTGAAACTGATACCCTTTAAATAAGATTGCCATGGCCATTATTATAAAGTGGCTCAAATTCTTTCTAGAAGAACGTAGTCAGAAAGTGAGGCTAGGGTGTTTCGTTTCTGCCTCATGGCAGTTGGTTCTGTTTTGATTTATCTGATTTTAAAAAAAACATATTATAAGAAATGGAAGAAATGATATAGAAATTCTATATAAGGTTTTGCCAAATAATAACTCAAATTCTTGAACAAATATGGGAAGATACTTGACAGCTTCTCCTGTCGTTTTTTTCGTAACAGTTCACTCCAAATTATTATTTTTTTAGAAATTCTATTTGACCTCTTTGCCAACAGATTGCGGTGTATTCATTCCAGACAACAGATGATCACATCTTCATATTGGACAATTCCCCTAACACTGTTCTTCCTCACCCTACTTTTCCATGAAAACAATGGCAATTTCATTTCTTTCTTATCAGTGGAGCTTCCTTTTAAAATAAAAGAGTAAAAGTGTGTGTGTGCGCGTGCACACACTGCCATACTGGCTTCTATTGTACACAACAGTGGAGTTGCCATGGTAATGGCTTCACAGTACTCCACAAGGGGGCGTCCTCTGGCAAGGGTGAAAATCCAATATTAGAAATTATGTTTGGTCTGGACATTTTCCTCCTATAAATAAATACCTGGACAATATCAGGTTATCAGCTAGTTCTAAATAAACAATACACAACCAGAGTCACTGGTTCGAGATGGAGGACTCTACAAATTGAATAAAATGCACTGTATATGCCTCAGGATAGATTTGGTAGGTATTTCCCAGTGGCTGATAACATTATGCAAAGAAAGCAAAATCAAATTCACCAATTGCTTTGCTTAAACCACCTTGCATTCAAAATCAAGACACCCCCGTTTAGCAGCAAGACCATAAATAATAAATTTTGGAGAGAGATTGGCAATGGAGACAATGCTGGTGCAGTTTTCTGACATGTCCATGATGGGTGCATATCATTTGAAGTTGGCAGTGGGGAAAGGCTCTGTAATGTATGATGCCTTTAAAAGATATTTTTGGGGATGGAGAGAGAAGCTTCTTCTTCATATATAGAATACAATAATTTATTAATTTTCACAGTATAGATCAAAGAATATAACACTGATATTGTATCAATTGCATTAATGACTACTGTGCTTTTAGGTCCAATTAAAAGTGTTAAGATAATAATTTGTAAGACCACATTTAAAGTTCTTTCATTCAAAGTACTAGATTAATTCACCTGCATTTTAAAAATGGCCAAAGGCTCTATTTACATATCTCTAGATAATATATTAGATGGTGGATTCAAGAATAGAGCTCTTTTATATGGTGCTATCATTGTTCTGTAATATGCACAAGACTTACTCCAGGCTGGTTTTAAATAGGCTTTAAAGATTCTGTTTAGAAATGAATGGATGTCCACATTTATTTTATAGCTTTCCTGTTTCAGTGACTCCAAAATGGTTTGTGCTGCTCCTTTAATTAATTGCATATTATGCAGTCCAAAAATGATTTAAATAAATAAGGGTCTATAGCAGAAAGAATTTAGCTGCTTTAGCATTGTGATTTGACAAATGTGTGTGGGTCACTTATAGCAGAAGCATAATTGAATCGGATAAGCACTTGGTGCACCATCAATTGCAAAGAAGTGCTAAATATATATTCAAACATGTCTTAGGAAATTCGCCTTCCAAAGTAAAAATTACAATTAGCTTTTTTTTTCAGGATGCCCACATAAATTACTACAACACTGAATCACATTGCTAATTATATATGATCTATCTATCTATCTATCTATCTATCTATCTATCTATCTATCTATCTATCTATCTATCTATCATCATCATCATCATCATTCTATTTAATCATATTTGACATAAACAAATGTTGTTGTTTTTTAAATAGTCAAAATAAAAAGTCCTTTGATTCAAATTTAACTCCTGCAACTTCTTGGGAATACCCAACTTCTTCTGTTGTCTTTTTGGCAACAATATTAAAATTCTGTGCCATTGACGTGTTCCAGGAATTTTTTTAAAGAGATGCATCAGTCCATAGTTTCCAGTTGGTCTCCCATTCAAGCATTTACTAATCTGATTCTAGTTAGCATTTCAATATTAGTCATAGCTGGACTTTCCTTTTCTTTTTTAGGTGGTTTGTTAAAATGGCACTTCCTGATTAAACGGAATATATATATAAAATATATTTCAGCCATAAAAAGTGAATAGCAACTTTATATTTAACAGAATAACAGAATAATAGAGTAGGAAGGTGTTATGTATGCGGTGACTAAAGAATACTTATCTGCAACAAACACTTGTCTTCATTAACTATAACTTTTTAACAACAGAATAGAATGATATCCATTTGACAGCTCTTTATATGCTAGCTGTTAAACAGGCAGCCAATCAGTGGTCAATCATTCTCCCCCCTGAACTCTGGTGCGTCATGGCCAATAGGAGACTGCTGGCACTGGTTATGACCTCGAGGACACCTCACCCTTTTCCTCCCGGATCGCACAGGCATACACGGCAAGATAGATGGGAAGACACTGGCTCCTTCCTGTGTGCCTCAGTTCCTGGGTAGGCCCCGGTGGAGGAGGAGGGAGTGTCTTATCTGCTGTGACCGAAGGAGGATGCTCGTTGACTGGCCCTGGATATGCTGCCATATGGAGAAGTCCCAGGTCCCCAGGTGAGTCATCCGACGAGATCTCACAGGGTGATAACAGTGCAAGCAGGGAGGCAACTGGAGGATCTGGCCAGCAGATGGTGTTTGGCATCTCGTTGTCAGCTCTCAGTTTCTTGGTGGTCAGGCCTATTGTTGCAATGCAGCAACACAGTTGGTCAATGTGGCACTGCCATTGCCACCCCTTCATTCAGAAGGACCCTGTAAGAACAGGGCCCTGTTATTTGTGTGATTGTTGCCAGAACTCATTTAGGGTCACCAGAGAAGTTTTGTGCGAATACCCAATCCCCCATGGCAAATTCTTTTCCCACTGCAAGGGTTTGCAGGAGGCACAATGGGGGTGTAATCAGTCTAGGCTCAAATGGTGGTTTCCGCGGTGGTGGACGACATGGGTACTATTTTGACCCATTTTGAAAAAGTGTCCAGAACCACCAGTATAGATATTCCTTGCATGGGTCCTGCAAAGTCTATATTACATCTCGTCCTGCAAAGTCGAGATGTAATATAGACCAAAGACCCTGTGGCCTCTCCCATTCTCTAACTGGTGCCACAGGTAGAGCCGGGTACATCTTGCATTTGCCAACCCATTCAGTGATGGCTTCGAGTTTTAGTCACCAAACACAACTGCATCCCAGGGCCTCCATATGTACTATGCTTACGTGAATCTCGTGCAGCCTATCCTTGGGCTAGAGTTCTAAGGGTATTATGACTCAACTTCCCCAAAGTAAACAGCCTTGTAGCTCCAATAGTTCAAACTGCTATCTCCGGTATGACAGTAACTCATCAGATACAGGCCCTTGTGGCCAACCCCTAACCACCCAGTGAAAAACTTGTGAGAAGACCCTATCTTGGAGCATACAGTGGACAATATCCTCCACAGACAGAGGCAAATCATGATCCTCTACAGCAGAATCATGGAAACTGGTGCTGGGTCTTGGATGGGAAGTAGAAGTGGGCAGCGGCTAAGCGAGCCCACATGCCCAACATGCTTGCCTTCTCTGTGAATCAAGTAGTAAGAGTATGCTGAGAGGAACTCAGACCACCTTAGCATGCGAAGTGACAAGATGGGGGGGGGTTGTCAGTCTCCTACCAGGAAGCCTAAGAGGGGTTTGTGGTCAGTAACAAGAAGGAACTGGTGGCTGTAGAGATACTCATGGAATTGCTTGATTCCTGCTACAGTCACTAATGCCTCCTTATCGACCTGACTGTAATTTTTTTCAGTTGTCAATAAGGGGTGCAAAAAATAAGCAATAGGTGCTTCCTGGCCAGATGGTAGGATATGTGCTAGCACCACTCCGATCCCGTAGGGCAAAGTGTTACACGTCAGAGTCAAAGGCAATCTCTCAGAGTACTGAACAAGGACTTCTGATGACGTCAACAGGCTCTTGACAGCAGAGAACGCCTGTGCTTCACAGGCTCCCCAGCACCAAGTTGCTGAACTGTCAAGGAGCCTGTGAAAAGGCTCTGATATGGATGCCTTATGTGGTAAAAACATTGAATAAAAATTAATGAACCCCAGGAAAACTTGAAGTTCATTCCTGTTAGTGGATGTTGGGGCCTTATGGATCTCCTCTAGCTTCCCCAGGGTTGGGTGAATCCCCTGGCCATCAATGCGAAACCCCAAAAATTCAACTGAGGGCAATCCAATTTGACACTTACTCCATTTCAAACGTAGGCCAGCATTGCAGAAACAGTCTAAGATGGCCCATAGTTTGACAATAGATTGATCCATTGCAGCGATCAGGATGTCATCAAAATAGGAGACTTTCTAAGACATGGAGCAGGTGCTCCATCAGGCATTGAAATATTCTGGGAGCCACACACATGCCAAACTGCAGTCTGCAGCACCGGAATGTTCCCCTATGAGTTACGATTGCCTGTGCATTGGTGGTGGCCTCATCAACTGGCAATTGTTGATAAGCCTGAGCCATATCTAATTTTTTCAAAAATCTGCCCTTGCCCCAAAGAGTGCAGGACATACTGCACTACAGGGACAGGATAAGGATTAGCTTATAATGCTCTATTTATTGTTGATTTATAGTCAGCACAAATCCTAATAGGCCCATCTGCTTTCACAGGGGTAACTATGGGAGTTTCCCACTGTGAATGATCAACGGGCTGTAGGATTCCCTGGGCTACTAACTTGCCTAGTTCAGCCTCCACCTTGGCCCAAAGGGTGAAGGGGACTCACCTGGCTTTCAGATGAATGGGAACTATTTGAGGATCTAAACTGAGGGCAATGGGGGGGGTGCCCTTATGAACTATCAAATGAACTATCGAATACATCTTCGAATGCCTTAGCTAGATCATTCTGGATGTCAGATAAGGTAGAGGCATGGATGCTTTCAATGGAGAGCTCGAGAGCTCCAAATCAATCCGCAATAAACTGGCTAATTGCTTGGCCACTATGGTGAGAGGCAGGCATCCTTTAAATGAAGAGTGCTCAATGAGGACTGATGCCTTGCCCAGGACCAGAATCTGGTTGCCCTGATAGTCATGAAGAGGCTCCCACATCTGCTTACCTGGTTCTTGGAGAAGGCAGGCATTAGTTGTTTAAGATAGACCAGGACACGATAGATTTTGCAGAGCTGGTGTCGATCTCTATCTTACAGGGGGATCCTTCAATCATCACAGTCAGGAAACATTTCTTTGGTTTCTTTGTTGGTAGCAACGCGCTGCTGACTTTCCACATCTCGGGGCTCCGGTCTTTATTCACGACAAAACAATCATGCCAATTCTACCTAGCCGGGCTGTTGTTCTTCTTGCTCACGTAACTGTCCCTTGAGAAGTCAACTGGCAGCACAGCATGACACACATTCGCCAAATCCGTCTTTTACGACACCACACACAGACAGCTGCCTTAAACTTGCCCCTGGACCTGAGGGGATTGCCCCCATAGCCATGCAGCCATTCTGAGGCATTTTGGTGGACCACTGTCCCCTCTTATCAGGATTTGTCTTGAGGATGTCTTCCTCATCTGTGGGTTCTTCAACATTGCCCTCATATTGTTCATTAACCATCACTGCTTTAGTCCCAGTTGGTATATTTGGCAAGTGTGTCTGAATTTCAACAATCAACTTTTCTGACAGTTCAGCCACTCTTGCCTAATCTACTGTCGTCTGGAGTGTCAGTTCCTGGTGGGCTAAAAAACAGCATTGAAGTTGCAGGTTGCGCACCCCACAGACCATTTGTTCCAAACGGGCTTCATCGAGCTCACACAGAATTGCCGTGGATTGGAGGGAAGGCGTGTATTGGCTTATTGTTTCTCTCTCCTGTGTACACTGCCTGAAGGCATGTCTTCTTGTAATTGGTGAGGGGGAAGGCACATAATGGCTTTTTATTTTGGCTAGGAGCATCTCCCACTGCATAGCATAAAGTGCTGTAGGTGCTGCAAGTGCCCTAGCCATACTAAATTTCAGGGCCACATGAATTAAGGAAGAAACCCCTCTTCCTATCGCTACACACCTCAGCGAAATTGTTTGTGATCAGTAAACACTGGAACCTTTCGAGGAAAGCATCCCAAGATTCCTTCTCTGCGTTGAATGAAGTAAAATTAGAAATCACTGCCATTATTCTATTCATGACTGAGAATAGGCAATTCTGAGGCAAGTGGTTTGGAGATTCTAAAATCCCATCCTTGTTGCCACTTTGTTATGTATGCAGTGACAAAAGAATACTGAAGCATTCTCTGCAACAAAAACTTTTCTTTAACTATAATTTTTTAACAACAGAACAGAACGGCATCCGTTTGACAGCTATTTATATGCTAGCTGTCAAACGGGCATCCAATCAGCGGTCAACCATTCTCCCGCCTGAACTCCGGTGCATCTTGGCCAATAGGATACTGCCTGGTGCCAGCTGACTCCTCGCAGTCGTAACCATGAGGACGCAGCAGAAGGGACCTTGGAGGTGTTCTAGTCCAACCCCCTGCTCTGGCAGGAAACAATTTCAGGTAAATGGTTGTCCAATTTCTTCTTAAAAATATCTAGTGTTGGAACATTCACAACTTCTAGAGGTAAGTCATTCGACTGATTAATTGTTCTAACTGTCCTTAATTCTAGGTTGATTCTCTCCTAGATTAGTTTCATTGCTTCTTGTCCTGCCTTCAGGTGCTTTGGAGAATAGGTTGACCCACTCTTTTTTTATGGCAGCCCTGTAGATATTGGAATACTGTGGCTGAAAAAAGTTGGAAGTCAATACCTTTTTTTTCTTTTTTCCCTTTACCCTGCACTTCTCTTTTCCTCTTTTTTCTTCTTCCCTTTCCCTATAATTTTTATTTTCATTTGTATTCTATATAATAATCTTAATTAATTTTAAAAAATGGAAAAAAATGAATTGCAAATAATAGAATAAGTTCCGGGCTTGGACTGCTGAAGTAGACCAGCAAGATACGGCTTTATATTACTGTTACCCTAACACTTGGTGGGAAACTTGGCAGATGCCATTGTCTTTTCACTAAAATTATTTCATAAACAACTGTAAAAATAAAAGGCATTTAGAGGAAGGTGGATAAAAGTCATTTTCGCTAAGTTTAAGAAAGATTGTACACTAAGGACTCATTCAGGATATACAAAATATTTTGAGCAAAAACACTTTGGGGAATAAAATGCATATTTGTAATATAAGCAAAAATAAAAGAAGGAAGAGAAATGCAAAGGCATCTTTTGTACATAAGTGTTGCTAATGATTCTGAGAGTGTAGGTGGTAGATGTAAAGACTGTGTATGTACCAGAGTAACAGAATAATAGAGTTGGATGGGACGTTGGAGGTCTTCTAGTCTAACCCCCTTCTCTATATCATTTCAGACAAGTGGCTGTCCACTCTCTACTTAAAAGAGTAAGTGATAGAGCACCTACAACTTCTCAAGACAAGTCTGTAGAGATTCTCAGTCATCCAGGTCATGGTTGTCCCAAAGGTGTTTTTTCAGGAGGCAACTGGCCTTTCTTGTTTTTTTTTCCTTTTGAATGGATGAGAAGTGAAATGTCTTCAAAAGAAAAAAAAACAAGAAACGCCAGTTGAATGGTGAAAAAGCACCATTGGGACTTCTGAAGACAAGGTATTCCACTGGTTAATTGATCCCACTGTTAGGAGATTTCTCCTTGGTTCTAGGTAGCTTCTCTTCTTAATTAGTTTCTATCCATTGTTTCTTGTCTTGTGGTGCTTTGGAAAATAGGTTGACCTCATCATCTTTGTGGCAGCCACTCAAATACTAGAATGCTACTATCATGTCACTCCTAGTCTTTCTTGTCTCTAGATAGACCTACCAGTGGTGCAATTCATCCAGTTTGATCTGGTTCACATGAGGCTCCACCCATGTCCCATTTTTTATGTTCTGTGCATGCACGGAAGGTCCTGCATGGAGGTGGCACGTGTGCTCACATTTGCAAACTAATAGCAAAGGTAAGTTAATACCCCTGCTAATACCTACAACTGTTCTTCACATGTTTTAGTCTCCAAACCTCTAATCTTTTGTGTCTCTCTCTCTCTCTCTCTCTCTCTCTCTCTCTCTCTGTGTGTGTGTGTGTGTGTATACATGAGCATACACACAAATCTTTGAGTTAGTCTTAGGTCTGGGCAACTACTTGGACAAATCTTTGCAATTTTTATTGGGAAATTTTTAAAAGCATTTTCATTTCCTCTTTCTTAGGGACAGTTAATCTTCAACTAATACATTGAATTTTTTAAGCTATTAAATATAACATTTTTTGGACTGATAAAATACATACTTTATGTACACCCAAATATACTTAATATGTATTTTAGATTGTAAATATGTAAGTATGTATTCATGGTTGTCAGGCTGTTACCTCTAAGGTAGATATATTGACAAAAGAATAAAGAAAAACACAGCAATTTAATTGCCTATTGGCTGTTCCTCCCACAAATCTGAGAAAAAAACAGCAATAGTGATGATTTGAAATAAAATCACATTGGAATCTTAGGTACTCAATAATAATAATAACAACAACAACAACAACAACAACAACAACAACAACCTGGCTGCGCAAGAACAAGCTATCCGCACAAATGCCATTAAGGCCAAAATCAAAAAAATCCTCTAATGATGCCAAATGCAGACTTTGCAAAGAAGCTGATGAAACTGTTGATCACATACTCAGCTGCTGTAAAAAAATCATGCAGACTGATTATAAATTGCGCCACAATTCAGTAGCACAAATGATCCATTGGAATTTGTACAAAAATTATAATATTAAAACAGCAACAAACTGGTGGGAACATCAGCCTGAAAAAGTCACGAAAATCAGATGGTCAAGATTTTGTAGGATTTTCGCATACAAACGGACAAAATACTGGTGCATAATACACCAGACATCACACTGGTTGAGAAAAACAAGGTTACAATCATAGACATCACAATACCAGGTGATAGCAGGGTCGACGAGAAGGAATGTGAAAAAAATCGCAAAATACCAGCACTTAAAAATCGAAATTCAATTACTATGGCACAAACCAGCAGTGGTAATTCCAGTGGTAATCGGCACACTGGGTGCTATTCCAAAAGCACTGGAATTACATTTAAAACAGTTAAAAATTGACAAAATCACCATCAGTCAAATGCAAAAAGCCGCACTTCTTGGATCTGCATGCATATTACAAAAATACGTTACGACGTCCTAGGCCCCTGGATGGGGCCCGACTAGTAATCACTGCCAAATCTGGCGAAACAACTGGCCGCTGTGATATAATTTTGTTGTTGCAAATAATAATAATAATAACAATCATCATCATCATCATCATCATCATCATCATCATCATCATCATCATCACCGACTTTGCAATAGCAAAGTCGAAACTGTTTCACATTTAATGTGTGAATGCAGCAAAATCACACAAACTTATTACAAAGCTAGACATGACCGAGTTGCTAAATTAATCCACTGTCATTATGTAAAAAATATGATTTGCCTATATCCAGAAAGTCATGGGAACATAAAGTGGAAAAAGTTATCGAAAATGAGAAGGTGAAGATCTTGTGGGACTTTCAAATACAAACGGATCATCATTTGGAGCACAACATGCCAGATATCATGGTTGTAGAGGCCCGAAGTGTACAGTTTATTGATATCGCTGTTCCTGGAGATGCCAGAGTCGAAGTAAAAGAACTAGAAAAAAATCATGAAATATTGCAACCTGGCCATCAAAACTACATGACTATGGATGAAGTATGTAACAGTGATACCCATTGTCATCAGGGCACTTGGCACCATGTCCAAGATACATCAACAAATTGCAGCTTCCTGCAATAAAAGCAGCACAACTGCAAAAAACTGTGCTACTCGGAACATCTTATATTTTAAGAAGGTACTTGGTTGATACCTAGGACACTGGCAACAAACTGTATCAACCATTAGCACCAGTCACTGGTATTTGTGATGCATTTTTGAATGTTCAGTTGGCTGAGTTTCATATTTAATGAATAAGGTATATAATAATAATCAAAGTAATCATTTTTTAATCAGAGAAGTGTCATATGAACTCACACATCAAAAGACAATTTTGTACTACTAGACCTCGATGTTCAATACCTTATTTTATAGAAGAATGGGTTTACCTGGAATCAAATTTTATAATATTTCACATCATTTATATTGCAGCTAATTTGCAAATATGGAGCTGCAGAGAAATACAGAGAGATTGAGAAGTTAGAATCTTTAATTTTATTGCACCATTTCAGTATTTTTATTCTGTTGAACAAGATAAAAAAAATTAAACCAAAATGTGTTTTACCTTTTTTTCCTTGTAATTTTGAAGGATGCTTTGGGATTTACATGTTGGCTTGCCTAATAAGTCATTATTTAAAACTCTTGATTGTAGAATAAGAATGATTTAAAGTCCTAAAATAATTGCATTTATGTATGTTCCGGCCATTTCAGATATCACAGTACCCTTGGATAATTTTAGAGTTGGTAAATCATTTCTTTAAACTTCGGAGAATGTCTGAGAACTATAAGTCAGAATGCTAAAATAACAACACAAGGATTTTCTATCTTATTACTCTCACTTTTCTAATTTCAGGATGTTTGAATGTTGCCAAACTTAATTCTATTGTTTACTGAGCCTGTCAAAAATGTGCCTGCAATGACGTCTTCTAATTTGATGAGGTTGCTTAACTTTTCACAATTGACAGATTAAGTGCAAAAAAGAAGGATTTATCACTAGGCTAACCTGAGCAGCCTGAAGCATCTTAATGGATACACTTTTCCTACCTCATCTATCTTGTACATAGAAAGGACTGAACTCTTCATCTTAGCTCACACTTTTGCTTTCTTCCAGGAATGTGTGTTTGTGTGTGTGTGTGTGTGTGTGTGTGTGTGTGTGTGTGTGTGCACATGTTGTATTTGTGCTGATAAATAAATAAAGGGAGACTAGTATAGATCTATTTCAAGCTATTTAGCTCTCATCAGCTAGCCATACCCTTACTGGGATTCGAACCTGTGCTGTATTGCATCTTAGGCAGATGTGTTAACCACTAAGCCACAGAGTTCGACTCCTTATCAGCTGAGCCGGGGTGATAGGTATCTATTTGGGCATACCGGGGGTTGTAACTATATATATACCACCCAGACAGAAACCCAATATTTTTACTGTTGCCTTTGTTACATATGTGTTGTATTAGTGCTGATAAATAAATAAAGGGAGACTAGTATAAATCTATTTCAAGCTATTTAGCTCTCATCAGCTAGCCATACCCTTACTGGGATTCGAACCTGGGCTGTATTGCATATTAGGCAGATGTATTAACCACTAAGCCACAGGCTGTCCTCCGTTATCAGCTGAGCCAGGGAGAAAGGTATATATTTAAAGTCACAATCCCTGGTATGCCCAAATATGGGAGGAAGGTCACTACTTCCATTCTCTGTCCATCGGCTCGTCATAAGAGACCATCCAGACAGAAACCCAATATTTTTACTGTTGCATTTGTTACATTTGTGTTGTGTTTGTGCTGATAAATAATAGGACAGCCTGTGGCTTAGTGGTTAATACATCTGCCTAATATGCAATACAGCCCAGGTTCAAATACCAGTAAGGGTATGGCTAGCTGATGATAGCTAAATAGCTTGAAATAGATCTATACTAGTCTCCCTTTATTTATTTATCAGCACAAACACAACATATATATACAACATATATCACTACTCCTGGAAACACCAAACCTGAAGTAGTCTGAAGCAGCCTGAAGATGACGAATGAGACTTCGTCGAAACGTCAGCAAGACATCTCCAATTCTACGCGGGAGAAAACCCGAACAACTAGAGACCTACATACTAACACCCACGGAAACCTCAGAAAACATATATATAACTATCTAGACCCCTTCTAGACCCCTTCCAGTCAGGCTTCAGACCCGGTTACAGCACAGAAACCGCTTTGGTCGCATTGATGGATGATCTTTGGAGAGCCAGAGATGAAGGACATTCCTCCATCCTGGTCCTCCTTGACCTCTCAGCGGCTTTCGATACCATCGACCATGGTATCCTTCTGCGACGACTGCGGGGGGTGGGAGTGGGAGGCACCGTGCTACGGTGGTTCTCCTCCTACCTCTCGGACAGGTCGCAGTCGGTGTTAGTGGGGGGGCAGAGATCGTCCCCTAGGCCCCTAAATTATGGGGTGCTGCAGGGCTCGGTCTTATCCCCCCTACTATTTAACATCTACATGAAACCGCTGGGAGAGATCATCCGCAGGCACGGGATTAGATACCATCAATATGCGGACGATACTCAATTGTATCTGTCCGCCCCGTGCCAAATCAATGAAGCGGTTGATGTGATGAGCCGGGGCCTTGAGGCCGTCATGGACTGGATGAGGGTTAACAAGCTTGTGCTCAACCCAGAAAAGACCGAGTGGCTGTTGTGTTTTCCTCCCAAAGATTTGGCCAATATTCCAACACTCAGGCTGGGGGGTCAAATTTTACACCCCTCAGAGAGGGTTCGCAACTTGGGAGTCCTCCTGGATCCACAGCTGTCATTCAACCATCATTTAACGGCTGTGACCAGGGGGGCATTCACCCAGGTACGCCTGGTGCGCCAGTTGCGACCCTACCTGAATTGGGAGGCTCTCACAACAGTCACTCGGGCCCTTGTGACCTCTAGGCTGGAATACTGCAATGTGCTCTACATGGGGCTGCCCTTGAGGAGCATCCGGCGACTTCAGCTAGTGCAGAACGCAGCCGCGCGAGTGATTGCGGGTGCACCTCGATTCACCCGCATAACACCTATCCTCCGCGAGCTGCGCTGGCTACCTGTCGATCTCCGGATGCGCTTCAAGGTGCTATTAATCACCCATAAAGCCCTACATGGCAGTGGATCTGGATACTTGAGAGACCGCCTTCTGCCAATTACTTCCCTGCGACCTATAAGATCCCATAGACTAGGCCTCCTCCGCATCCCATCGGCCAGCCAGTGTCGGCTGGCAACTACAAGGAGGAGGGCCTTCTCAGCAGTAGCCCCGACCCTTTGGAACGAGCTCCCCGTGGAGATTCGTACCCTCTCCACCGTCCAAGCCTTCCGCATAGCCTTGAAGAACTGGCTCGCCCGTCAGGCCTGGGGATAAGGATCGTTACCCCGCCCGAATGATGAATGTATGTTGTCTATTATTTTATTATATGTTGTTATCTTAATGTTGTATCCCCCCTTTTCCTGGTTTTGTGTGAGCCGCCCTGAGTCCCCTCAGGGAAAAGGGCGGCCTACAAATGCTAATAAACCTAAACCTAAACCCATATATATATATATATATATATATATATATATATATATATATATATATATATATATATATATATATATATATATATATATATATATATATATATATATATATATATATATATATATATATATATATATATATATATATATATATATATATATATATATATATATATACACACACACACACACACACACATAATACATACATACGTGTGTGTGTGTGTGTGTGTGCGTGCATCCCATTGGTCTTAATACAGTCTCCTAATATAATATATTTCTTAATTTTAATGTAATGAATTTCTTTATTTCATAGTATACTTTTTATTTTTATCTTCTTGTAATATCCTTCACCATAATCTACAGACTTTGCATTTCTAAACTTTAAATTGGCAAATTTTAAAAAGTGTAAATTTCAAAGAATAATGGTGTTCTGTCTGTTGATTCTAAGTTAAAACTAAGTAAGTCTGTGTTGTATATAGTTACAGTTTCACAAAAACAAACATTGTTCTATCGAAAGTAAATGTCCATAACTGAAGAAAGAGGGAAGCAAGTGGAAAAAAGAGATGGAGGCAAAATTGCCATGTTCACATTAACAAAATTTGGGCAGAATTAGTGAATACTTCTAGTTGACTTTCTACCTGTAGATTACCATCAGAGGCCACTTGAAACGTAGATCACATAGGACATTATCCATCTTGCCTTGGTGATAAAATGTGCACATTGATTGATTTTTTAAAAAAAGATTTGAACAAACCTTTATAGATAGCGACTTCAATAATATATAAAGGTAAAGGATCCCCTCGCATATATGTGCTACTCCTTCCCTACTCTAGGGGGCAGTGCTCATTTCTGTTTCAAACCCAAAGAGCCAGCCCTGTCCGAAGACGTCTCCGTGGTCATGTGGCTGGCATGACTAAATGCCAAAGGCAAACAGAACGCTGTTACCTTTCCATCAAAGGTGGTTCCTATTTTTCTACTTGCATTTTTACAGGCTTTTGAACTTCTAAGTTGGCAGAAGCTGGGACAACTAACAGAGCTCATTCCATTGTGCAGCGGTAGGGATTCAAACTGCTGAACTGCCAAACTTTCTGATCGACAAGCTCAAGATCTTACCCACTCAGCCACTGTGTCCCTTTAATGATATATAGGCAGATTCAACTGAGAAAGCTTTGGTTTTTAAACAATATTAGTATAAATCATTTAGAAATCTACCATTTTAAATATATCTGTAGGAAGTGACTGTAGAGCTGTTAAATTCCCCAAGCAGGTAGGAAGATGACCTACTTTCAATAAATAATGAATTCTGCCATATAATCCCTTTTTCCCAGTTTCAATGGACTCCCAATATGCCCTAACCCTAAAATCCAATTTGGTTTGGTTTTGGATTTGGATTTGGTTGAGTAAATCCAAAATGAATCTGAAGATGATTATGTAGTCAATAAAGGAACAGAGGATGGGGAATTGGGAATAAGATCCTTTAACTGAAAAATGAAGGAGTAAATGCATAGAAGCTCATGACCCATCTGGCTCCAAGATGGAGTTGAACATCTTCTCTAAATTGGTTTCTTTGGAAGGTCCTGAAGGCAGATCTTTTGTCTTGTAGGAAGAGTCAGCTACTATTGTTTGGTATCTGGAGGCATGTCTGGCTGCAGAGGTATCTAATCACTATCATCTCATCAGATTCAGTGTCAGTATTTGTGCTGGCACAATTTCGATCCATGAGAAAATTTTGAAAACTACTATGTCCAAATTCACAAAGCAAGATTTATCAGTCATTTTCCTCAAATGGTAAGAGAAAATGCTTGTGTTTCTTTTTCCAGCCCAGGATTGTCCAGGGAGACTAATGTAAAGTTATGTGACAGAAGTACGACTTCTAAATTCATCATAATTTAAAAGCTATA
This sequence comes from Thamnophis sirtalis, assembly GCF_051295495.1. NCBI lineage: Eukaryota > Metazoa > Chordata > Lepidosauria > Squamata > Natricidae > Thamnophis > Thamnophis sirtalis. The sequence goes on from NW_028261382.1 coordinate 157,411,920, forward strand.
TAGCTGCAGCTGCATAGATAGGTGATGGATGGATGGATGGATGGATGGATGGATGGATGAATAGATGATAGATAGATGATAGATAGATAGATAGATAGATAGATAGATAGATAGATAGATAGATAGATAGAAGATAGATAGATAGATAGAGAGAGAGAGAGAGAGAGATAGAGAGATAGATAGATAGAAGATAGATAGATATTATACATAGACATGGATAGAAAAATAGATGTATTTGTATCTGTGTATTGAATGAATTAATGAATGAGTTAGTTTATTAGTTTTTGTCTGTGTAAAATTTCGACCTATATCTCCTACAGAATGGACAGAATGACTAAAAGCTAAATATTACTAAGAACAGAAAAGTTTTGTTTGCTAGTGCCTGTATTTCTACATATCACTTAAATCTCATCCTTAAGCAGAAATAGTACTATGCACATTATAAGATTTAGCACAAGAATAAATGTAGAATAAGAATAATTTTTTGTAACACAAGTGTCAATAAATCTAAGAGATATTCCATGTATGCTACTGGTGATTTACTGAAATCTATTACATATTTTGAAATCTCATCTAGTAAACTGTGTGCAAGGATTTTTGAGTTCTTCCTCTTTTGTTTCAACTATTTAATGGCAGCAAATACACACTCACTCACTCACACACACACACACACTGTTCATTTTCTGTCACCAAAAGAAAATCAAGGTAATATGAACGGCAGGTATTTCAATAGTTTTATATTGATCATCAGGAGGTACCATGTGATTTGTTTCATTCGTATTCAGACTCTTCAAATACATGACTGTCCACAAGTCTTAAAGTTGCCAAGTTTGGAGACCTGTAGATTACCCAAATCACTTTTTTAAATGAAAGCTAGAAAATTAATATTGGTTATTTGGGCCATTATAGAGTAAATATGATGAAAAGGAAAATAAAGCAAGCATTGCAAGCATTTACCTATCCCCAATAAAGGAACTGTTTATGGTAGACTTTTAATTATTGGTGCCACCAAATGGAACAAATTAGCCTTCCGAATTAGCCTTCCAAATGTACATATGTAGGTTCTCTCATCATAGCAGCTTTTCTTGTTTTAGTTTCATGAATGAAATAATATAAGACTTAGGAAGTAAATAGTCAGAAAAAATGTCCTTTTGTCTAAACATTCTATTGTAATATCCTTAGCATAAAAGTTCTCAGTAAAGCCAACTTCTTTCTTCCTTCGGTGGTTTTCAGTCCCACTCCTGGACACAGATATATCTTTCATTTTGGGCAGCACATTCTGATCCTCCAGCTCTAAAGTTTTCCCTCCGACTGTGATATGTAGTGCTTTCTAAATCAGTTCTAATAACTCAACATGAGTCATTCGAAGTTCCTGCTGCCTATGCTAAGGAGGGAGCGAGGGAGAGAGAGAGACACAGAGAGAGAGATAGAGAGATTCAGAGAGAGAGAGAAGTGAATGTGAAGTGAAAGAAAGCAAGACTTGCTGGGCCCAGAGGGAGGAGTCCCCCTTGTAGAGCTGTGCCCAGAAGGATTTCAGGTGCTGCATCAGCCGAGAGCCCAGGGAAGGGGTGGGGGTGTGGCCGCTGTTATCCGGGAGTCGTTAGTTCCTCGCAGGGTCCCTGCTCCGGAGATTGTCGGGTGTGAGTCTTTGCTGCTAAAGTTGGACCTCAAGGGTCAAGTGGGTTTGCTGCTAACGTACCTGCCTCCCAACAGCGTTGCAGCAGCCCTCCCCTCGCTCCTCGAGTCGGTAGCCGAGCTGGCGATTGAGTTCCCTAGGTTGATGGTCCTGGGGGACTTTAATTTGCCATCGCTCGGTGAAAACTCTGATGGGGCGAGGGAGTTCATGGCTTCCATGACAGCCATGGGCTTGACCCAAGTAATTCGAGGCCCAACCCATACAGCGGGACACATGCTTGACCTTGTATTTCTCTCGGAGCAGTGGATTTATGATCTTGGTCTGAGGGGGAGTGACATCATACCCCTGTCGTGGTCAGACCATTGCCTGCTGAGGCTCGACTTCCGGAGGCCAAACCCCCACTGTAGGGAGGAGGAACCGACCAGGTGGTTCCGCCCCAGGCGTCTTATGGAGCCATCAAGGTTCCAGACAGAGCTTGGGGTTATTCCTGACACTTTCGCCCACAGTCCGGTGGAGACTCTGGCTGCTGCGTGGCACTTGGCAGCGTCAGAGGCCCTCGACCGGATTGCGCCACTGCGGCCCCTCCGAGGCGGCGGATCCCGGAGGCCTCCTTGGTTCACCGAGGAGCTCCGGGAAATGAAGCGCCGGAGGAGATGCCTAGAGCACCGTTGGAGGTCCGATAAGTCCGAATCGAACCGAGCAATGGTAACCACCTGCACCAGGGAATATACTAGGGCACTTAGGGCAGCTAAAAGATCACACATAGCCTCCCTGGTTGCATCCGCTGAGTCCCGCCCAGCCGCCCTGTTCAGGATAACCCGCTCCCTATTAAACAAAAGGGAGACGGGGGAACCCCTGCAGGGCAGAGCTGAAGAATATGCCCAATTCTTAGCGGACAAAATTGCTCGGTTTCGGTCGGACTTGGACTCCACACCCGCAGTTCCAGCCGAGGCACAGGGGGACCAAGTAGAACAGCTCTGGGTTGAGTTTCAGGACGTTATCCCCGGGGATGTGGACAAGGCCATGAGAGCTGTAAGTTCCTCCACCTGTGTTCTGGATCCGTGTCCCTCATGGCTGGTTGTTAACTGCAGTGAGGTGACACGAGGCTGGATCCAGGCGGTTGTAACCGCCTCCCTTCGGGAGGGGAACTTCCCCGCCGCATTGAAAGAGGCGGTGGTGAGACCCCTCCTGAAGAAACCATCCTTGGATCCAGCTGTTCTTAACAGCTATCGCCCGGTCTCCAACCTCCCCTTTCTGGGGAAGGTTGTTGAGAAGGTGGTGGCCTTCCAGCTCCAACGGTCCTTGGAGGAAGCAAACTATCTAGACCCCTTCCAGTCAGGCTTCAGGCCCGGTTACAGCACAGAAACCGCTTTGGTCGCATTGATGGATGATCTTTGGAGAGCCAGAGATGAAGGACATCCCTCCATCCTGGTCCTCCTTGACCTCTCAGCGGCTTTCGATACCATCGACCATGGTATCCTTCTGCGACGACTGCGGGAGGTGGGAGTGGGAGGCACCGTGCTACGGTGGTTCTCCTCCTACCTCTCGGACAGGTCGCAGTCGGTGTTAGTGGGAGGGCAGAGATCGTCCCCAAGGCCCCTAAATTATGGGGTGCCGCAGGGTTCGGTCTTATCCCCCCTACTATTTAACATCTACATGAAACCGCTGGGAGAGATCATCCGCAGGCACGGGATTAGATACCATCAATATGCGGACGATACCCAATTGTATCTGTCCGCCCCGTGCCAAATCAATGAAGCGGTTGACGTGATGGGCCGGGGTCTTGAGGCCGTCATGGACTGGATGAGGATTAACAAGCTTGTGCTCAACCCAGAAAAGACCGAGTGGCTGTTGTGTTTCCCTCCCAAAGATTTGGCCAACATTCCAACACTCAGGCTGGGGGGTCAAATTTTACACCCCTCAGAGAGGGTTCGCAATCTGGGAGTCCTCCTGGATCCACAGCTGTCATTCGACCACCATTTAGCGGCTGTGACCAGGGGGGCATTCGCCCAGGTACGCCTGGTGCGCCAGTTGCGACCCTACCTGAACCGGGAGGCACTCACAACAGTCACTCGGGCCCTTGTGATCTCTAGGCTGGAATACTGCAATGTGCTCTACATGGGGCTGCCCTTGAGGAGCATCCGGCGACTTCAGTTAGTGCAGAACGCGGCCGCGCGAGTGATCGCGGGTGCACCCCGATTCACCCGCATAACACCTATCCTCCGCGAGCTGCGCTGGCTACCTGTCGATCTCCGGATGCGCTTCAAGGTGCTATTACTCACCCATAAAGCCCTACATGGCAGTGGATCTGGATACTTGAGAGACCGCCTTCTGCCGATTACCTCCCTACGACCTATAAGATCGCATAGACTGGGCCTCCTCCGCATTCCATCGGCCAGCCAGTGTCGGCTGGCAACTACAAGGAGGAGGGCCTTCTCAGCAGTAGCCCCGACCCTTTGGAACGAGCTCCCCGTGGAGATTCGTACCCTCTCCACCGTCCAAGCCTTCCGCATAGCCTTGAAGAACTGGCTCGCCCGTCAGGCCTGGGGATAAGGACCGTTACCCCGCCCGAATACTGAATGTATGGTGTTGATTTTATTATATGTTGTCGTCTTAATGTTGTATTCCCCCTCCCTTGGTTTTCTGTGAGCCGCCCTGAGTCCCCTCAGGGAAAAGGGCGGCCTACAAATATTAATAAAACCTCTAAAACCTCTAAACCTCTAAGACTTAAGGAAAAGGGAGCAAGGTATGAGAATGCTGACTGAAGACCTGAGGAGAACAGAAGTAGAAAACAGAATTGTGAAGATGTAAAAGTATGTGTCTGTTGAGAAATGACTTGGAGCCACAGGTAGCAGCAAAGGAACAAAAGAAAGGAGGAATATGCAGAGGGGAATAGAGCAGAGCAAATTGGACATACAGGTGAATAAACAAACAATAACATACAGAGGAAGCCACATAGCAACAAGAGAGAGAGAGAGAGAGAGAGGTGTACTTAACAGAGAGCAAGCAAAGATGAAGAGAAATGTGGATTGAGAAATTGAGCAGTCCTGTAGCTGGAGACATCAGCTCTCCTTCAACTGCCACATAAACATTTTTTCTAGTTATATGGTATAGTTCTGGTAGGCTCAAACTATCCCCCCCCCCATTTCCAAGATTGTTACACTGGTTACTGGGCTGTGATGAAATGGGAAAAGCTGTGGCAAAAGTGGAAGTGACAAACCACTGAAAGGAAAAATGTAAGCCTTGAAGAGAACCACAGCTCTGAAACATAGGAGAGGGAAGGAAAGTGAATAAGGGGGGGAGACATGTATCTGTTTAACAGAAAATAACATAGGTAGCTCAGGATTGGACCCACACTCTCACACTGATGATATTGCCTACTTGGGTATGAGATGTCTCCATTCAAGCAAGCAAGAGAGGGTTTTTTTACTCCACATTGTTGCTATTATAGGAGTGGTGCTCCTCTCCATTTCAAGGGCCATTGAGCCAGTGCTATCCAAAGATGTTTCTGCAGTCATATGTCCAGCACTTTCCTATTTATCTATTCACATTTGCATATTATTGAATTGTTAAGTTGCCAGGAGCTGCTGTAAAGATGGCAGCTCACCTCATTGTACACCACTCAAACACTGGCAAATGATGAGAAAAATGTTGGTTTTGCAGCTGATACGTCCAATGTCCACTGTGCCACCATGAGAAAGAGAGAGAGAGAGAGAGAGAGAGAGAGAGAGAGAGAGAGAGAGAGAGAGAGAGAGAGAGAGAGGAAAAGAAAAAGAATCAACGATTTCAGATACTTTTGTTTTAAATTATAATATCAAAAGTAAAAGTTAGGAAGAGGAAAAGGAAGCAACAACAAGACAATTCCCAGTCTTTCACCAAAGTATCAAACCTTTTTTTCCCCTGTTTCTGTATAGACTCCTGTGGTCATGTCACAGTGGAACTAAAGATGAAGATCAAGTCACAGTAAATGTCTACTGATTAGAGGAATCTGTACTGGCAACTTTATGGAAGAACAATGTTATTGTTTCCTCTGAATGTTCTTCTGCAACTTAGCACAAAATTGTACTTGGCCTGGATATAGAGGATAATTGTCCAGATGACATGAAATACATTTCTGTCCATAATTTATGCCAGTTAAAATGTAGGATTTCTTCTATAATCATCACTGTGCTATTAAGAAATTTATTTTGATTTTCATCAAAGTAAATTCCCTTTATTTTCAAAAACAATCTTCACTGACCAGAAAACAAACAGCAAACTTATTCCCCATCATAAAAAGTACCAAACTTCTATATTCCTGTCAGTTGTTAAAAAAAATCTATATCCTATTTGATTATCCTGATTGATAGCGTATGTCCAGTCTAATGATAATAAGATCTACAATTTAATTAATGAGCATTGGAAGGTCATAATGTTAAATGTTAAAACTCAAAATAGAAGAATGTTAAAACTAAAGGAAATCACTCTTAATCATCAATTGGATTTATAAATTGAGTTAATTTTGTAATCTGAAGGGCAATTTGATTTGACACTTGCATTCAAATATTGTATTAGGTTGATTTGAATTAGATCTTTGAATCAATGTAGGAAAAAGGGATCCAAGTTTAGAGATTCAAGATATTTGATTTTGAATTGAATCAGCCCTATTTCAAATTTTGATATAATCCTACCTAAGAGGGCACAATTATGAAAGAGGGGAAAAGAGAAATACAAAAGTCTGATATATTTTCACTGTTCAAATTTAGTAGATTAAATTGTCCAGTATAGGTTATTTTGATTTGACTTATAAACACAGTGACTCTCCCCCCCTTAAACGAAAACAGAAATTGAGGTCAAAGACTCCAATTTCTTCATTTAGACCTTTATATCACCATTCCAAACATCATATTTTAACCTCTGGCTTTAAAGCTATGACAAAAAATTGCAAGTGTGACCTCTTACACAGATTGGGAAGAAAACAAAACACATTCTGGGGCAAGTATATTCAGGGTTTCCAAAGTGTGCGAATACTAGTGAGAAGGACATGCTTCCATGCCATAATTGGGGTGACATAGGAAGCCCCATGTCATAACTAGAGAACTGCAGGCCTTTCAATTCCATTGATTGACGCTGCAAATGAACTATCCCCATTAGACATAACCCTTAGGCTACAGCTGTGCTCTACTTATTCCACTGAAGTCTACCTTTTTCTATATTTCAATCAAAATCTTTATATTTCTTTCAAAAGATATTAGCAATAAAACATAAAAAATTTAGTCTAGTCATGTAGTCTTTTGACAGGTTGAAATTGCAATCAAAATAGTGAACTATTATTATTTAAGAATAAGAATAACATTCTTTATAGTAAGCAATGTGAATTATAACAAATACAAGAAAACTTTAAAGTATTCCTCCACATCTCTATTTTTATACTATTAAAATACATTTATTAATTACATAAAGGCTCTTATAGTCTTTAAAAAAAACCATAAAATTTTCATTCTTGCAAACAGACTCTAATAAAGTCACATTATTTCTCTCTTTAGCTTACAAATTTCATCATGAGCAAATCACAGTGACTGAAAAGTATATGGGGTCCTCCATCTATATATGAAGTCCTTCTTTCCTTCGTTTGCCTATATCTGTGATGGTGAAACTATAGCACATGTGCCACAGGTGGCATGTGGAGGCCTCTCTGCCGGCACACGAGCCATAGCCCAGCTGAGCTCTACCAAGCATGTACGCGCTGGCCAGCTGATTTTCAGGTCTCTGCAAAACACTATACTAGACATCGAGAATATAACTTTATACAGCAACCAGAAATGCCTCACAGAAGCAAATCCTAGAGAGAAATGCATCACTGAACAATGGAGATGAATACTTAAGAGTAATAAAGCTGCATACAAGGCCTACATAACAACTATAACAGCTTAGTCATGCAGGAGTGGTGGGGGGTTGCCCCCACACACCCTTTTTTTAGTCCCAGGAGGCTTCAAGGAGGCCTGCTAGGCACAAAACCAGGCATGGGAGGGTCATATGTGCATGCACAAGGGGGTGGGGTGCACACATTGTATTGTGAGCATGCGCGCATGTATACTGTCATATGCGTGCATGCATGTTTGGCACGTGAGGACAAAAAGGTTAGCCATCACTGGCCTTTGTCATTACAACTGATATAATCCTGTCAGTGTCTCAATATTCATTTAATCATAAAACCTTTAACTTGTTTGGCTTACAAATCTTATTTTGGTAAGTAATTTGTAAATTTTACCAAACTTGTTTTCTCTGTTATGTATCATAAATAGTTTCAACTTCAAAACGACGCTATAAGGCACTGCACACCAGAACAACTAGACTAAGGACAGTTCACACACTCCCATGCCATTGCTCTGCTACACACCTAATGTCCACAACACTGTCAAACTATCTGAAAAGGCACTATTACCATCATTATTCTCATCTTCCCTATTATCTATCTCCTTGTCTTCTTATGACTATAGCTTTTTTGCTTGTATCTTACAATTTATATTGTTTACTTGGTATCTTAGTATGATTTATATTGATTGCTTATTTAGTCCTTGACTATCACTAAGTGTTGTATCTAATGTTATATTATGAATGTACTTTACAATGACTATATTAATGATCTATCACTATAGTTGTATGTACATTGAGAGCTTACGCACCGGAAACAAATTCCTTGCAAGTCTAATCACACTAGTCTAATAAATAATTCTGTTCTCTTCTCTTCTATTCAGATTTGCAGATGAAATGAACTGCCTCAATGTTTCTCCTTGTTTCTGTTACTCTTGTGCTGCAGCCCTCTTTATCTGAAGAGCCTGAAGCTAGCCAAATGTGGCACAATGTTGCATCATAAGAGGCTCAGAGGATTTTTCTAAAATAAAATTCTCCCATATTTATTTAAAGCTCCTCCCCATAAAAATAATCATATTCATGAAAGTACTGAAGTAATGGTCCTTATGCTGAAAATATTTTCCTATTTATCCTATATGTGAACAGAATACTAAAAGAATTACACATTCAAAATTAATTTGAATATTTTTTAATTAAAACAGACAGCCATCTTAGAACATGGATGTCAAACTCAATCATATGACATATTGTGACGTATTCCGAGCTTTTTTGCCTTTGTGAAGCTGGATTGGGAGTGGCCTGTGAGTGACACATCCGGCCCATGGACCATCAATTTGACAGACCTGCCTTCATTTAATTTAAAAATCTTGAGGCAAATACTAAAATTCCTTCTCTCTTTGTTCATGCATTGCCACTTTCAATTTTGTGGAAAAGATTGATTTACTGTTTCTGACTATCCATGTATCAATCCATACCCACTATCTAAAGTTTATAAACCCAATCTCTTATAGGCAGATATTGCCTACCCTATCTTTTAAACAGTGAAAAACAACATCAGCAACAACTTCACCTGCATTTGGTTACCCTTCACCTGCATTTTCAGGGATATGCTCTTATCCATGAATTCATGCTCTCTTTCTAATTATTTGGGTCTTTCTTTGAAAAAAATGAGTTTAGAAAGAAAATAAAATAATAGGTTTTCTCAGTCAGCTCTTTCTCATTATTAGCATACTTTAATACCCCTCAAAATGATGTTAAACAAAAGTGTAAATGCACTGCAGAATTAAGGACAAACTCCCTTGCTTTGAAGTGAATAAGAAGAGAAAGCTAAGTGCCTAGTGCCTAAGCTTCTTTGTGGCAAAGAAAGGTGTCTTTTACTTAATGAGCTTTTCCTAGCTTCTGTGTAGTATTTAGTACAATTTAGACATTCATGGCTTATTTTTAATTCTTGGGATTAAGGGAAGTTCATCCTGAGGTCTCGAAGACTGTCCCACCAAGTGATATGTATATCTCCATAGCCAAGAATTGCTATTGATTTTCAATCAGGTAATTAGACACTTGTAGCTTATAGCATACCATTGATGTTGTTTAATGCTTGAGGCAAATACATAGTTCCAGCAGGATCTACCAAGTGCTTGGAAAAGACTGCTACATAAATTGCATTATTCCAAAATGCAGATTTTCAGGTAGTTCTATTAGATCAAGTCCCTTCTTTTTAAAGTATGGAAGTAACTTACCTTTGCTCACTCCCTACCTTCTTATTGTAATCCCTCATCCAAGTAATAAACCAGTTTATCTGTTCTAAAGATCAGCCAACATCATAAAGAGGCTGTCAACTGTGAATAATGAATTAAAAAAAAAACAAGCTAGTATTTTATATTCTTTCCCTGAGGCATGATGATAGCTAACCACTTCACAATATTTCAACTTTCAGCCTGTCACAAAAACATATGCATCTATCTATTAATAAGAAACAAGATTTACATTTAATGGAAACACATCATTTGATTCTATGCCTTTGTCTAAATTGCTGGTGAAAGCCTTATCTTGATATAAACCAGGATGTAGAGTCAGAATTCCCAGGAAGCAAAAAAATGGAGGAAAACACTTCAGAATGCAGAAAAAAAATATAATGTGGGGAGAATGTTACTAAAATTAGTGTATTAAAGAGAAAGATGAAAGGATATTGACATGAAAGTTAAAAAATAAAATAAATCGAAATGGTGGTTGGGATCAAATAATTAATGCCCACACTTTTTTTATATGTGTTAAAAAGGGTGGGAAATTGATCACATGGTTGTAGGTACCATTTTGATTTCTTTAACATCTCTCTGGAAGACAACCCTAGAAAGGCACTATTTAATCTTCTCCGCAGTATATATATTTTTTGGTTTTCAGAACATTTAATTCAGTTATTTTTTAAAATTAAAAACATAATATTCTTTTTTAAGATTCTTTCTCTTCTCTCCCACCTTCAGCATTGTTTCTGTTCAATGTAAAAGCAGGTTATTTTTGCTATGGACAAAATGATATAAAAATAAGTACAGCTGTATGCTAACAATGCTCATCAGTGACGTGCGGTCAGCTTTACCCCCGGTGAGGCTGTTTTTAGACTTGTGGACTTCAACTCCCAGAATTCCACAGCCAGGCATGCTCAGTTCTGATTTAAAGTGACAGCATTTTTCCCCCTTGCAAAATAAGTTTTCCCATTCTTTTTCTTCTCCCTCCCCCTCCTTCCTCCCTCTCTCCCTCCCCCCCCTCTCTAAAAACAGACACACGCACTCAGAGAACTTCGATCCTTCTCTCATTCACTCACTCTCAAACACAAACACAGAAGTTGGATTGGATATATTTTCTAAAGGCTTGAAAGCAGCTCCTCTGCCATACCCCCCCCCTTTCCCTGTTGCTTTCCGATCAAACTTTTGGAATTCCTCCCCCCTCCCCACACACGGACCTTTTCCAGCTGTTTCAGAGACGATTTCAACTCTGCTTCTCCCAGCCCTCCCCTCCCCTCTTGAAAAGCCAGACTGAGCTAGTCGCTCCCAGAAAACTCTAAAAAGCCTCTAAAAATGCCCTCTACAGGAGGCGAGAGAATACGTGCCTCATTTGAATAAGAAATTCTTCGCTTGTTAACCCTTGCTTAACTCTTAAAAGGCGAAAAAATCCTTATGCAAAAGAGGCCCCTCGTTCTCTCGCCTCCTCCTAGTTAATACTGAGAGCAGACACCAAGCCACTGTGACTTGAAATCTGGTAGCAACTACCCTGGCTTTAATTATTTTAAGAAAATTATTTAAAATCCTTTCCTTACCCTGAGGAGACTGGTGAGGCCCCGCTTCCCTTGCCTCTAGTGACTGCACGTCCTGATGCTCATCTATAGTATAAAGAATTTTATGCTATGTATTTGCCCTTGATTCAAGATTTAAGGACGTGACACACAAAATTTCCTTGTCTTTTAGATTTGTCCTTGTTCAATCCAAGTCACCATTATGGAACGAAAGAAAAAAGAACTCTTCAGATTAAAGACCTTTTTAAATTGATTGAATAAAAAAGTGGCTATTTAGCTGCCAGTAAATAAGTGGATAATATTGTTATTCAAGTAGACACCAATTGTACTCAGGTTTGAATCCTTTCAAGGAAAACTTGTCAAGATGTCAAGTACTCCATTAACTTTTCTGTAGGTGAAGAAAGAATGTTCCATCTGTAGTACTACCAAATGAAGTTTTAGATATTGAAGTGAATTATTTCAGTGGAAATGACAGAAAATGCATAATGTCAACTGAATGATGCAGAAAATCTATGTAGATGGTACTTGCTTCTATATGCATCTGCAAATCAATAAAAGTTATACTGAAAAAGTAGACGGAGAGGTCCACTTTTCTTCTACAAAATAATTAGCATGAGAACTAAGGGTATAGTGATAATTAAATGTATGTTAATTGCTAAAAGATTGAAACTTTCTTTTTTTGAAAAGTTTTTTTGTTTTAATTAAACAAAAACACAAAAAAGAATCATCCTTCATTACATCTTGCAGAAAGTGTGTCGATTAGTTACAAATAACTTTCGTGAATTTCTTCCACAGTCATTACTTATAGTTCATATTAGATTATACACTTTAAATCAAAAATCTTTGTATATCTTACTATCAATGTACCACAATTCTCATTTGACTACAATTATTTGAACATGCTTTTACCTCAAATCATTCATACATAAAGACCCAACCACATAATGGCATTCATTAGCTATTTCAAAAAATCCTCCAATAACATTATACCTTTATAGCATCTTTTAAGTAAAAGTCAATTAATAAAGTTTCTAAACCTTCCCCCCCTTCCCTCCCACTCACTGTTTAGAATTTATATCCAAGTTACTTTAGCCAATACCATAGCATGTATATATTATTAAACAATGTCCATTGACATTTCCTTGTTGTTATTATAATTGGCTAAAAATCATTTACTATTTATGTTCCATCTCATCTCATCAGACCCCCCCAAAAGAAAAGAAAAAACCCTTACACCTTTATGACAAGATCTAAATAAAATTTTGTTAAAAAATTTATAGGTCCAAGTCACAATTTGCAATTTATATCCAAATTGCTTTTACTAGTTTGCCAGTACATGTATATATCTCTAAGCTGTATCCATTATCATTTCATTATTGTTATTACAGTTAATTATTTGTTAACGAATAAACATTTAATAACAATCTAAAACAATCTAAGAGTTACTAAATTCCTACCTATCGATCACCAAAATCAACTAATTTTTTATTATCAACTTTCATTGTCAACCTTTATATTTCCAGTAACAAAACAGTCTTATCTCTTTTGCCAATTGTGGTCTCAGTCTTCTTTTTATCACCTTTATAAGGTTTTTATAGACTTTCTCACCGCACTTTGTTGCTTGAAGGATCTCTCAGGTAATGTCGTTGCCCTCCAGCTGCTACTAAAATTAGCCTGACTTTGGTTCTCAATCTTGCTTCTGAAAAAAATTATCTTCTTAAGTCTATTATCATTACCATTTTTTTTCCTTCTGTATCTTGGAATCTGGGGTAGAGCTCCAATTCGTCGAATTCCCTTTTCCATATTCCCTTCTTTCCACTTTCACCCACATTTGCTCCATTAATAAATTCATCTATTGTCTTGTCTTTATCTTCTATATCTTCAGGAGAAGGGTTCTGTTTTTTTCCCCTTTCTTTCCCTGCCAAAATAGTTCTCAAAGGCACCTGTGAAAACAATCCATGCCCTTGGCTCTTTATCAGTTTCTGTAAACAAGTTGCAAACCCTTCAGCTACAAAGTCAGTGAAATCAAAGAAGGAAAGAAAAGAGATCCATTGTTTCAAAAACTCCAGCCTCTGACCTCCGAGTGGCAGTGTTGCTACTTTTCACTTTATGATATTTATCTCTGGCTTATAGGAAACAAAGTTCTTTAGATTTCTTTTAATAACAAGTAATAGGAAGAATTGTTAAAATAAGAAGGAAGGTTTTAATCCAGAAGTCAAGAAATAAAGCAACAAAAAGCAGAAGAAAAAAAATCAATCCGTACACTTTAAGAGGAGAAATAAGAAACGTTGCGAGCAGCTCAATCCACAAATAATAGTTACAAAGAAGAAAAAAAAGCTTTCCAAAGCAATCCAATTAGGATTAATTTTGCCACTCAATTCTTTTGCTTAAGGATCTAATTTGGCTTTAAAAATTTTTTTTGGGCCAGTCTTTCACAAAATAGAAAAAATAACTCACCAGATGGACTCACTTTCTCTTTTCACCTCCTTCCTTCTGGAGCCATCCCAATTTCATCAGCCTGGGGGCTGCCTGTTTACGGCCGGCTTGAAGTATTTCCCTTGGGTCGATCAGGGACTTTATTGTCAAATATTTATTTTATTTCTTTAAAAATAAACCACAAATATTTCATCATTTGTCAATCATTAAGACATTGAAGTACAATTATTTTTGTGTGCCCCTCCCTCCCTCCACCCCCCAACCCCCCCTCCTTCCCCCCCGACTTCCCAGAACCCGTACACGGTATGGATTTTTAACTAACACAGTCTAAAATCTATTGAGAAAAAAGAAATAAAGAAATTAATGACATTCTACATTGACCTTAGCTTCTTCTTACTGAACTAACTTTTAACAGTTTAAATCATTTCTGATCTTAAGCATAGGCTAACTGGAATTTCTTGGTCCTGTATTTATTTTGTATATAGTCAATCCATTTTTTCCAGTCTCGTTTATATCTCTCATTTGAATGATCTTTAAGATGTGCCGATATTTTAGCCATCTCGGCTAGGTTTGTCACTTTCAATGTCCATTCTTGGATTGTAGGCAAGTCTTCCTTCTTCCAATATTGATGTCCCTGAGACCAGCAAGGCTTCATCTTTCTGAGCACCATTTCTACGGGACGGTTTAGGTCTCAATGGACCGTCAAGCAGCAAAAATGTCAACGGCAGTTTTGGAGTACCGAGACCGCATGTTGTGACATCGTGACATTGGTTCCTCCTTCCAAAGACTGTAACTTTCAAAGGATAAACCTTTGTGAATGTCTGAATGTTGTAGCCTTTCAGCAAATAAATTTCAAAAACCACAAGCAAAATCTGATTCTTAGCTTTCCTGTTGCACAGAATGAAAGAGAGCAAAGCAATTAAAATTTTAAAGTTTTTCTTAGGTGCAAAAATACGAAAGAGAGGCAGGGAGAAATGAAATCTGAAGAGAATGTGCAGTTGTTTCTAATATTCTTTAACTTGATTTTTGATAATGCAGTACAGCACTGCTCGGTATTTCTAAACAGCAATCCTTAGCACAATGCATATATGATTTTTTTTCATGTTTCAGCCATCTCCCTACAGTTTAAAGAATTTCTAGTTTCTCATGTTTCAGTTAATTTCATAGGACAGTGTTTCTTAAGCTTTGCTGGCTGAGGAATTCTGGGAGTTAAAGTCCACATATCTTAAAGTTGCCAAGATTGAAAAACACTGTGATAAAAAAGTGTGAGAAGAAAGCATCACCACAGGACTATTTGAGATCAAGAACTGATTTTCAGCCAGGAATCCTAAAGAAGGATAGAAAAATACTAGAGAAAAGCAGAAGTTACAACAGCAGCACAATCTGTTATCTCAGAACAAGAGGTGCATAGAACAAACCAGAAAACAATTGTAAAAAGAAAGAGGCAGAAAAACAGTGATCTCTTTCACAGAAAAAAAACAGTAAAATGGAGAATGGGTTTTAGTACACTTACACAGATAGTCATGGCACTGGCACTAGCAATAGACTTATATACCACTTCATATGCTTTACAGCTCTGTCTAAGTGGTTAACAGAGTCAGCATATTGTCCCCTGGGTCCTCATTTTACCGACCTCAGAAGGATGGAAGGTTGAATCAACCTTGAGCTGGTCAGGATAAAACTTCTGGCAGTTGTATTTAGATTGGGTAGTCAAAACCAGGTTCAGTTAGGACACTGAGAGATAACGTTCATTGGGTCTATTTCTCTTGTTCTCAAATAGGATCATCAGGGTGGGAGTGAAAAGCACAAACCAGCAGCTAAATTCCTTCCTCTTCTAGCATGCATTGCATAAAGTGAAGTGCATGTAAAAAGTGGTCATAGCTTCAATAATACTGATCTTTTTTGTACACCATTTTCTAGCTAAAAGTAAATTTAAACCTGGCTCTCCCAGTCCTAGTGTAAATCCTTCACCATTGCATTAAAAAAAGTAAAAAGCAAAAGTTTCTCCTGTCCAGTTGTGTCTGATTCAGTGTGTGTGGAGGGCGGGAAGATGGGGGGAAACAACCATCTCTGTTTCCTAACCAAGATAGCCAGGATTGTCCGAAGATGCATCCATAGTCATGTATGCATCTTCGGACAATGCTAGCTATCATAGTCATGTGGCTTGCATGCGTATACGTAAGGTGCATGGAACACTGTTTACCTTCCCCAGAAAGTGGTACCTATTTATCTTCTTGTATTTGCTTGCTTTTGAACTGCTATGTTGGCAGGATCAGGAACTCACCCCATCCCATGGTACTTGGGTCTCAAATGGCCATTTTGTAGGTAGGAAGATTCCCTAAAGGATTATAGAAAAGGCAAAGGGAATTTTATATGAAGCAAAGTTTGGCAAAACTGTCCTCCAGATCTTTTTAAACACGTCTCTCCAAAATGCTTTAAATTGACCAGGTTGGCCTGTCAAGATTAGTCAAGACTAATACACATCAAGAAAAATCAGGAAGCCTACCCTACATGTCTTTGATAGCAAAGATAGACGGTTTCTGTCCTTGGTTTCCCCTTCAGCTATGAAGTGTGTTATTATTTTAAGATTTGAAGGGTGGCTTTAGGTTATCTTTTACAGGTCCCAGGCTTTCAATTAGTGCTAACTACCTTTATTCTGTCTTTAGGCTGAAGCATGTTATTGCATCTAAACCCATTCAGAAAGAAAGTCATGGAGTGAGCTTTGCCAACTAATTTAAGGTCATGCCCCATGAGAGAGGCTCCCTCCTTCCCTGCCGTCAAAACATATGTATTTGGGATCTTAGGTTATTCATTATCTTTCTTTACCCTAAGGTGGGTTGGCTAATGATAGCATTTCTCAGAGCTTTTCCCAGGGAGATATGTAACCATTTTTTGATCTACAGTAGCAGTTGCTGCTAGGCCTGGTGAGGTAACTTAATGGCAAAGAGGAAAGTTAAATCTGCTTTTGGGCGTCTTCTTGTGCATCCTAGAGATATTGACTTGCCCTGGTAATAAAGCTATCTAAGTGGAGTGAATTTTTTCCCCTCTTTCATTTCTTTTGTTTCCTTTATGGACAGTATATTTATATTTCACATTGAGATGATAGGTTCTAGGGTAGAATTGTGATGTATGTGACATGACTATCCCATATCACTATTGGACCACAGGAAAGCTGGGTTTGAATGCAGAAACAGTCTTCCAGGCCTTCTTTAATTCCATAGTTCTGAATTTTAATTTAATTACTTCAATATATGGGGGGAAAAACAAAAGGACAGAACAAAAAAAAAGTACACACAAACATAAACACATATATCCCAGCTCCATTTTGAAACACAGCATTACAATTTGATTGCACAGTATTTTTGTTGTATCAGTAGAAAGCCAAAATAACCCATAAGCAAAATATTTTAAAAATGCATATAACCAACTCAAGACTAAAAATCCAGTTGTGATTTTTGTTATGTTTTTGTCTTGTTTTTCTATGTCCCACATTCAACTTTTCATAGTCTTCAGATAATATCTGGCATGAAATATGTGCAAGAAATAAAGTATATAATCCTCTTTAATTGTTCATAAAAAGTTCTGTAGATTGCAAATTACCCATTACACATTCTGGTGCTGTTAGTAATTGCAAAGTTTTAAATGCTGCCAAAGTCTCTGGAACAAACTGTAAAATCAACATAGGAATTGATTCAATATGCCTGCAGTTACTCATAATCCAGATTCCTGTTGCAATAACCAAAATGATTTAAAACTTTGACTAAGTTTAAATGATTAACTTATCTATTAACTACTTTTTTTTTTACTTGCAGTGCCCAAATTGGTATTATTCCAAAGTTTTTTGATTAAAGTGTGTCCACAGTTTTTAAAAAAACTATTCCAAAATATATGTTCATTGTCTGAATGAGGATCAAAATTCTATTTGTGTCCCAACATTTTTCAAAGATGCTTTTCATTTCCTTAACACTGATTACAATCTTTTAGAGTGAGTTTTTAATTTTTTAATTTTCTGGAGCCAACTTTTCAAATCCAGAAAAAACTGCAGGCTTAAAAGATCTTGGTAGTTAAAAAAGCTAATAGAAGGGTGAGAATTAGATAGATTTACATAAAAATGAATTCCTCACCTATTCCTGAATTCTTTAGGATTCAATGAAAACAGATTTTCTCCAGAAAAATAAGATTAAAAAAAACCTATAGTTTGCTTCTCGGAAGATATGCCAAAGGAAGAGAGAAACGGTGGGGTAAGAAGAAAGAAAACATGAGTAACTGATTCTGGATGAGAATGTAGTTGGAGACAGACAGACAGTTAGAACAGAAACAGAGAGACAGACAGGCAGAGAGAGGCAGAATTTAATGAACTGATACCATTTTCCCATTAAGGATATTATACTGTTGTCTAGCAGCATTAGTGACTTTATATCTGTAGTCCATACATATTCCACAAAACCTACACGTGCTTCTCAATGCAATCATGGGAGTTAAAATAAACTACAGACATCAATGAAACCCTGAAATGAATTCATTTCTAAGTGAAGTATACTATTGCTTAATTTATACTATTAAATTTATAAAGGAAGAAGTTCTGCATTTATGCTAAATATCATGCAAGTACCATTTCCCTCAACCTATGACCATACTTGTGATAGCATTCCTTGTATTTAATTTATCAATTAGCATTAAATATCTACATTACAAATTTTGTATGCCATCTACACTTCCACTAATGAATTCACTCCAATAGAACAAAAGACTAAAAATAAAGTAAAATAAAATTCAGCAAAAACATATGACATTCTGAGTTTAACGTTGTCTCATTTTGGTCCATATGTTAAGACTCGGTGGTGTTGCCAAGAAGGATTAGGTTGCAACGTAGAAAGTCTGAACTTTCTTTTCTTCAATTGTGTGGATCGGTTCTTTAAATAAATTCAAAACATTAGAGATGAATTAGATTAGAATCTAAAAAAAAAGAAGAATTAGAAAGATAAATGAAGAGTATTACATGTTCTTATATGGTATGAAAGATGCTGATATCGAAGCTTATTTGTCAGCTAAGAAATTTTTATCCAGAAACAGTGGATCCAGATGAGGACAGTCTTGTGGTAATTTTCCCCACCATTACAGCTGAAATAAACTCAATATGCAAATTATTTTAATAGCAAAGTGTCGATCCTGAAGCTGACATATATGTAGACACATGGGTTGGCCACAACTTTCATCTTTCCCATGCATCTTTCCCATTTTCTTTTGTTTTCTTCCATTTTTCCCACTTTATTTAAATCAAAACATTTTGGAGATTAATATGTCATATAACTATTTCTAGTATATTTTCCTCTGCAATTTTTTCTGGATATCTATCTGTTCATAACTAAAGTACTATCTTCATAAATACTAAATTGTATGTTAGCAACCAGATGCCTCAAATCATTATGTGCAGCTATATTTATTAAAGATGCTACGTAACAGTGGATTATCGAAGAATGGGCTTTTTAAACTTTTGAAGAAATTCGGGACAAGGATCTATAATCATCTGAATGGATAAAAGTGCCAGAATGTTTTATATAAAATGAAGGAACATAATAAAACCAGTTAATTTCAGGGTTATTTATCTCAGGTTTAAAAATAAGATATATTATTTTTCTCTTTGGATGTTTCTCTTTGGGCTTGCTGAAATCTGGACTTGAAAAAAAAACATTTTCTATTGGATTTGCTTTCACTAAACATGATGCTTTAAGCCTATTTCCTATAGTTACTTTATGTATCCCTAATCAGATAACATTTAAATTGGCTTTTTATTTAATTATTCTTCCACTTCAAGTAAGGCAGGGGTGTCATACCTGCAACATCACATTGTTGTCATGTGACATATCATGACCTTTTCCCCCTTCACTAAACTGAGGGTGGATGTGGCCAGTGTGACACATTCAGACCGCAGACTGTGAATTTGATGCTCCTGAAGTAAGGGATTTTTGTGACCTTGTTCTTTTAAAAAAAGAAATTGTCTCCCTTTCCAATGTTCATATTAGGATACTGGGGCCGGCTTATGTGGATTTGCTTACAGTTAATAGTTGAGATATGGCACAATGAGTTTAACATTTGTTAATTAATATTACTATTTTAGGGTTTTGCTTAAACTTTTTGCTGACACACATATTAGAGAAATGTTATTGCTTGGTTTTCACTAAAATTAACAGTTTCGTTAAGGGATGAAGAGTTTTATATCTGCTAATTAAGAGGAGGTGACAAGAGGATTCAATTTCTTAGGATTATTTTTCTCTCTATCTCTTCATTTTGTTTTCTTGTATCTCCTTTTATTCTCGCTTTCTATTTTGCTGCTTTTTTATTTTAGTTTGCATGATCTTTTACTATTGTAATTAAAACTTTACATAAAATTGTTTTTTAAAAAAGAATCTAACATATTTTCAGAATTCTCTGATGTACTAAAAAAATAAATCCTTGTACCTGAAAATGTTTTGTTAGTAATGGTGACTTGTTTTCCTTTTTTTCTTTTTCCTATTTTTAAACTGATGATTCATGTACGAAGTGTTTTGTGTGATTCAGTAAATCCAAACTATCCAATTTACCCTTGTTTGTATGTGACATATCTAAAAATGTCAGAAAGAGAAAAAAGCCATTGTTCAAGAAACGTTTTCAAGGATTGCTTAGGAAATTCTTCACGCTGATGAAGGCCTTCAAAAATAGAATACTGCATTTAAAGTGAATATAATACAAGAATTTTAAAAAAACCAACAACCCAGAATTCTGGTAGCTGAAAAGGCATCAGGGATGAATAACAGACATTTTTTACAGGGTTTCTTTTAAACTATTGGTACATTTAAATAGGATTAAATGTTACATATTCACAAAGTTAATGTGAATGTTTGGGAAAGAGGAAGATATATTTATTGAATTGCTTAAAGTAAAAGAAGGAACTAGTATTTTCACCACTACTATGAACACAACGAGACAACTCTGTTAAAGTCCATGAAGCAGAGAGCTGTACCAAAATAAATTGTCCTTCTACAAGGGTCCCTTGTAGATCCCTGTTCTGCCTTAGTAATGAGACCAGTGAGTGGTACTGTTCTTACTGTTTTAATTAGAGATAAATTAAGGAAAATAATTGATGTGTTCCCCTGTCATTGTTTCTCCTGTGACAAAGTGGCACCGCACTTCTTCTTCCTAATATGTAATGCTGTGGGGATTGGCAAGAGTAAGCAGCTTTAAACAGTGGATTTAGTCACTTGTCATGTTTCTGAATAGGTTGCAGGTGTGGAAGTGTCTAGGACAGTTGGATATGCTTGCTTGCTTGTTCGTTTCCTAGTTTATATTCTACTTTCCTAAGTTCCTATAAGCTAGTTTTCCCAGCTTGTTCCTATGCTGCTCCAGTAATGACTGCTTCCTTCTATTAAAAGGATTAAAAAGAGAAAAGCACTAGCACACATCTGGGTTAAAGTTAGTTGTGCAATGCACTAAAAAGCCATTTTCAGAGAACAGCACAGTCTCTCTTATTTAGCAACATTCCTCAACATTTGTCAATGAAGATTCCCAGTACGTTTCCAGGTAGAGTTGTCTGGAAGTTGGATCATGACAATTGGACTTCTTTTCTTGCTGGTTTGAAACATGTTGCTGCTTATCCAAGTAGCTTCTTCAGATTGAAGCAGCAACTTGGATAAGCTGCAAATGTTTCAAATCCAGTTGCCATGTCTCAATTTACAGATTGCTCAACATTCTTTCACTGAAGGATCAGAATTTTGTCATTTTTTTCTCAAGGTCACTTCCAATATACATAATCCTAACATCCATACATTTGTATCCATATCTACATGTGCCAAATTTGAACTGCAGCCAAAGTACACAGAAATCCACATTTTCCTTCATCCCATTCTTATATAAACTTTCCTAGAGGTTCCCTCTATGTCTTCTCTAGCCAAATGCCTATTTCTTTGCTACTTTCCCCCTCAAATGTCTCATTCCCAGCTCAAGCCCACGTCTGCTAATTCATCTCTGCAATCCATTAAATTTTATCCAATTAATCCTTGGTTTTCTTGCTTGATGGCCGAACCATACTGAGTTATCTCCAATCCAATCTTCATCTCTAATTCACCCCAATAATCTACAATGAAAACTTGATGTAAAATATGGATTCAATTTATAGTGGACTTGTCCAGTTTATTCTCTTTCATTTTATTTTATCCAGTTTATTCTGCATTTCTCAGGTTTGTTTTGTCTTTACTTTTATCTGGTTCATCCCATCTCATTTCTAGTGGAAGAGATGGAACTGAGCTAGAATAAATGAGAATTTATGTAGAAAGCATGATAATTTATCATTCCTACAGGAGTAAAATGCACATCTCATGCAATTATATTAAAATTATAAAGAATGAATGAGTGTAAATGTATTTAACAATGTCTTTAAAAAGTGAAGTATGGTTCCAACACAGTTGTCATCAATAAAAACCTATTAACCACCTGTTCTACTCTCCTATCTAGCAACACTTCAATATCTAATCATTCCATCACATTGAATATGTAATGTTTTTTTAAAAAAATGTGGTAATTGTAACAGATAATATTCCAAGGATCATTTGAGCTTGTGAGTGTGTATGTGTGTGAGAGAGAGTGAGAGAGACAGAAAGTGAGAAGGAGGGGGGAGAGACGGAAAGAACAAATAACTGTAAATGTTTTGAAATTAAAATCATTTGCAAAAATACGTAGCCTACTCTAACTTTTCCTATTTTAGGAAATGTATAATATTTGCTAAATTTGAAGAAGGTTCAAAGGTAAGGAGACTTAGAATGAATGAATAATAGCAATTTTGTATCAACTTCAGCTACAGGCTGAATTTAGGTCAGAGTTTATTTGTTTATTTATCTGGACAAAGTAAACTATTTCAGTGTGAAGCAAGCAAATATTGACTTCCACTCATACATTTAATGTAATGCAAGATCATTGCAATGCATGAATGGGCACTATCTGAAATAGCCCAAGATTACGGAGGAAAAAACTCACACAAGCCTGACTGAGCAAAAAATAGCAAGCTAGGAATGAAAAAGTGGGCCATTAACTTGTGTACCTTTGTTTCTTTTTTAATGTTATCCTTAGGCACTTATTCAGCCAGCACTTATGTGACTGATGGATCATGTAGATGCTGAACTCAGCAGCATTAAATAGATGCTCTGTCTTTCAGAAAGATGAGCTATATTTGGTAAGTTCTCCACTCTAAGAAGCATAAATATTTAATTGGAAGAATTAAATTATCATATCAGACTCACTGTTTATTGGCCTTGATCTATACTTAGTAATATATATTATAAGGCATATGTTGATTTGATGAACAATTAAATTACAGAAACCAAACCCTAAACATTCCTAACCTGGAATCTAACTATACCACAGACCTCTTTGACCAATCAGCTGAATACACATAAAGCTTTAAACTGGTAAAAAATGAGGCATAGGTGCAATTTTAACTCCTATTCTTCTTGTTTCCCTTGCATAGAGCCATGAGTTATTCTTGCTCTTTCTGCAGCTCTTTCTGTAATCCATAAACCAAATAAATGAGAGATCTTATGCTACTAACTTATTGCAGATAACAGAGGTTTTGAAAACAACACTTTCTTTTCTGGATATTAGAACTGAAATCCAGAATATATTTCAAAAGGAGGTTGGAGGACTTAAAATCCATGTGGAGCTTTTCGAGGAATTGCATAACTACTGGAATAGTGGTATAACAATGACAGCAGCAAGAGTAAATACTACTGCTGCTATTGCTACTGCTACAACTATTACTACTAGCACCAATAACAATGGCAGCATATTATCTCCTGCCTATTGTAGTAACATGTTGTTAATTGTGACTAGCTAGCATTGCTTATGATGCTTCATGGCTAAGTACAAATCTAAACCATAATTTCCAGATGTATTATACTAATGACAGAGAGGGAGGAATGATATTTTTGTTCATTTTTCTTATTAAATATTTTTTTGAAAAAAATATTTTGTATATTCTATGACCATTGCTACTATACACATTTAATAGACATTGTACATGTACCCATGAATGCATTGTGTATGCATTTTCTCTAATACATATATAGACCATTTATGTGTTTTCCTGTTAAATTATTTCAGAACAATTCATCACATTCGACTAACATTTGATAAGAGCTAGATAAATATGTGTATAAATATCTATATGAAAATAGGAACAGAAGAAATTTTATCACCCATTAAGTCAGTGAGGGAAGCCAGATTTACTTAACAACTGCATGGTTCACTTAACAATTGCAGTGATTCACTTAGCAAATGGGGGGGGGAATCATAAAGAGAGGCAGTATTTACTTAACAACTGTATTGCTTAGTAACAGAAACTTGGGGCTCCATTGTGATTGCAAGTTGAGGGGTGTCAAACTCACAATGTCACGGTGTCGCATGACATATTGGGATCTTTTTCTCCCTCCACTAAACAGGGCATGGGTGTGGCTAGTGCATGACGCATCCGTGGGCAGAGAGTGTGACAGTCCTGACCAATAATGAACTGCATCTCCTACACTGAATCACTGAACCATCACTTATTTTTAGCCAGTATTTATTTTTCTCCTCTAAAAGTACCAAAACTGGTGAACAATAAATGGGGTGAGTCAATGACAGATACAGTCTAGGGATATTCCTAAAGGCTCTTACATATTACTGTGATTGTTTTCATTATTTATTTTGGTTTTGAGGACTGATTATGTCTCACATTCAGAAACTAAGAGAACTAGAAATCTACCTGGAAAAGGCTGATGCAGAATAAAAAACTGTATTTTGGGGATTGTAGTTTCTCTGTTATTGCCCAAGATTATTAACTTGTAAAAGCAGGTTAATTCTTCTGAAGCAAAGGTAGCTTTCTTTGACTGATACCACCTGAGAAATAATATGTTCATAATCATATGGTAGGTAGCAAAGAAGTCAACTCTTCATATAGTGATTTAGAGATGATATCAATGTTATACTGGAAAAAAAAACTGTGTTAAATTAAAACCCTAGCGACCAAAGCATCAAGGGCAAAGTCCATTATAATTTAATCCTTGCTAGATATTCAATTTGCCTGTTATCAACATCTTCCCCAAACTATCTTTGGGGGTTAAGAGGTACTAGGGAAATAATATTACATTTTCAATTCACTGAGGTTTTCTTATTCTCAGATTGATTTCACATTTTAAAGTTCACCTGTAGTCAAGCAGAACAAAAACAATTTACAAATGGTTGAAGTTTGAATCTCTAAAATGAGATCTATTTACTTTGATGTGTGCAGTCATTTATCCATACTGACTTCAGTGTATTAACTATATTGACTGCTAGTAATAAATAGACTACCTTTAGAAAAACTCACTGCACACTTATTATTTTTTTAAAGTATTTTTGCAGGGAGAATCTAGCTTTTGTGGAGTGATCAGAGGTGGGTTGCCAATTTTGATACTACTGATTCGGGTGCACTCCTGTGCATGCTCACGCACATGCAGAAGCTTCTGTACATGTGCAGAAGTGTCCGGGCAGATGAAGTTTGAAGTTTGAAGTTTATTGGTATTTGTATGCCGCCCACTCCCAGGGGACTCTGGGAGGCTTACAGACAACAAGGGAATTAAAAATTAAAAAAAATTAAAAATAGAGACAAAATCATTTTAAAATTACACAACATGCATACACTTAAAATGGGTCTGGATGCTGATCAACAGCCCCAGGCCTGCCGGAACAGCCAGGTCTTAGTGGCTTTACGGAAGATGGATGGAGCCTCCCACCACCACTATTACCAGTTTGCCAGATCCAGGCCAAACAGGGAGCAACCCACCTCTGGGAGTGATATATTTCAATAATTATTCATGGCTTCAGGATTACATGATTCAAAACTAGTTGTGGGATGAGGCTGCAGTTTTAATTTGGATTCCTTAAAATTTGTAATATTGAGGTGTTTTCCCCCATCCTTTTTTTTAATTAATTAAATTAATTTTGGAAGCTTCTGTTCTTTATAGCAATTAATATTTAGATTCCTTTGAATCCAGAAAATAAATTTAGGATTGCCAAACCTGGTAAGCTGCCAATGGTCACTTCAGAGGGCAAAATATTTTCTTTCTATGATAGAAGAACCACCAATCGTTGTTTTAAGTTGCCTCTGCTTCAGCATCTGTTTGAAACTTATTTCTCTTTGATTATGAGATTCTAGTCAGGGATTATATCATAAGCATAATTGCAATGCAGGCTGACTTGGCCTATTGAAAGATGAAAGCGAGTTCAATGACAAAAGGGAAGTGTTATTTCTTCTAGTTTTGATCATATTACACTGGGTTGCATGTAAGTACTGAATTCTGAAGTAATTGGCTGATACGATCTGCATCCAAATATACATTATGATTAATGGCTTCCAGTTTAATAAGCAGCTAAAAAATGGCTGTGTTCCAATGTCACAATGATATGGACGTGCGGTCTCGATGCTCTGAAACTATAGCCAATACTTTTGGCCCTGGATGATCCAATCGGACCGAAACCATCCTGAAGAGATGGTGAACAGGAAGAATACGTCTTGCTGACCTCAGGGATATCGCAAAATCCCTGAAAGAACCAAGAACCAAGTTCTTCAAGCCGGCAACAAAAGATCCAGCCAAGGCTGATGAAGTCGGAGCGGCTGCAAAATGGAAGGATATGGAAAGAGAAAGTGTTTCCAGCTGGTGAGGAACTTTTACTGTTTTAAAAAGAGACTGCCTCAGAAAAATTAAAATTAATTTAAATTGGAGAATAGAAGAATCAAGTGGCAGAATTAAATTTGGAATGGTTTTGGACAGTGGTTATCTTACTTTTTAAATATTATCTTCATGGATGGAATTTATGCAAGCCTTTTGAAGTGGATGGATTAAGTTTTCTTCTTCTATTTTTTTCTTTTATTGTTCTCTATAGCCTATGGACTAAAGTTTTCCTCTTTCATTGCTGTAGGTATTTTTCTAATTCATTTAAAGATTGGACTCTTTTTTCTAACTTGAAATACAAAAAAGATACAAAAGGAAATTAGATTTTCAACAGTATTACCGCTGCTCGGAGGCTGGGAGGATTTGTTGATTGGAGTTTGTGTATTGAAAATGGAATATTTTTCCTCCACTGATTGTTTTGACTTGGCATTACAAGGTTTCACTACTTAGCTACAGAGAGTGATAAGAAGGGAAGCACACAGATGTCCCTTTGAAGTATATTTCTAATCAGAAAAGTGAAAACAACATTCTTTGTGAATCTATGCTTTAATTTTATTAACCTTCCAAGCTAGAGCACCTGTGTTTGTTAGAATGGCACAATTTCAAAAGAAAATAGAAGTCTCAAGTTTGCAAAAGATACTTTCAGAAATACAGAAATGATCAGGTACATATGAAAGAATAGAAAAAAAATGGAATATTTAGAACATATAACAATAAAATATGATGAAGAAATTGAGGATGTCTATCAAATGCAAAATGAGGTCGTTGAAACTCAAAAAATTGAAGTGGAAAATGAATATAAAGAGATTAAACCTGCTGATATTAATGATGATTGGTTTGTCTCTGAAAATGGAAAGAATGGAATACTGAAAGATGAATTAAATGGAGAGGAAATCTATTCCAGAGGGCAAGATACAGAAGGAGAAAAAACCAAAGAATCTATGAATTTAAAGAGAGAAATTCTATTAGCAAAAGCATTGATAACACTGCTGACAATCAAAGATAAGCTGAATAAAGAAACAGAATGAGGGCATCAAGATTATATGAGATATCTTATAAGCAAGGAGTTGCTAAGAGAATTCTATACAAAGCTGACTAAGAAGATGATTAGAGGACTGGCACCACAAATGGCAGAATATATGAGACTGTTTTGCTATTGGAAAGATACAGGTTGATAGATGGAAGAATATAATTTAAAACTAGTTAAGCTTAGTGAAATTTATTGACAATAGTTATAGCTTAAATAAATAACTGATAATGTTACTAATGTATACAATGTGTAGTGTTATGATGAGTATAATTGGATATGAATATTGAATGGTACCCATGTAAGGAAGATTAGCAATCCATTTGGATTATACATAAAGGTTAATAATAATAATAAAAAGAAAAAAAAGAACTAAGTTAGATGCAATTAAAGTTTTGATTATTAGGGGGGAAAATGTTATGATACAGGATATAGTCAAATAAAGGACGGATAAGAATAACAACATACATATAGCTATGGGTATAACAGGAAACTGGATGTAAACTTTAAACAGTGATTTGGAAAGGAAGATTAGAAAACTTTGTTATTAAATATTATGAATGTTTAGCTAGAATAGGACATAAGGATTTAGTGTTAGTGGAGGATTTTAGAAATAGTAATTGAAAGGCCGTTATGTGGTTATGTATTAAATTTTGGTATATTTTATGATGAAGGATGCTTAAATAATTATAGTCAAATGAAAATAGAGATATGATGATGGTGGCATGTATAAATATTTGAGTTAAAATACTTAAGTTAATATTAATTATGTTTGTTGACTGTGGAAGAGATGCACATAAGTGTTTTTGTAACCAACTGATACACTTTCTATAGCATGTAAAGAAGGATGTTGTATTTGTTTTAAATTAAATTTTTTAAAAAAAATTTAAAAAATGGCTGTGTTGCCTGAAGCGCCATGCAAAATATGGAAAAGAAATCTACTTGCTACTTGACTCTTATTATTTTTGTATTCATCAGGAGGGACCATGAAAAAGTTTACCAAAATCCAATTCCCAGCAGATCCATTTCAGATTGCAAGCTTTCTCTATTGATTTCTTAGGAGTTAATTTGTTCTCCCAATTCAAATCAGCAGCAAGCCTGAATCGTCTCGCACTGGCCAAAAAAGTCATTTTCTTCCATTTTCCTAGTAACTTGCTGCGTTACTGAATTGTTCTCTTTCAACCCAGATTTTTCTTCCACATAAAATAATGATCTAATGCAGGGAACAGTTAAATTATTACCCCCTGGATACATGACTTTCACTTCAAAATAATAGCAATTAATACAAACTCTGGCAGAGTTGAATAACTGACAGAAAACAACAACAACAGAATAAAGAAATCTGGAACAAGTATAAGCATATTGCTAGCTGTACTTAGTCTTAGAAAAGAATGTGATTTAAAAAAAATAAAACATCCAAATGAAATTTATCATAAATTAATAAAATTTCAGTAAGTATTTCTATAAGTTTCCAAATCTTAATGCAGGTCATAGATCAGAATTTACTGACAAATTTCATATAAGGCAGCAAATTGAGCACAGAGTTTTAAAAACTGTACTCTAAACTAGACCATCATCAATATTTTTCAAATATGGCAACTTTAAAATGTGTGACTTCAACTCCCAGAATGTCCCAGCCAGTGCTAACAGTGCTTAACACATCTTAAAGTTGCCAAGTTTGAGAAAGACCGGTCTAAATCTGCTTCCATATTGTATCATATGTTGAGCAGTGCCATGTTGTTTTTTTCAATAACTGATGTGTTTCTGAAATAAATAAGCCAAGTGAACAGAAAAAAAAACATTACAGTACACAAATTCAAAGCTTTATACTAAGCAGAATGAGTGAATAGGATAAGATTCCTCTAGATAGATTTTTGATACTTTCTATTTTGGACTGCACTTCAGATCATGTTACAAAATGCAAAGCAGTAATAGAAATATTATTAATTCATTGCCGCTTTTTGCGGCCTGGCCTCAGCACTCCAAAAATAGCTGGCATGTTCTTGGCCTGAACAAAATGGCAGGGGTCTTTTCTATTAGTTCAGAAATCCAATAAAAAAGCAAACAATAAGTTAAAGCTAGCTTAAAAGCAACAGAATCCTGCATTTATATACTTGCCAGCTTCACTGTCATTAATATGACATACTTTCATAATAATAATACGTTTAAATAGTTGGAGTGATTACCAACTATTTAGTAGCAGGATAGTCTTAGATGGAACAATTCCGTTTTGAAGTAAACATGGATCTCTTGGGGAGAAATAAGCTGATTTAAACATGCTAATATGAAGGTAGGTCATATTAGAGACAATGAAGCTGGCAAGTATATAAATGCAGGATTCTGTTGCTTTTAAGCTAGTTTTATCTTTGGCCTGAGATTTATTTGTTCGCTTGTTTATTGGATTTCTAATAACTCAGTGGTGATGCTGGACAATGTACAAATTAAAAACATTACCACAATGCATTAAAGCAAGTGAATTAAAAGACAGATGTACTGAGGGGAAGAAACAAGCAGCATAAACAATCAACATAATACACTCCAGGAAGATATATCCCAATTTACCCTAAATTGGTTTGGAGAAGAAAATGAAAAGAAAAGCAAGAAGAGGATACCTCAATTCTTTTGAGGAATTTTAGCAGAAAAAGTAAAACATTTGGGAAAGACATGAATAAGGATCTTGTTTTTGATAAAAATAAATAGTTGGTGATTGTTTAACATTTTGTTGTTTTCATTAGACAACTGCGGATCACTGCTGTTGAATACAACACACACACACACACACACAAACAAACAAACAAACAAACAAACACACACACAAATCTAATGTTTAAGATATATTAAAAGATCTTGTCAGTCAAAATATAGACCAGGAACAAATGGTATGTCAAACACACGCACAATATAAACCCTTAATATTTGGGCACTCATATTCATGTTGAGATGGATTTCTTTTCTGCATAGATCAGATTGAACAGTGTGCTCTATTCCATCAGATAAACATCATTCAGCACTATTGCATTGCTCTCAGTGGGATTGGATGACCTAAAAAAAGAAATGTAATGTAACCACTGAGCAGTATATTATTCTGCTATACTTAGCCCTTGGTCTTCAACTGAACGTTGGATCTACTATTTGATCACAGCTTGATCTAAAGTTGTAATAGCTGCCCTATGGTTATACAGACATAAGGTATCACTTGTGTCCCATTTTGCTTAATTTGTTGCCTCAGAAAAAATGAAGATTTTCCTGAAGAAGCTTAACCTCTGTGGAGTTTTTGAACTGATCAAGGGATCTTCTAAAGAACATAAATTCTAGTGATCCACCTACAAACTGTTGGGATGTAACTATTCTTATACCTACTATGTAACACAACAGCTTATTAACTATGCATGTCACCATTTTTAGGCTTGGAACTCTTTTTCATTATGTTTAAAACAATACCTTTTCAAAGAGGTGCATGGCAACAGAAAATGATGAAGTAAAACAAGTAGAGCAATATAAACGTATGATTATCTGTGTTTTGCACCAAAATGTAAATGTTGCATATTTTTGTTTTAAAAAAAACACAATCAATTAACTCCTGCTTTTAAAGGAAGGAATAGTGAAACAGTTTAGCTTTCACTAATAATGACTTTCTTTCATAATAATCCTGATCAAATTATCAAATTATCTTGCTGGGTCAGCTGCTGAGTATTTGGAGCAATTGGAGGCTAGTAAAAAATTGAGTAAATAATTAAACATCAAGAGGTAGATAATCTTGCAGAAAATGTGGTTGAACACCTTAACATATCATCATGAAACCTTTTGTGTTATCTACATTTCCTGTGAAAATACATGGAAAAATCCCATTTGCAGAAAACGCACTTAGAGTTAAGCTAAGGTCTTTATGAATTCGGAGAGGAAAACAGACATCTCCAATGGATTCGGAGCCCATGGGTATGGTTAGGGGGTTGCATACTTTTTGAGATTGCCTTATGTGCATTTGCTAGTAAAATACACCAACCATTTCTTTTTTAATCAATTCAAACTACTCATAGCACTATAAATCTTTTCCTCACATTCAACCAGAAATCAACTTTCTATAAGTTACAATTATAATGTTGTGTTTTGCTTTAAGAACGAATAGAAAACAAGTCTTGACTTTTGGGATGACATCCTTCAAGCACTGTTACAAAGCTTGTTTTTCTCAAAAAGTAAATATAATTAGCTCCACTAATCTTTTCTCAGATTAGCACACCAGTTCTTTGATAATACAAATTGTTATCTGCATCTACTTCAAGCATTAAAGTATTATCCAGAAAGGTTCAAAGTGTCTGAGGCAGTGGTGGGTTCCTACATATTTGGCCCAGTTCAGCCGAACCAGTAGTGGCATGGTGACCTGGGTTCCTGGAACTGGCAGCGACCCAAGTCTGCCACGCTCCCGAACTAGTTCCCTGGTCATCACCATTGCACCACCATCTTGTTTTTGAGTTCTGAAATACTCTTTTACTCTGTCCCTAGTTTTTGTCTGTCGCATCTTGCATTAAATCAAGGTGTGTTTCTTTTAAGTTTCTTTGTCATGCATGCTTCCTTATAGCTTCAGATTGTATAATCCCTTGTCTCAGTGTCTCTTAACAGCTTGCTTATACATTCTCCAAGGTGACCTCTAAATTTAATTCCATCCCATGTGAACCATCCTCAGTTTGATGAAGAACAATAGAAGAGAACTGTTTAAGTACAGTTGTCAAACTGGCTGTTGCTCCTCCTGAGACATGCTGTTGAGTCTATATTTATTTAGCTTGGTCATTAAAATGTCATGGGGGTATTTTGTCAAGTAGTTTGTTGAAATCAAAGTATACTACATCTACACTGACAATATTCCACAGTCTATTGAGGAAGCTATTAAATCAACAATGTAATAAAATTAGTCTGATGAAATGTGTTTAAACAAACCTATTTTAGCAATAACTATATTGTTTGCAAGGTCTGTACAAATGCATTATTTTGTTATCTAGTTTATTAGATCCCCATTTATTAATATCATACAGATTAGTCTGTGTTTTCTGGTGTCATAAGTTGTATGAGGGGTATCATTAAAAACTTTCATAGCAGACTCGTTTTTCCAAGAATTCTCTAGTAAGAATTAATTACAATATGCTTCTACTAGTCACTCTGGAGTCTGGACAACCTAACATGTCCTACACTGTTCTTACCTTCTGTACTCAGGACTTTTTCTAACAGGCCAGTTCTAGGAAAATGGAAAGTAAAATGTTTATCATGGCCAACATCCAGAAACATAAGCAGTAGTCGGGTATGTGTACAAACAAAGTAGAATTCAAAGAGAAATTTCTTTATAAAAACATGCCAAATTTCTAAATATGAAAAGGTATTGAGAGAAAGAAAATATAAGATAAATAAGATAATGCAATCATTACATACATATGACAGTTCCTATCAGCGGGTTTCCAAATCTTACATTTTCCTATTACTTCTATGATCTTCAGTCCTTGGAGAAAACAAATTTCATGTACCAGAAGCTTCAGCTAGCTCATATTCATTTTGTTGTTATAGCAAGTAGTGACCAACTGAGATACATTTCCTTTTTTTGTCCTCTTTGAGAGAATAATTCCATAATCTTTGTTCTTCAAGATTCTGGTTTTTCACTTCTGTAAGGACCTCAATGCTATTTCTCAGTCTTTTAAAAGAAAAGAAGTGGCAATTTGGGTCCAATATTCAAATAAAATCACACAATAATAATAGCTAACCTGGCTCTAAATTTCATTCCCTCCAGAAAAGTCCTAATATGTTGCTTCATCATTATGATGGTCATAGAGGGAGTGTTCCTGACAGAGATGAGTAAAGAATATTGGGATTGCATGCCAAAAATATATACCAGTATTTACAACAAGTTTTGAAATTCATCCCAGCTGTTTAGCTAAAACAAACCTATTGGGTAGTAGCAATATAGGCAAATCATCTAGAATCAGATAATCATTTTAGTGGCGATGGTAAAGTTTACAGAGGAGAATACAATGATATACCCATCCTGTATTTTGTCAAAATAGATAGATAGATAGATAGATAGATAGATAGATAGATAGATAGATAGATAGATAGATAGATAGATGATAGATAGGCAGGCAGGCAGGCAGGCAGGCAGGTGCACAGACGGACAGACGGACAGACGGACAGATGGACAGACGGACAGATGGACAGATGGTACCCAGCATGCTAATAAGGAATGTGGGATCGTTTGGAATTGCAATGGTTTTTAGAATGTGACTAGCTTACAAACTTTGGAATATCTTGTTGCTGATGTTGCCATGCATGAAAAGAAAATCTAAGCATTAAAGAATAGATTGAAATGGGAACATGGAATATAAGAATTATGAACACAAAAATTCTCATCATGATGAAAGATGTCATAATTTGACTACATCAGTTAACATTTTATATATCAATGAGTTGAAATGGACTGCAAATAGACATTGCTAGTCAGGACATAATAAACAAAGAAGAAATGGTGTTTCTTCCATTGTTAGGAAGCATATATCAAGAATAGTACTTAGGTACAGTGCAATTAATGACTGAATCACATCAATTACTTTGTGTTCAACCCTTTAATATGGCAATTATCAAAGTTTATGTTCCAACCATTGAGGTGGAACAAAAGGTCTGTGGGCGTGTATGTATGAGTTTTATGGTCAAGTTCAATTTGAGGTTAGCAAAATATGAAAGCAAGATCTACTGCTTATGACTGGGGACTGGAAACCAAAATTGGAAATATTAAGGAGAAAAATATATATTTTGGCTGTTTGGATTCAGAAACTGAAATTGCCAAACCCATTTCTAAAACAGATTTCAAAATGCAAATGATGTATGATATATATGTATCATATATGATGTATGATGTAAATAATACATCATATATGATATATACATCATATATGATGTCCATAAATATATGGACATCAGATAAAAATCAAATTGACTATATTATTAGTAATAGGAGATGGAAGAGTTCAGTCATAACAGCAAAGACAGGGCTGGAGCCTGCATGTGGAACAGATTACAAACTGATCATTTGCAAGATAAGGTAAGATGGAAGAAGAAAGCCAACCTATTTTCACAATATGATTCACAATGTATATTTATCATTTTTGGGAGAACATCAAGAATCAATTTAAATTCTGGAGCATCATGAGGCAGATGAACTGTAGAATGAACTTAAAGTAGTTGTTAAGGGTAACTGTGAAAAGAGCCTGCCAAAGACCAAGAAACAGAAGGGAAACTGAAGTCAGAACAAACGATGGAAATTGCCAAGAATAAAGAAGCCAAAAGTATGAAAGACAAAGAAAAGAACTTAACAAAGTGTTTCAGAAAGCTGTTAGAAAAGACAAGAAGCAGCATTATGGAAACATCTGTAAGGAATTTAAATCAAAAACACACAAAGAAACAAGCAAAGTCTTCTAACATATCTCTGAACTCAGAAGAGAATGCCAATTCAAATTAGTATGGTAAAGAATGCCAATGGAGAGATAGTAATTTATTCCAAGAAAATCAATGATAGGAGGAATATACTGAGTTTCTATACAGTAACTTTGTCAACATCTAAGATACTTAAGAAAACATCTAGTAGTAGAAGAAGGAGTTAGATTTGAATTGTGGTGATTATTCAATTGGAAGTCTAGGAAAATTGTTGGAATGTCTAGAGAAATATGTCACTCAATAGAGGAAGAATCAGTAACAGTTCTAACTAAACTATGCCAGGAAATCTAGATAAATCTGAATGACACAGGGTCCCACAGATTTAAAGATATCAATCTGCATATTAATGCCAAAAAAGAAGATTTAACAAAGGGGACAGACTATTGTACAGTATCCTTGCTCAGGGTCATCCAGTAGCAGATTATCAACTGTTCAATCTAGCCTTAGAAAAGCCAAGGACAATAAGACATGATTGCCAATGAATGCTGGAGAATCCAATGAATGCCAAAAAGTTGTCTGTATGTGCTTTGCTGATTACAAACATGTCTCTGATTTTGATGACTATGTCAAGTTTTAAAAATGAGAATCCCAGAACTTATCATTGTCCCCATGCAAAATCTGTACCCAAGTCAGAAAGCCCCAGGATAAAACATGGTGAAACAAATTGACTCCAGGTTGGCAAAGAACACAGACAAGGCTAAATATTTTTTCCTTATTTATTCAGTCTGTATATTGGATATATATTGAAAGAAATGGAATTGGAAAATATTTAGTTTGGTTTTAATATTGGAGGAATAAACATAAATAACCTGTGCTAAATTGATAACACAGTCCACATTGAAGCCTGCTTTAAAGATAGCAACTTTAAAGCCAGAAAGCATTGGCGCTGAATAAAGTAATTCCCAGGCTATGGAAAACCATTTTGAAAAAAAAAAAAATCCAACATCTTTCCAGGATCATGATGATACTAGCCAAGGGATTTGGAGGTTCTGCGAACTGGCCATAACATTAGCTACAGGTTCTCCCAAACCCGAGTGAAGTAAAGTAAAGTAACTTTACCATAGCAGCCCACCCCTGAATGGCACTGACAGCAATGGGGGTATTGCATTTTGGTCATGTGTCCCAACTGCTTTATGAACTGCAGAGGTTACCTATTGGCTTCCAAGTGCAATTCAAGCTGCTGGTTATTACCTTTGGAGGACTTCACTGAATATGGCCTGACGAATCTGAAAGACTTCTTATCTTGATGTTTCTGCCCATCCAGTATGATCAAGTAGGATGAGTGTACTCCAGATCCCATTTATTAAACAATGTCATCTTGCAGGATCCAGGAAGCACACTTTCTCTGTTGTAATGTCTGCCATCTGTAACGATCTCATCCCAGAGATTCAACCAGCTTCCACTCTAAGTACATCCAAGAAATCACTAAAAACCTAGTTCTTCTCCAAGGCCTTGGTTGTTCTTCATGTTTGTGGCTGGTTTAAACAGGGCTTTAAACAGGGCTTTTTTAAAAATTGTATTTCTTTCAAAAAGAGTTGTATTTGCTACAAACTACAATTTGTTCTTCGTAAAATGTAATGGGTTATAAAGTAACACCTTAGTTAAAACAAAAATGTTAAAATCAAACCTTAAAACTAATGATACAGAAGGAGGATGGGAGTGGAGTGGTGGGAAAAAGGTGGGATCTGTTATTAATCAATCAATCACCTCAGTGGTGGGTTGCCAATTTTTTTACTACCAGTTTGGTTTCGCTTGCGCATGACACTTCTGTGCATGTGCAGAAGCGTCGAGGAGGGTGGGCAGAGCCTCCTGCCTCCACTACTACCAGTTCACCTGATACAGGGCAAACCAGGAGCAACCCACCTCTGAATCACCTCCATCTGTTATTAGTCAATCAATCAATCAATCAATCAATCAACTCTATTGTACAGTTCCCCCAATTGGGCCCCAAGCCACCTGCCACAGCCACATCTTTAGGCCCTTATGAAAAGATAGGAGGATTGGGGTCAACTTCACATTGAGAGGGCAAGATGTTCCAGAAAGCAGGAGCAACAGCAGCTGGAATATTGAGGCAGCATGCCTCCTCTTCGATTTGCATTATTGTAAAGCAAATTTTTAAATAGTTTCTTGATTAACTGCAGACCCACAAATAAATGCCTCCCACTCACATTTCCACAACGCTACCAACATGCAGATGTGACCCTGCTGACTCCCATTCTTCTCCAGCTTCAGTTGCACCATTGAGGAAATAGGTTAAAATGCTTTTTTAATTTGATACCAACTTTTTTTCTTCCTCCGTCAGTATTGTAAGCTGCCTTGGGAATATCAGAACCTTGAAAAAAGGCTGATGGATGCATTCAATAATTAAAGAAACTGTCGGTACTTCCTATTAATGTATGGGTTTTGAACAGTGCTTGCTTAGCCCGTTTCATGCTCAAGTATGCATATGGGATTTCAAGTCAATTGAGATTCTCATATATATTCAAAAAATATGACAGGGGCTGACTAAACATGACACATTTTTATGTTCTGTTAATAGAGAATGTATTCTGGAGCATATGTTCATGATCTCTTGCCAAGAGATGAGTTCCTCCCATAGCTGCTGCTAGAGAACAGCAGAAAAACCTTCTGTTGGTGTGGCACCTTTCCATATGATGCTGGAAATTAAAAAAAGCTACACAAGTTGATTGCAATGTACAATTCTTGCCCGAATACAACAGAGCTACTATTATTTCACCAGCTGGATTGATTCCATCCACACTATTGGATAAATTTCAATCTTTGTGGCTGCAAGATTGTGTCTTAATGGACACTAAGTGAATCATTAGATAACAGTTCCTGAACATTATCAGAATGGAAGAGGTCTTAGTCCTATATCGCCATAGTTTAAATATCCTAGATGAAAATCAAACTAATTATATCAATTCCTTTAAGATTTACTTTAAGGCCTGATTCATTTAAGGCCAAATTCATTTAAGGCCAGATTGAGGCTTCCCTCAATACTTTCATTTGGGAAATGTAATAAGGTTTCTATAGCTAGATGAATCTGCCTTTATGGTGACAATTCAGTTGAATCCATCCTTCAAGTGTTGTTACATTGTCCATTTTATAACAATCCCCAAGTTTTTAAAATGGTTTTAACTGTGTATCATTTATTACATTCTGTTTAAATAGACCATATTTGTATGCCTCTTTTTATTTTACTTTTTCCTTTATAATGGTGACCATTCACCAAACCTCTCACCTCTCTCTTACACACACACACACAGACACACACACACACACACAGACACCCCTTCTGCTTGAGTGTAAAACCTCTTTACTTTTTTTTTTTTTAAAAAGAAGCAGTTTATGAACATTTGCACATAAAGAATGAAATTGGTGCTATCCTGCACATTGGCTAAACCAGAGGTGGTTTCCTACCAGTTTGGACCAGTTCGGCCAAGTAGGTAGTAACTTGGCCATCCACTCACCCGAACTATTCTCAGTGGCGCCATCTTGATTTTTGGTTCTGCGCATGCTCCATTTCAGAAATGAATTTTCTCCCTTTTCTAATGTTCTGCGCATGCACAGAACTGTTTTGGTATAAATGGGCACATGCGCAGAACAAAGGTTTTTTGCACCGAACCAGCAGTAATGCCGGTAGCGAACCCAAAGCTCCTAATTGTGAAGGAATCTGCAGCTAATGTGAAAGGAGAAATAAGAGTTTGGTGAATTTGAAGTCCTTGTGAGGAAGAAAGCAACAGAGGCCAGGCCTCCCTAGAATTCCTGAAGCCTATACCTGGCTATTCTCAAGAGAATGTAGTCAGTCTGGTGAGATACTTATACATAGGCAGGCAATAACAAAGAAGCACCTCTGATCAACTCATGGTGTCGCTCTAGTTTATGGTACCTGGAACAATTGACTAATGAAATCAATTGGGAATGCAAAGATATTTCACATGGTTTGTGACATCATAAGCATGCTCTTTTTTATAAATTAGACATCACTCTATTATTTTTTCATGTTTGAGTAGTCTAATGTAACAAAATAGTGAGCTACAATCAATTCTTTGTTGCTCTTATTTAATTCCAAACATTAAGTTGAAGAACAGGAAGTAAATTCCAAATTTCTCTTACTGCACAGGTGTCAAATTCACTCTGTCATGTTGCCATCATGTAACATATTGCAATGGTTTTTCAACTCGTGGAGCTGAGGTGGGTGTGGCCTGCATGTGACGCATCCAGCCCGTGGGCTGTCAGTTTGACATCCCCATTACTGTGATTTCTATAGCTATAGACTACCTATAAAGCAAATTAGTAAAATCTCTATATTTCAGGGGGGGAAAATACCCAGTACATTTTCTATGTTAAAATGTAAGTTATAATTTATCTTAGCTGATGGCTCAGAAGACAGTTAAAAACAAGGAAGAACCATTTTACATGCTTTTTATTGATTTAGCACCTCACATTAAACCAATGGGATAAAGGCAGTTAAGAGAAATGGAAAAGAAATAGTAACATATTCAAAGTCTAATAAAATGAAAAAAAAATCATACATTTTTGGTCTAATGCAAGGATTGAACAAGAAAATGTTGGTAACTTTTCTTAAGGTGGAAAACATGGAAGCTAAGAACACCAAATGTATTCCATAGCTTGAAAATGACACAGAGAAATCATTCTTCTCAAAAGTGAAAAACAGTTCTTTGAACTTGTGAAGATCCGTAAGAGGGTTTCTCCTGCAGTTCTGACTTCCCAGGTATAATTATTTCCTAAATAGGCAAGCTCTCAGTCACATCTAAACCCTTAAGAAATGCCTATCTGCCTATCTATCTATCTATCTATCTATCTATCTATCTATCTATCTATCTATCTATCTATCATCTATCTACCTACCTACCTACCTACCTACCTACCTA
The DNA here is from genome assembly GCF_051295495.1 of Thamnophis sirtalis. Taxonomy (NCBI): domain Eukaryota; kingdom Metazoa; phylum Chordata; class Lepidosauria; order Squamata; family Natricidae; genus Thamnophis; species Thamnophis sirtalis. Next base: position 157,451,737 of record NW_028261382.1, read on the forward strand.
CCTACCTACCTACCTACCTACCTATCATCTATCTATCAGGTCCCATTTATCTTTTTTCAACTTTATCACAAGCTATGCAAGTACACCACCACCACCACCCCTCAAAAAAAATCCAAGAATAAAAAGGAAAAATAAAAAGAAAGCACATAATAAGCAGGGAACTGAGCTGGCTCTAGGAATACTATAGGTTGCTGAATGCTACAATATACATAAGATGTACACTTTCATGAAAGTTTTACATAGGGATATCTGTGGAGGAGTGTCCAAAAAGTCAGGATGATGAATACAATTGCATATTGATGTCTCACCCCTTTTTTATATGTGTTACATCTGAGGGGGCTTGATTGGATGGTTATTGCTACTATCTTAAAATAATAATACTATCTTTAAATAATTTTGTTTATTTTCAAACAAACACACAAAACATATAACATAAAAACCTCTTCAACTGCATACAGTGTGTCAATTGGTTACAAGGTCTTTCTGCGTCCTTTCCATAGTCATCACTTAAGCTTTATCAAAAATCACATATTGGCAATCAATTTTTTTTGTATACCTTATTATTATACTTCATTTGTTTGTTTATCACTATTGTTTCTCCATTTTAAATAATGTATTCATTTATATTATAATGATTCATTATATCATCTTCACTATATCTAATAATTTTTTTATATCCTATTCTAAATCATTCTATTATTTTAGCATTGATAACATTCTCTAATAATTTTCAATCCCATGTTTTACCATTATTAGTATCATCAATCTAATATACATGTATACAAATTGTTATAATTGTTAAACATCCATTAAGCATAGTTATTATTACATCCTTTTTATATGAGGCATATTAAATTTGAAGTAAATTTATGTTATGGTGTTTCATTACATCATCCTGAAATCATCCAATGATATTACATCTTTATATTCTATTCTATATAGAATTATTTAACTTTTATAAAAAGGATTTTCAACATCATCTCCATCATCCACATTTACAGTTTGTATAAAATTTCATATTATCAATCTAGAATATATAAATGTTTTATATCATTATTGATTATTTATTTGACTATAGCTATTATTACTTTGTCTTATACATAGTACTCAAAGTTTAACTACACTTAGCTAAATTTTATTGTGACATTTCATTTCATCATCCTGTATCCTTCCAGAAATAGTGCAGTCCAATATCTCTTGCCATTTGTAGAATCTGTATTCTAAGTGTTTTCTTGATAATTCTTATGTGGACTTCTCTTGACAACTTGTTGTTCATTGCATATCTTATAAGGATTCGAAACCCACCATATGTTCCTTTCATCAGCTTGACTTTTGTTATTGCTGGTGCTTTTGCCGAAATTACTTTCATTGTTTCTGCCAAATTTTCTCCCCTTTCTTCATCTATGTTTTGACATCTGAGATAGAGTTCCAGTTGATCGATCTCTCCTTTCCGTATTTTGCACTCATCATTTCCCTCCGCACTCGATTTGCTGACAGTGTCAAAAATTTTCTTATCACCTTCATATGTCTCTGTAATTTTTTGAACTCTGTCCTCAAATTTCATCGTTGTTTTGTAAGTATTCTCAACTCTTCCCTCCCTACTTTCTGTGTTTTGATCTATAATTTCAAGTCTCTTTTCAATTCTCTCTGTGATTATTAAGACTTCTTGAATTTCTAACATATTTTTGCAATGTTAGTTCCTTTTCTTCTTCATATTGCACCATTTTTTTCAAATTATAAACACTGCCACTAAAACATCCAAGGCTTTTGCTAGGTTTAAACAAATCCAATAGCTTTGTAGTATCAGATGTTGCCAAGCTTCTAGCCTCTAGATGGCAGTATTAGATCTTTTCCCTCTGTTTTTGCCTCTCTTTTCTAAGCTCCGAACTCTGGAAGAGGAAAAAAAAGTTTAAAGATAACGATCTGGCTGAGCCTTGTGAGGAAAGAGGATTTTAATCCACAAATACAAAAAAATGGGAAAAGTATAGAAGAAGAAGGGGGAAAAAAGACCAGTCCAGTTTAAAAGTAAGAGGCATTTGTAAAAAGTCCATCCATAGAAAACAAACAAAATTAAAGTGAAAAAGATAGCACAATAGTTTTAAACCAGGGTTAATTTGCTGCTTGCTTCCTTCTGTCTTCAATTTTATTTTAAATCTAAGTCTTTGGGGTTTTCTTTTCTCTAATAATAAAGATTTTTCTCACCATTTTGACACACTCTCTCTCCTATTCTGCTTCTGTTTCAGGAGCTTGTCCCAATCTTCTGCAGCCATTTTGGCTGCTTCTCTTGTAGCCAACAAAAAGAGCTTTCCCTGAATGAGTCAGAGGCTTTGCGATGCCCCTGAGATCAGCAGGACATGCCCTTCTCTATCACCGTTTCTTCAGAATGGTTTAGATCCAAAAAGGATCATCCAGCAACAGAGATATCGACAGCAATCCTGGAGCCCCAAGATTGCATGTTGTGTCATAGTGACGTCAAGCCCCACCTCCTCTGTTATTGCTACTATCTTGACATTTTTATGCCTGGTTCCTAAGGACACCTTTGATACTTACTGTCCATATTTTTAGAGCATCATACAATATTCAACCCCGCTTGAAGTTTTCATTGACTTCTTTTCAAAGGAACCAAGGCAATATCAATGCACTATTGATATCCAGCAAATTGCAGGGTGCGTTATATAAATATGTCTGTGTTTATAAAACTAGTTATTTGCCTTTCATTATTACAAACATAATACAAAGCAAGGTCCTCTGAGTTACCATGTACAAGAACGTACAGTAATATCATAGTAATATTGCCAATGTTTGGGGATATCAGAAGGTGGGCTATAAGCCAGTGGTGATATTCTGCTGGTTTGGACTGGTTTGAGTGAACTGGTACTGGTGACTTGTGGGTGGCCCAGCCCACCCACCCAAGCTCTATGCCATCCTGTTTAGTCATGTTTTCTAAGCCTTGTGCATGTGTGTATGCGGTGTGCATGAGCAAAGTGCATGCGCGGAAGGCACGTGCACTCACAGTTTTGGTGTACGGGAAACCAGTGGTAAAATGCTACAAGCTATACCAAAACCAAGACAGTATCAATAACCTATACTTTGAAAGCTGCAGACATTAACAATTGAAAAATCCAGTCCTGAATTGATATGCCATACCAATTCTATACAATGCCATATTAACTTGCACACAGCTTAATGCCTTCCCAAGAGAGCAATACAAACAAATAATGGAGATTTCAGCTGAATCAGGGATTCTAACCAAGGAATATAAGCTTCCTTGATCGAGAGCCTTAACTTTAATAAAAATGACAATTTTCTTTATTTCTTTTTTTTTAAATAAACAAAGGCGTTTTACTGGATTATTTTAAAGTGCTTTCCAAAAATGAATGAAATCTTTTTTTACATCAACTTTGTTATACACATTGTGATAGGAATATAAGGCCTCACACATCATTTCCCTAAGGAAATACAATCTCTGCAATGTCCTTTAAAAACTCACAACTGTATGGAGCTAGTTTTTGAAAATAACATCAAAAATAACTCTTAAAAACTGATGGGATTATAGATGACAGCATCAAAATATGATACTGACATTGAGTATAGGATTCTAGGATGAGTTTGTGATGAAAAGCATCGGTAAATCAGTCATTAAAATAATGAATCAAACACCTACATTAAAATTTATATAAAGCATGTCAGAGCACATTTCTCTATTTTCTATCAGTACAATCTTGAATGATTCTTCCAAGGATATTGCCTGCAATACTTGAAATTGTTTTCTATATTTTTGATAACCAGTTTTCTTCATTTACATTCATGTCTTATAATATTTCATAGACTAACTTTTAAAGAAAGTTGTCATGTTTTCTATTATATATGCTGGCCTTGCCCAACCAGGAATATGTTAGTCTATGAAATCCTTATCATTTTTGTTGCATGAGGGAATGCAATGGCATAGTGTCTTAAAGATGTTGGACCTGCTGGTAAGAAATGGTCTGCACTCTAACAGTTTGAACCCAGCTCCGTGAGATGAAGTGAGCTCCCATCACTCAATCTCTAGCTCCTGCCCTCTCAGAAGTTCAAAAGCATTAGATATTGCAAGTAGATAAATGAGTACCACCTTGGTGAGAAATACTTAGCTGGGATTGTTTGTGCAGAGAGTGGAAAGCTAGTACTGGACCTGTCCAGACATGAAGTGAGATTAGGTGAGACTGGTGGTAGAGTCTGGAAGAGCTGGCAGTCTGAGCACTGCTAGCTAATTGATGTAATGCTAGTTCACCCCGAAGCACACTAGACATGCAAGTGATAAACAGAAGGAACTAATTATTTGGTCCATTGATGGCCTGCAGAGCTGGCAGCTGAATCAGACAGCCAGGAGGTTGGGGAGGAACATGGGCCAGTCCTAGAGTCTGAGGAAGGCTTGGACAAGGGCTCTGTGTCAGAGGCAGAGAGGGGGCCAAGGCCATCTGGTAGTTATGTAGTGCCTCCAGAGCCTGACATCAGCGAGACAGAAGAACAGCGGGAGCCTGTTCCCAGTGTGCGAATATGCAGAGCTGCCAGAAGGCAAAAACAATTAATAAAACAGAGTTGACTTGGGAGTAAGGCTTGGAGATGATTGGGCCCTCCCATAAGACATAAAAGAGGAGCAAATGGAATGTGAACTTTTGCAGAAAGCAATTAGTTCATCTGGTCAGTTCAAGCTTCAAAAAGTTATATTTGACTCTGTGCAAAGTTTGGCTTTGCTCTGCATTTGGCAATTAGGTCTCTGGCAGCATTCCAAGGGAGATAAGATGGATGCTTATCAATGTTCCCCTGAAAGACTGTGGCAGCTCGAGCAGGCATCTGTCAGAAACTTTGTGAAGCCATGTGGACTGTGAATGACCATAATTCACAGCTGTATAAATAAAATAGGGTTTTTGGACTAAGATTGTGATTTATGCTTTCTTAGGAAGCCTAGGTCAGAACAATTGTGTCTAGCAGGTGTAGATTTCCCTAACCTGGTATGCTACACACTAAATAAATAAATAAATAAATCTGTTGCATGAACATGTTAGGTAAGACTGACTATGTCAAATCAAGAATAATAATGTGTATGTTATACAACAAAGCCAAGGTCAGATCTTCATGCATATCTTGGTCCTGGGTTATTCTCATTCTAATTAGTTGAAAAGTTGAACCATGTTTTTCCTCTTACATAAAGATTTTAAGTAAAAGCTTTAAGGGCAGATAATTATATTGTATATAAATTAGACTTTTTCTCTATGACTGAAATGTTCTAATAAGATATTAAGAATATATTTACAGCTAAAGCGTCATATTAAGAAAAAAGAACAAACACTGCTGCTTACATATGGCAAATGCTCAGTAAATTGATTTCAGGTTTAGGGTTTAGCTTTAGGTTTTAGGGTTTAATTACCTTAATAACAACAAATTAGACTGTAATCATAACATATATCTCAGAGTAAGTTCCATGGCATAATTTAAATATATTTTTGAATAAAATGTTGTAACTGAGCACTTTGTGATACATATATATCTTAAATTAAAATCAGTGGGCTATATTTTAACATATTCGGGCATGCAATTGCTTTTGACTCTTCCAATTTGGATTGTTTGTTAGTAACATGTATTTGGGGTTTTCAAAAACCCATGCTTGTACAACAGTGGTGGGTTCTGGATCCCGTTGCAACTGGTATGCTGCAACGGGGCCAGGCGTGCATGTGCACATATGTACTTACCGCCCGCGATGCTCCGTGATGCTCCAGCTGCTCAGTGGAGCATCGCACAGGCACTGTACTCTCTGTGTGCATGCGCAAAAGCCCCAATTGGCTCAACTACAGATAAGGAGGTCGGGCAGGTGGACCTTCCGCAGCACCATACCGGAACGGTACCTGATGGTCCCAGCAGGCACTGGTAGCCCATACTGGGGCATACCAGTTGTATCCCATACTGTTGTACAATGAGTTAGAGTATCCAACTATCTTCTATGGTCCTCTTTTTGGATTGCTTTTGATTTCCTCCATCCAAGAATTAAGTTTCTTTAGTTCCTTTGATTTCATGGCTTTTGGCCTGCTGCAGTATGCTTTGTCAGCTGTGAGGCCTTCTGTAGAGTCAGGCGTGCCTTTCCAAATTATGTCCAATCAATTTAATTTACCACAGGTAGATTCCAATCAAGGTGTAGAAACATGTCAGCAATGATTAAGAGAAATTGGAGCTAAATTTCAAGTGTGGTTGCAAAGGATCTGAATACTTATGCCAATGTGATATTTCAGGTTTTTTTTTAAAAAAAAAAATTAAGTAAATTTACAGGCATTTCTAAAATTCTGTTTTTACTTTGTCATTATGGGATACTGAGTGTAGATTAATGAGAAAAAAATGAATTTCAACAACTGTAGAATCAGGCTGCAGCATAACAAAATTGTCAAAAGTGAAGGTGGTCTGAATATTGTCTGAATGCACTGTATTTCCTGTATTGGAAATGTCATCAGTAACAAATCAGAGTGGCTAATATTTTTTATCAGCAGTTGTAATGCCAATTTCTATTTCAAGTAATCTAACATTTCACATGACATATTCCTCATATGTTAATAAGTTGATAGTGTATAACTTCAGGGTATTCATTTCCCAATTTTGAAAAAATTAATTGGTCTATAATCCATTGAAACTATTGTGAAATCTTAAGTGTTAACATTTTTTTGACTGTAATATCTGTTAAATGTTATCTGCCACAAATATTGAAGAACATCTCTATACTTAATCTTTTTGCCTAATACATTCCTACAGATTGTATATTTTATTTATAGTCTGATAAATATCATAACTGAGTTGTTCAATAGAATTATTATGGTATATAGACATAGTTTTGTTTGGGAAAAATTTCTTTTACTTGTTAATCATCTAAATAGTATCTTGCCCAAAATGGGGGATTTTAGTAATACTTATTAAGGTCAAAGAAAATTCAGAGAAAAGAATACAATGCAAATATATCTTGTACATTTTTTTATCTAATATAGGAGGCTCAAAAGCAATGCATTAAAAATAGTAAAGTTTAACAAATTAGCATTCTGGTGTTAATAAATATGTGTGGTGCAATACATTTCTATTTTGGCTTAAAATGTCACTTTTAAACATGAGCACACCAAGTTAAATAAAGACCCAGTTAGTGTTAGTACAAAATATTTAATTGTTCTATTATGACATACAAAGGGATTACAGATAGGGAAAGATTCTTCCTTCCCATCTTTTTTTAATTAGAAGAGGAAGAAGAAATGGAAGGAGAAGAAGAAGAAGAAGAAGAAGAAGAAGAAGAAGAAGAAGAAGAAGAAGAAGAAGAAGAAGAGGAGGAGGAGGAGGAGGAGGAGGAGGAGGAGGAGGAGGAGGAGGAGGAGGAGGAGGAGGAGGAGGAGGAGGAGGAGGAGGAAGAGAAAGAGGAAGAAGATGAAGATGAAGAAGAAATTAGCTAAGCATAGAGAAGGGTAAGAACATTAAGAATATAAGAATATATATGTATGGACAGTGTAGTATTAGATGTTGTGTTTACTTGATAAAACTTTGATTCATAGGGTAGGTGAGGACTAAATACTATTTATGTTCATAGATCATATTCAAAATAGTGTTGAACTGATACTGAAGATAAACCTAAAGACATAGATTAGTGTTGTGTTATGTGCATGTATTATGTATTATGTGCTGTATTATATGCATGGCTTTGGAACAATAAACATAATAGAGTGAATCAAAATAAAAGTGCATATGATGATTCTCAGGGAAGCAAATTCCTGAGGGAAATGTTTTGAGGCTAATGTGATAAACCTGGAGAGGTTTAGTTCTACCATTCAGATGTTCAATCTCCATCTGCTCTAAACCTCTATATATTTTTGCTTTCACAGGGAAAGGGTTTTTTATATTGCAATGTACATTTTTAAGCAATACAGGAAAAGAACATTTTTGTGGGATCTCTACTAAAAGTAGTTTCTATATTATTTTTCCCAGTGGGTAGGACCCCCAAGATATCTAGTTTAAATGAACAGAACCAAAAAAAACCTCACATGTCATTCTTTATTTTCTAGTTATTGATCCTGGGAGCCAAATCTCTGACAATTAAGACTGTGTAGACAATGAAGGAATTGACTGATGGTTCAATACTAGGCTGATTGTATTAATTAAAAAAAAGGATAGTGAAGAAAATCACACATAATTTTTCCCACAAGAGATTCCCTTATATTGCTGAAGTGCTTTCTGTACTATCAATATTTTGGATTCTTTATAATCAATATTTACTGCTGATAATTAGGCTTATTACTTATAGTTGGAGAAATATAAGCACAATTAGGGGATCATTACGTGTGCTAGGTATATTTTTAATTAACCTTTGATTTATGTCATCCTGGTTTGTGTAAAGAATGTGCTTGTGGTCAATATTAAACAAACAATAATAACAGAAACCGATACAAAGTTGCTGAAAAAATAACAGAAAAATGGCAAATCCTTGAATAGTAGTTTGAAATAGATATAGGCAGGGATGTTGCTTAGCAATAATCTAACAATATTCACTTACACATTTAAAATTATGCAATGTGTTTGGAAAGCCAAGTTGGAATTCATGTAATAAGAGATTGTATATGAAGATAGTTCATTCAAGAATCAATGTGATATACATACCTATCTACATACACCTACCTACCTACCTACCTACTCTACTGTACCTATATACATATTTGGTGAATATGATTATGTAAATGGTATTTCACAAAGCTTATACTGCTTTCAATTTCTTTGACTTAACTGTTGTGATTTGAAGATTTTATCATATATTAAAACATAATCATTAATATATTCTCTATCATTATGTTGAAATCTGTGCATAAATGATTGTTCATAGCTTGAATATAGTCTATGCTACCCAATTAGATAGAACTGTGATTAACCAAAGATATGAAGATCTCCAACCAGGGCTTATCAGAACCAAGCTGATTAGAACCAATCCTTAAGCTATTGCTTTCAAAATTATTCAATCATTTAGTTCAATGCATTGGTCTTAATACTGCTTCAGTACCTGTATATTCTTTGGTACTGTACTGTGATCAAAGAGCAAATGTGTCTCTTGTGTCAAGGACCTAATGCAGGGGAAAAACAAAGTCCAGCTGTCTTTTGAAAATGCACCTTTGGAAGACCTATGACCTGGATGACTGAGAATTTCCATAGACACATTCACCTAATGTAGATCTTGTGAAATATGCCAATGGGACAAAGTAAATAGTGATGTTGGTTAAAAAGGTAATGTGGTCCTAGTCAGTATAAAAACACATATTTTCCACAAATTGATTCCCTTTCACACCCTCAATCATCTGGTCCACTCTTACATTTACTATCTCTACTTTTAACTCATTCAATTATGGCAAGTGAAGATATAGCCACTCATGCTTTTCTACCAATTTCAATGGTGCTTGTTTACAAAGCCAGTGGAGGTTACATAGCATAGGATTTTGCTGATTTCAGGAGTTTTTTTAAATCAAAAGACCCTTCACTTGAAATGATGCTCCTCAAGTATTTGAAGCTTGGGTGTCATCCATAGTGACTTTTGTTCTATCGTTTCAACCAACTAAGGCTTCAACTGAAAGAATTTGCAGATGAGCTGTAGATGAAAATGAATAGAATTGAATAGGAATTAGAATAGGGATTGGGAATAAAATAGAATAGAATAAGAGAAGGGACCTTGGAGGTCTTCTAGTCCAACTCCCTACCTAGGCAGAAAACCCTACACCTCTTCAGACAAATGTTATCCAATCTCTTCTTAAATACTTCCAGTGTTGGAGCATTTACAACTTCTGGAGGCAAGTTGTTCCACTGATTAATTGTTCTAACTGTCAGGAAATTTCTCTTTAGTTCTAAGTTGCTTCTCGCCTTGATTATTTTCCACCCATTGCTTCTTGTCTTATCATTAGGTAGAGAAGAGCTTGACTCCCTCTTCTTTGTGGCAGCCCCTGAGATATTGGAACACTGCTATAATGTCACCCTAGTCCTTCTTTTCATGAGACTAGACATACCCAGTTCTAGCAACCATTTTTTGTCTATTTTAGTCTCCAGTCCCCATATCATCTTTGTTGCTCTTCTTCTCTGCACTCTTTCTATAATCTCAACATCTTTTTTACATTGTGGCAACCAAAACTGGATGCAGAATTCTAATTGCACAACAGAAACCTGTGCTTGATGTAGTTTTAAGTGGAACTCTCATTGCACTGGACGAGTTCTACTCTCTAAGCAGAAAAAAATCTTAACTCAATAGAATGGACAATCATTATAAAAGAGATCTAAGTACCAGGTGGGGAACAAGTTCTAAAAGTGGCAGGGTGGACCACTCCACCAGAGATGCTACCCCTCCTTCAACATTCCATGCACCCCATGTCATTTAAAACTTCTGACATATTCACAAGCTTATAGATGCTCAAGATCCCTAGCCAAAAAGAGAAATCAACTTCTATTACATTGCATTTATACAGCACAATTATGATCCCCCCACAAGATAGACAACTGTGAACAGAAAGATAAATCATTAATTTAAACATGTCTGAGTTCCAAATCCACTGAGGATCACCATCATTTCCTGTACAATTTTAACTATCTATTTCTAGAGTCTCCTTAGTCCTTCTGTTCTAACCTGATGGCCTCACCAAATGATATACCTAGGGTTTTTTCCAGTAAAGTTTTCTGAAACTCTCATTAAGTCTATTGCTTTTAGCATGTAAACTTTTGAGCAAAGGGAAAAATCCAAGTACAAATCTATTTGCAAATAACATTTGGATTCTCTCAGAGTTAGACAGAGGTGAAATGAAAAGTAAGATCAGACATTCTCTAAAATGTCAAATGACTTTCAAAAGAAATGTGGCAGGTCAGAGAAAGTTATTTCAATTTGCTGCTGAGAATTAATTGATCAGTGACAAGAGCGAAAGGATGACATTCTGTATTAAATAAGAATAATCTAATAAATGCTACCTCTCTTTTATGTTATACTTTACAAGTAAATCATAATGTAATGCAATTAAAGGTAAAGGTTCACCTCGCACATATGTGCTAGTCATTCCCGACTCTAGGTGGCAGTGCTCATCTCTGTTTCAAAGCCGACGAGCCAGTGCTGTCCGAAGACATCTCCGTGGTCATGTGGCTGACATGACTAAACACCAAAGGTGCACGGAACTCTGTTACCTTCCCACCAAAGGTGGTTCCTATTTTTCTACTTGCATTTTTACATGCTTTTGAACATGCTAGGTTGGCAGAAGCTGGGACAAGTAATGGGAGCTCACTCCATTACCCGGCACTAGGGATTTGAGCCACTGAAATGCTGATCTTTCTGATCGACAAGCTCAACATCTTAGCCACTGCATTCTGATATAACCTTAAAGAAATATAAATGTACTTACAACTGTTGCTCAGAAAATTGGAAGCTCTCCTTTATTATTATTATTATTTTCTTTTTCTATTATTTTTCTCTAGTTCTCTTATCTTTAACTTAAAATATGTCAAAAATATTCAGTGAAAAAAATAATAAATTATTATATATTGATTTAATAATATATATATATAAAGAGGATTGGGACATAACTGAGTTTATATCCTTATTTATTATAATTTCATCTGATTGAGATGAAGCTGATATGACTGGAAAGAGCTAGACTCATTTATCCATTCATCTTATCTCAATGGCATCTCCAGTTCTTACAGATACAGATTAACAATTTTTTCCATTTCTAATGCACCAATTCTTTCCAGAATTGAATAGGATGGATCAGGCCAGCTTAAGAGAAATTTGGTAAAACTTTACCTTTATCTTGATTATAAAATAACTTGGACCTAGTTCATTACTTAGTCTTCTATTATGGAAGTACATATAATAAAGAAGTTCAGCTAACAAGTGTACCACATTTCTTTTCGAAAGAAGGTTATACAATAACAGATGGCTCAACCACATTGTGAGGTCAAACAAGCTGATGAGAATTGAGTCCTATTAATGTGTGGCTGCTCTTACTATATTATTACTGGTAGTATTTTTATGAAAATGGTTTTTTTTAGTTAATTTGTTGCTAGCAAAGTATGTTTTTTGGACTTCACTAATGGTAGCTGAAGTCAAGGAATTACATTGATAATAATGATGTAGGGTAAATCTCTTTAGTCTTTAGTTTGCAGAAGACTAAAAATGAAGTTCCAGAACATTGGATGGGGTGGGGGAGATATATGTCTTGCCCATCATTGTAAATAGCAAGCACTAACTTTTTTATTATTATTACTAAATGATTGTTATGGTGATGTGGCTTAGCTAGGACTTATTCACATAGTAGAAAGCATTGCCAACTATGTAAAATAGCAGCTATTACATTTTTCTTCTGAGGAAAATACATAAAACATTTATTTAAAGCCTATTTTTTCCACCTTATGTCTGACACACACAATGTTCTTTCAGACTAATTTTCATCCAAAGCATTTTCTTATGATTTGGGGGTCTAAGTAAAAGAACAAATTTACTGATGGGAAAATGCTTGCATACACAATGATAGTTCAAGAAGTTACAGCACAGGAAATGATAAATGTCCCTCTCTGTGAACCATTTTCTCTCCCAACAAAAACCTAACAAATGAATACAGAGATAAATAACACCTTGATATATTTTTCTTATTTAAACGTAACGGTACATTCTTGTAATCATTAGGCAAAAATCAGTCTTGTTTTTTGCCTACAAAGTCCTAAGCTACAATGAGTGACATCTCTATTATAAGAACCACTCTCATGAAATGATTTTTAAGATTCAATTTCTGTATAAATCTGCTTTGATAGAAAGAAACTTGGTTAAATGGCATACCATTTCTCTTTACAAACAACACAATTACTAAAAGTGTCACTAAGATAAATCTACATAATGATCATGTTATCTTTTTTCCATGTAGAACACCCAACATTCACAAAACATTGGCATACATATTGCAAATTTCCCTTTAATGTGTGTGTACGTATGTGTGAATGCATCTGTGTAGTATGCATAATTACATAAACTGAGATTTTTAACTACAAATTAACAACAAAGTCATTTTGTGCTACACATTTATATACATACATACATACATACATACATACATACATACATACATACATACATACAAACAATAAAAATAATTTCAGAGTTCAGGGTAATTGTTGCCAAAAGGAGAGAATGAGTGTCAGCATTCCAAGTAACACACCCATTGAAAGCAGAACTCAAGGCAGGTAGATTCTTCAAAGAACATGTTTATTGGATACATCATATCAGCACAACTGGTAAAAACCAACTCTGAAAGTTCCTACAGTTTTCACTTAATTAAAAGAGTAAAACTTCCCCCCTCCCAGGTGTCATCAATCACATTCAGTGGTGGGATCCTGCCAGTTTAACAACCAGTTTGGTGCTCTGCGCATGCGCACAGTTTTAACAAAACTTACCTTCCACATTACTTCTGGGGAGTAACACACCTGAGGCATGGCAATCTACTTTGCTGCACAAAGCAACTGAGAGGATATACAGTAGGTAAGTAAAGCACAGGGGTGGGTGGGCAGGCCCACCTGATTGTCAGAGTGAACCAGTTCACTCCCAGCTGATCGTTGGAGCTACCGATTTACCTGAACCAGTCCAAACAACTGATCACATTGTCCAATGAATACAGCTGATAGACTCATCTTCTCCTCCTTCACCAGCCACCTGTTATGATGACCTTGGTTCCCACAGGAAAAAAAACTTTTTATTTTGACTATTAGTTGGGCTATCTACTTCCCCTCTCCCTTCCCTCTCTCAGTCCTTGATTCCAAGGAGAGACAACTATTCATCAACAAAACAGCAGAGTATATTTTTTTCCTAGTATTTTCCCTTCAACACTTGTTTTGATCACAGTAAGTCCTGCAATTCAGCTAACAATTAGGCTATATGATGAGTTCAAATTCTCTGAGAAATAGATAGAAAGATTGAAAAAGGAATAAATTCTTAGAAACTCTAGCTTCATCAGCACAAGGTAGAATTTGACAAACTGGGAAACTGCTGTAAAATTTCTAAGAACTATAAAGAAATCAGAAATGCATCTTTATAGGAGTTTATATACTGTCTGCTTTTTGTCATAGACCTACTGATTTAATTTATCCATCTGCTACCTCATAGTACATACAATACAGTACAATACAATAGCAGAGTTGGAAGGAACCTTGGAGGTATTCTTGTCCAAACACCTGCCTAGGCAGGAAACACTATACCATTTCAGGCAGATGGCTATCCAACATCTTCTTAAAGACGTGCAGTGTTGAGGCTTTCACAACTTCTGGAGGCAAGCTGTTCCACTGATAGATTGTTCTAACTGTCAGGAAATTTCTCCTCAGTTCTAAGTTGCTTCTCTCCTTGATTAGTTTCCACCCATTGCTTCTTGTCCTACCCTCAAGTGCTTTGGAGAATAGCTTGACTCCCTCTTCTTTGTGGCAACCCCTCAGATATTGGAACACTGCTATCATGTCTCCCCTAGTCCTTTTTTCATAAAAACTAGACATACCCAGTTCCTGCAACCGTTCTTCATATGTTTTAGACTCCAGTCCCCTAGTCATCTTTGTTGATCTTCTCTGCACTCTTTCCAGAGTCTTCACGACCAAAACTGAATGCAGTATTCCCATTGTGACCCAAATGCATTCAAGACGGTTTTCATTTTTGTTGTGCTCTATTCCTGTAGAGATGTAGTTATTTCTTATATACTGTATATTGCAACTCCACCTCCTCTTTTATTTGATCTATTTCTTTTAAATAATTTAAATCCTTCTAGCTGTATGTTCCAATTGTGGGTTTCATTCCACCAAGTTTCTATAATGGCAACAATATCATATCTGCTCTCATTTACTTAAATTTCTAATTTACCCTATTTATTCTTAATTGTCTGTGCATTGGTATCCATTTTGATTGACACTGTGTTTACTGTCTACATAACGTGTTATGCCTGACTGCCCCTATTTTCTTGCCACTTGTATGATTTGTGCACATGGTATGGCACTCACTATTATTGGTTTTGCTTGACAGCAGGACTGATAATCTTACCCACACAAACTTCTATGTTACATGCACTGATAACTCTATGAATTTTAGATTGCTGGGGACAGAAATGTTCTGTATCAATTAATTCTTTGTCCCCGATATTCAGTTTAAATGTTTATCCAGAAAATCTGTGAATTTAATGCCAAGTAACTCAGTGATTCTAGACTCCTATCACATATACATACATGATTCTATACTCCTAACACATACGGTTATCAATGGTGTAACATTGCTGCAGCCCCTCATAATTCCTTTCTGAGTTTCAATATGCACTATATAAATTGACATATTTAGGCTGAAGAGAATTAACAATTTGACTTGATGTTGTAATCAGTCTTAAAAGATCATTGGCCAATTAGTTATTTTAAAAAAATGAAGCCTTAAAAACCTTTTAAATTAAATCTATTTACATCTACTTTGAACCCTTAAACAGAATAATCCAGATAAAACAGAATAGTATGTGTTCTCTCATGATGAGTTTTCTTTTGATGAGTAATTAAAATATTCATTTTTAATGTAAATCAACTGTACATCTGTGTACAAACATGCCTGCTCAGCTAATTTCTGAAAGCATAAATCAAAGGGATTATTCAGAAGCATCCAATTTTTAAAATGGGTGAAAATGTTTGAGAGGAGTTTTAGTAGAAGTTTAAATGGAATTTTAATTGACTTATAAAAGCCAATTTGAAGCACAATTCCCTGTATTAAAAATGAATTAGGGATGCAAACTCAATAGGCTTATATTAAAAAAATCTTTCTCTCAAGGCCTCTTCAACTGAACTATTTGTTTTCTTTCTGTTACTGTTACTAGCTACTGTGTGAAAGTGAAAATGATGTAACTACCATGTAATTTACAACTCTCCAACCTGAGTATCTGGATTTTTCAGAAAATGAAGCTGAGTGCTTACTTTTAAAAACATCCTATAGATTTAAGAAGTAACACAAGATGCAACATAGAAGTTAAAAACATTTGCAAATAAACTTTCCACAGCAAAATTGTAAATTTCTGCAGTGAACCAAAATTCCATTTGCTATAATTTCCATACACTTTCAATTTTATAATAGAATTTTCATGCCACATTTCCTATTTTTTTAAAAAAATAATTTTATTAAAGATGACATCTGGAGAAAATGCAAACTAATACAAAAAAATAGAAAGTGCAGAAGAAAATAAACAGAAAGAAAAATAAAAATAGAAAAAATAGGTAATTTCATCATGACAAGTATAAATAATTTTGATAATTTATCACCATTTTTAAATGCTCTCTTCTTCCAAATACTTTCTTCTTCCCATAACTCATCTCTTAACTATAAACAAAATATTAAAAATGTAATATTCATTCTTACATAGCAAAAGTTCATTGTATACTGCAATAGATAATTACATATCTATTTTACTCATGAGCAAATAACTCAACTCTATAATCATTTCCTGTACTTTTCACAATCTTCACTTTTAATTCCTTCAAATATCCTCAAATGTAATTTCTTTTCAGGCTTTCTTTGTCTTCTCTCAGGAAATTATTTCAAACAGATCTCTTTTGTAGATCAAAAAAAATGCTACCCAAATTACTCCTACAGTTTGATACTTGTATATCTTTTTCTAATATAAAGACATCAAACAATTTTATTTATATATTCAGTATATCATCTTTTCCCATATCATTCATATTCATCTTTCTATTCAAAATCAATTTCAATCTAATTCAGTATTGTTTGTTCTTCTTTTGTAACACTTGGACACTATTCATCTATGATGTTAGACATTCTTAAAATTATTTTCTGAGTCCATTATTCACAAATGCCCATAAAATAGCCTCTATTCAAATGTTTTGCTCCATTCTGTGCCAAATCTAAGTATCCATCTTTAGTTATAATCTTTAGTTTCTTCTGGTGCCCCCTAATGTCCAACATTCAAAGTTCCATCTTCTCATATAGTTCCCCCTCCACAAAATAATCAGTTTTCTATGGAAGGATTCTTATAATGAATCTTAAATTCTTGCTTGAAATCCATATAGACCACTAGTTCATTTTTAATTTTCCAAAATCAACATTCTAAGCATTATTATTTTTTCCTGTTTCTTCCAAAAGTAATAGACTTTCAATTTTAAATACATATTTAAACCTTTTTTTCATGAAGAGAGGGAAATTCTCTTTTCATGAAGAGAGGGAAATGTATTTGTGATAAAATTTATTATTCTGAAGACTTTTAATATTTCAAAAAGCTTCAAAGATGATTAAGAAACAAGGCTCAGCTTTTTGTCCATAAAAACACTGCTACAACTCTAGGCTTAGATGTAATCCCTCAAATTATAAAATAGCTGCAAAATGTTTTGATCTGTGGTCTATTCACATGGGGTGACTCCCCAGCATGCATGTGGGCCATCTCAGGACCCCTTCTTTGTCTGACAGATTTTGCCAGCCAGAATTCAACATCCAGCTATGCTCGCCACCATAAATGCTGCCTCATTCAGACAGGAACATCTACTCCACTATGGTTTCACTGGAAGTCCCTTCATGCTATTCTTCTTTAATGCTGAAGAAAATAATCCATTATTGTTCTATGGATTTAGAATTAATACTCTTAGAGGTCTTACAAGGAATTACGCCATTTCTTCTAGATAAGGAAATCTCTCCAAATATAATAGTAATTGTGGAAATTTGATTGTTCACAAGTTTGAATCACTGGAATTTCTTAGGCTTATGCTGGTTATTCAAGATTTTGCTTTGCTGCCTATCCAGGTTGAAGTATCTTGTATAAATTTGTGACCCGACAAATGTAAGGTGGGCTAAAAGGCCCAATTATGAGCCATAGTTCTATAGGCCATGTTTAATATCAAATACTCTGATTAAAGCTGAGGTTTTGCACCATTAAGCAGAAAACAATTGCTGACAGTTGCTGAAGGAGCAATAAATATTTTTACACATCTGGGAACAAGTCGACCCAGACGGGGAGTTTCCTGTTATCTTGCAAGATGTGCCTTGTTTATGTCACGCATGATCTATATGGTGCTGACCATGTATATTTTAGGAATAGTAACTGTTGGCCATCTGGCATAGACAGTTTTTGGTTCCTCTCATTGCCTTATATGCTTAAACACTGCCTCTATAGATGATGACGTAATTTGCACTATAAATGTATGGCTTTAAGGACCCTTCGGGGTTCAAACTTTTGATGCTTGTTTGGGCATGTTTGAACCTGCGCATTCAATAAACTTTTCCTATATTGCATCGCTTGGTTTCCTGGTCTCTTGATTCTACTACATTTTCTGGCACCCCAGATGGGACAGAGAAGCTAAGGCAATATCTTGCTGAGGGCCACTTTGCCCTGTTGGGGTGTGGGGCTGCTGCTCCTTGCCTTCCAGGCGCCACAGGTTTCCTTTTACCCCGGGAGCCAGCAACAGCAGCCCGACCACACCAAGGGGGATACGCATTGTGAGTCCAAGAACCCTGCAAACTTAGGAAAAGAGCTGTGGTGTTTCCTGGCCAGGATCCTTGGGGAGAAGACGTCTCAGGCGAGTATCTTGTTAATTGTATTGTACCTATCTCGTTTGAAGATAGAAGGAGGAACCTGATCACTTCCTCGGACTCGGGACGGCTGTCCTAATGAAGTCCAGTTAAGTTGTGTGGGTGGTTAAACCAGCGCAGTTCCTGCAGGTGGCCATTGAGTTCTGGCTTCTGGGGCCTCAGGTCGCTGGTAGTGTGTTAGGATGGGTGGAGGAAGCAGCATACCCAGCACACCGCTGGATTGCATGATAAAAGGATTTGACTCATATTTTAACCATACTGATTATAAAGTCCCTTATCCAAAATTGACTAAGGATAGGCTCATTTACTTGTGCCAAAACCAGTGGCCGCATATGGGAGTAGGATGGCCAATGGGAGGAACATTTCAAAACCAAATTATAGATGATTTAACTTCGTTAATTGCTGCAAACGAAGAACGCTATCCTAATCAGTTTCCATATATAGATCAGTGGGGAGATGCTGTAGCAGGGCAGGCAGATGAATTATTACAGTGTCAAGCCGAAATGGTTCGCCTGTGTGTGGTTAGACCGAAGGAAAAGGGGAAGTTGAGGTTAGCTCCCAGACGTGTCAAAAATGTAGCAGCTTCAGAGACAAAAGGGTCAGAGAAGAAAAGGATTTTTGCCCAAGACGAAGAGGAACTTTTCAGACCTCCACCTCCCTATGCATCGGCACCTCCGCCACCGCAGGGGGCTGTAGGCATTGTTGTGCCCCAGGCTATGGGTGCTGCTGTTGCGGACAGTGGAGATAAGGAAAGTGCTGTGGGGGCAGGGGATCCTCAGGCAACAGGAGGGGCAGTGAAAAGAAAGGAGCCCAAGGAGGGTGGTTTAGGGGCTACGGGAATTAGAAGAGAAGGGCCAGTAACTAGACGATTGGGGGTGGAAAGGGCGAAAGCCGAGAGAGAGGAAAGTACGTTGTTAGAGGAAAAGGAAGGACTCTTTCCGTTAAGAGTATCAGAACAACAGGTGGGCGTGAACGCCCAGGGAGATCTTGAATACCGCCCTTGTATTCAATATATCCCTTTTTCAACTACGGATTTATTGAATTGGCGGCAGCATTTTGGTCCGTTGTCCGCCAAGCCCACGGAAATGACGGATCTGTTCCAAACCATTATGCACAGTCATAACCCCAATTGGCGAGATATACAACAGCTGTTAACTACGTTGCTAACAGCGGAAGAGAGAGAGATATTTTCCTATATTGCATCGCTTGGCTTCCTGGTCTCTTGATTCTACTACAAATGCACGCATGACAAAATTGCGCCGACAAAACCGCAGCACTAAAACCGTGATGTCATCAATGTGACGTCATCAACGCAGCGACAACAGCGCGGTGACAGAAGCGTGATTTAAGTTAAGGTAAGGGTTAGGTTTAGGTTTAGGTTTAGGGTTAGGGTTAGGGTTAGGGTTAGGGTTAGGGTTACAGCACGCTTCTGTCGCCGCGCTGTTGTCACCGCACTTCAGCACTCATTCGTCGGCACGCTTTAGAACTCTCGGTTTTGTCACCGCAGTTTAGTCAGGCACGTTTTTGTCGTTTGCCCTTTTGTCGGTGAACCATATAAATTTATAACCATTTACTATACCAACTAGGACTTCTGGGAGCCAAGTAATCCATGGCAATAAACATGAAAACTGATCAAAACTGAAGTTTTGATCAGACATCACAACCAGCTTCTTGCAATTTTTGACAACCTCACTCCAGACTGAAATGTTGAAAAGTTGCTTCTAGATATTTTTTTAAAAGTAGTACATCTCAGTCTTATAATGAAAAGTTTATGATGCTGGTTGAAATAAGATGAATGCATATGTGATATAGATGTCTTCGGTGAGAAGGCCTTTGTGTGCATAGCTGTACAAATACCAGCTTTGAAGCAAAGCCGGCTTTTAGGATTGCATGGAAATCAATGTGGTACACCAGTACACACAAAGGCAGACATTCTGACTGATCTCACAAACTCTTGCTTTAAGTGATGTGACAATCATGATTTCTTGTTGGTACCGTTCACTGTTGCTACTGTGGTGAATTTTGTTAATTTGAATAATGGCTGCATTGGGCTCAGATCTCAGAAATATCTCTCTTGCATTCATGCAGCTGACATAATCAAAAGACTTTAGATGAATACTTCTGTGCATCACTGCATTGTAATTGACAGGTTCACCGAAATCATTCTAATAATACTGGAATAAATGTCAAAAATTTAAAACTTTCCTTAGTTCCTCAAACTAAGGGGGGGGGGGAGATAGTGTAGCTAAACTTATTTCAAGATACTGTTAGTTTTGTCCTTACACTGCAGTCCTATATACTACCTAGCCTGAAGTTATTATTAAGTTGATTAAGACATGTTGCTCATATATGGTGAGAATGCAGTACTGTAGGCTAATTCTATTGAATGTTATCAGTTCAATTCTCTCTGGCTCAAGGTTGACTCAGCCTTCCATCCTTCCAAGGTGGGTAAAATGAGGATCCAGATTGCTGGGGGCAATACAGTGACACTGTAAACCGCTTAGAGAAGGCTCAAGCACGAAGCCAAAACTGAAGATGGCGAGTGGGACCTCACCGAAACGTTGCCAAGACAATCTCAATCTTACACAGGAAAAGACCTGAATACAACAAGACCAGCATACCTACACCCGTGAAAATCTACAAAAACATGCATGCATGCATGAATACACACACACACACACACACACACACACACACACACACACACACACACAGTATATGTAAGATTAAGATTGTCTTGGCAACCTTTCAGCGAGGTCTCACTCACCATCTTCAGACTGGGTTTTGGGCTTAAAGTGGGCAGCTCCAATCACACTTTAAGCCCCAAACCCAGCCTGAAGATGGCGAGTGAGACCTCACTGAAATGTTGCCACGATAATGAAGGCTACCTTATTATTGTTAGGTTATATCCTTATATATGTTTACATTATGGAAAGTTCAGGGCAGAGAAATACTGTTTTATTCAGACTATAAGACACTCCAGACTATAAAATGCACTTAGCATTGGGGAGGAAAACAAGAAAAAAATCTGCCTCTGCCTCTCAGCAGTTGCTTGCAGCAAATAGCAAATAGCCTGATCAGCTGCAGCACAGCCTGATTTAGCATGAGCAGCTGATTGGCAGCTGTCTTGGCTTCCAAGAATACCAACAATCAATGTTCCAGGCTGTTGGGATCCATCCATCACCACCTCATTGTGCCCCATTTTCAACCTCCACAAGTCCTGTTTTCGGCTTGTTCCAGGAGCAGGGATCGCTACCACCACATATCACTGCTGCTTGGGTTCATCCCCAAGTTCTCAAAAAATGTCAAATAACTATAATAAGAGTCTTGACCTTTTATATATCTATTATCCACAGTGGATCAGAAAAGCTACTTATTAAACAGTGAATTAAATTAAATTTGAAACCTTAAATTTGACCCAGAACATCTAATACTTACAGAGGGCTGAAATCCTATAATAACTTACATCTGAATTGACTGTCATAAGGAGTGCTATCAAGTTAGATGTCTATAAAAGCTTTAGAACAATCTATCACCAATATCTTGAATTGCTTTACTAGCAAGGTCCAATTGGTAATATTCACACCTTTTTTTTACTGAGGGGAATACTCAAAATCTTTAAGTTAGGAATATATCGAATTCTTAATGAACTGGCAGACAAATTTAATGACCATGCAGCTACATAGTGATTAAATTGTAATTTGGATATTGTACTTATTGCATTGAATCTAAGATATAAACAGTATTTTCAGCTGCTTATGGTCAAAAAGGCTTGACAATAATGGTAATGGTGATAATAAAAATGCTCAGAGCTTCAAAGATTATGTCCAATGTATTTGTCCATTAAGCGAAAGAACATCAGATGGAACTTTCACTATAAATGTCTGTGTTTTGGTTGCTGAATTCTGGATTTATTCTCAGGGCAGAGATATGTGATAGCAATTGGATTCCTTTTAAGGGAGCTTCTCAGCAGAGGTTAGCTACATGGTCTGAAGCAATGCTATCCCTCAGCCTCACTAAGGGAGTTTCTGTCCAAGCTTTATAATGAATGACTACAGCTCTGCCAACAGAGCCCTTGTGGTTTTCTGTATTAAATAAATAGCTGGCATGCTTGAAATATTAACTACAAAACTGGCAGCAGGGAGAAGGAGGTACTTTGATGGAGTTAATATTTCAACTACTCTACATAATCTATAGTTACGACTTTTTTAACAGAAAACTTTGCTTTATACAGGGACAAAAAGCTAGTTCCCTTCTCCTGTAGTGTACTTATACCAGCTCAATTTTGTGCAATCTTTTCCCTCAAATACTATGATGAGTGTAAAGTGCAAAGTCCACATTATTGCAGCTTTGTGCAAAAACAAAAATTATTGGAACAAGGAAGGAAGGAAAGAAGAAAGGAAGGAAGAAATATTTATCTTAAGACTTCATGAACCGTGAATTCATATATTACATCTTTTAGAATGTAATACTACAGTGCCACCTCTGACTGGCCCCAGAGTGGGGTGCGAATGGAGATTTTCAGTATCCTCCAAGCCACACCACACCCATCAAGCCACACCCACAGAACCGGTAGTAAAATAATTTGAATTTCACCACTGCTATGGACCATGGCCATGGACCCCAAGACTTAACTCAAGATTCAAATCATAACATTTATTCAAGCCTTCATAGCCCCCCCCCCCCCATAACAACATTGTGGTCCCCAGGATCCAGAAACCACAGGTTGAGAACCACTGTAATACTGTATTTTTAACCTGATTCCTGTTTAGATGTTGTTTTTATTCATAGATATTTACTTGTACAGTACACACAACAAGAGGAATATTTTGATTCTTCGGTGTTCTTCATTCAGTCATACCATTGCCATCATTGGATTGTTTTTTTAAAAATATTAAGTCTTCATTATTGTTTTTACCCATTGTTTCAGAATACTTGCTGTTTGCTCCTTTTGAAGGTTATCTCAGCTTTTGATGAACTGATATCCAAATCTGCAATTAGTGGCTCCTAATACAAACAGCAATCCTGATAACAAGAGTTAAAAACTCCATCTCATGTCCTTGCTCCTTTGAAAAGCACTTCACTGCCTACTTTTGCAGAAAGAAGACAATTGTCATAACTTCTGGTGCATAGAGTTCTTAATTGCTACTGTGTTTGATCCCAAGCTATTGTTCAGAACACTGGACTTCCATATTGTGAAAAATTGTTTAATTGTGTAACGTTCTGCACAGCAAATTACTTTTGCAGATCTGCAAAGTTTTCCATTAAAATTGTATTTGAATATGGATCATTTATCCAGTTTTGCCACTGGATAATGCAATGGCCGTACTGAGAATTGAAAAACAGAGGTAATTTATTGCATCCCAGGATATGTGACATGGATCCCAACTTATTTTTATTTATTTATTCCCCATTGCTTCCAATTATTTTGCTGCTTTGTTTCTTCATATTTTAAAACACAAACAATCTGTTCTCATTCTTCTGATACATCTGAATCATCCAAACTTATACAGTCCCTGGGTTAGAAAAATTAGGCTGCAGGAAATCTTACATTCTAGTTCAAATAATTCCAACAAAGTAATGGCCTATTTGCATTTTAATGCAGATTTTGACTACAGCACCTGAGACTTCCGTTGGGGCTAGGATTTAAATTTTAAGGTAATTAAGAATTGATCAGAGTATGCATTTGTTTTATCTGTTTAATAATCCTGTTTATGCCTGTCTGTAATACTATGCCTGACCTCAACTTGTTCTAAACTATTATGCACAAAATGTGGGGCTTCTGTTGTTGCCATGATTATGAGCGTTCAGAAAAGGGACAAGCAATGTTGGATAACTGATTGTGTTTCCATAGAAATGCTGTTTTAACCAAGGAGGCTTATTTTCAATAAGAGACATGGCAGGAAGGTATTAAATGTTTAAAAATGCAATTTTGAGAGAATGTTATTGATATATCTGATTTAGCATGAAGGTTTGTATGAATGATTGCAAATGTAATTTGGACAAAAAAAAATAACATTGGTTACCAGTTGCTTAACAGTTCATTACCCATCAATGGAATCTGGACTGGTTGGAAACAGTACCTTCCAACTCTGTTAATCTGTAATATGCAACAAATAGAATGGAAATAATCTGAAAACCTGGAGTCTGGAACATGGATTCTAGATTTGATACATTTACACCAGGGTGGATTGCTGCCAGCATTATGGCCGGTTTTGTGCACAGACAATTTTGCTCTGTGCCCATGTGCAGTTGTCCATAAATAAGTCTGTGTATGTGCAAGAACATTAAAAAATGGGGAAAAAACATTCTGCACTAACCCGGGAACCAGTTCGGAGGTGTGGCTGGTCTGGGTTGCTGCCGGTTCCAATGATCCAGGCTGGCAATCCACTACCGGTTCGGCTGAACTGGTCTCTGAAATGGTAGAACCCACCTCTTATTTAAACATACACATAAGCATACTTATAGTCAATAGCAATAGCAGTTAGACTTATATACCGCTTCATAGGGCTTTCAGCCCTCTCTAAGTGGTTTACAGAGTCAGCATATCGCCCCCACAGTCTGGGTCCTCATTTCACCCACCTCGGAAGGATGGAAGGCTGAGTCAACCTTGAGCCAGTGAGATTAGAACCACTGAACTGCAGATAACAGTCAGCTGAAGTGGCCTGATTAAATCCACAAAATATATTTACAAAACTGAATAAAATGTAGCAATTTCTGCTAATTTCACCAGCCACTTTCCCATTAGTTTGCAAATTTTCTGAGACAACTAGGAGCTTTGTAATCAATTTTAATGGAACTGAGCAAACAGAGAGAAAGTTCTCCCATGGAAGACAGGTGATCCCCTCTTAGAGTTGTGCCCTCCTAAATTTTCTGCCTGAAGCAACCACTACTTCAGGAACAGGATAGCCTAATAGCTATTGTTATCTGAAAAACCCTGATGGCTTTCACAGACTCTGTTCCACAAGTAGCTGATTGTGAGGCTCTGTTGTTGTGAAGTTAACCGTAGTTAACATGCTCTCTATTGAAGAACATTTGGAAATTGCAACTTGTCTAAAATGCAATGATGTGGGCAGTTCTACGTGTTCCACAACAATCCCAAATGACTTCCAGTAAGGTTCTGGATGAAAGTCAAGGTGCTGGTTATCATTATAAAGTCCTATCTGGCATGAGTTTTTTTCTGGGGGCCACCTGATCCTATTGGGGTCCCTGCACACCCCACCAAAATCAAAGGGGTGAGCATCCTCTAGGCCCCTTCTATGAAGCAATGTCATATTGTGGGACTGAAAAGTTATGCCATCTCTATTATAGTGCCTTCCTTGTGAAACATTTCCCCAAATGCCCCTTGAACGTTTAGGCCAGTATGTTTAACAAACCCTGCTGGTTTATTCATTTGATTGCAGTTTCTTTACTGAATCTCAAATGCTTTTAGGCATGTGATATATAGAAAGTTTTTAGCTGTTTATTTTAACAAATCATGTTGGGTTCTGCTTGCAGCCTAGAGTCATTCCTGATTGATAGACAGCCTTATAAATTGGTTAAATAAATATATAAAAACAAATAAATTACATATTCTGATCAGGCTAAGTTCTCTCTGTGCAGCTGCCATTTTGAAAGCAAATATTGTACAATGAAATGTTTATGCACATTTAAAGTCTAATCAATATCCTGTTCAGTGCAGAAATTCACTAAACCATTCCTGACAGGCACCCAATCAGTCCTATTTAAAAATCAGCTCCATCGTCTCCATCTCTTAAAACAGAGTGCCTGGAAATGCACCAGTGGTACTCTAACCCAGGGGCCACCAACCCTTGATCTGTGGACCGTTACTGATCTGTGGCATGCCAGCAACCAGGTTGTGCAAACAAGTGAAGCCCTATCTTCAGTATGCAGACAGCATGCAAAACCATGCCCCCTCCAATCTGTGGAAAAACCACTGGTGGCCACTGCTCTAACCATTAGAGGGGGCAATGTGACTCTTGCTTCCAGTGATCTGGATAGAATCCTTTTCTTAGTGAGTATTAATTTCTATAAAAGTTGTTTCACCATACTGTACGATGAAATACAGCTAATGGTCTATAAAAATATCCAGACATTTCTTTAGCTAATTGCTATTAAACCAGGTGCTGTGCTTGTGCATCTGATTCATCTTTTCCAAATGTAGGACCTTACACTTCTTAAAGTTCAACATTACCTTGTTGAACTTAGTGCAATGTGAAAGATTGACAAAGCCTGTGATTTTTTCCTTCTTCTAAAGTGTCATCCAATTCCATCATTCTTGATAGCACTAGCACTAGCTCTTAGACTAATAGTGCTTTATAGCCCTCTCTAAGCAGTTTACAGGGTCAGCATGCTTCCCCCAACAATCTGGGTACTCGTTTTATTGACCTGAGAAGGATGGAAGGCTGAGCACTATCTAAATTAAACAGTGGGATATGATGGTATTCTTTGGTTGTATGCTATACTGAGAGTCAATTTCTAAATCAAATAGTGGGAGATGATGGTCTTCTTTTGCCCCATACTGGGTTTTTTTCCTATTCTGTTTTTTGTTTCTGTTTTGTTAGAGGGAGAAAAAAATGAAGTATATCCTAAACAGGCTAAGTAAACAGGGCAAAATTATTTCAGCTGTCAAAATGGGAAGAAAAGAGGGTTTACCATGACAACAGACTGTACATTCTTTCTGCTGAAAAACTTTGGCTTATTCAAAATTAGTCCCTAAATTGATATTTGCAAATTTGGGGCTATTGGAAATGTGATTTCATGTGCACTAATCCTTTTGCACCTCACAGCTTAGTAACCACAAAGGTCAGTAGGGTGTAGAGAGAGAGTAAGGCATTTCTTTGGTCTGCTTTTGTATTATCACACTCTGGTGGAGCTGGCAAGCTTGTTTTCCATTTAACGGTTTTGAACATCACATTTTGTTTCATGTCTAGGTAGTTTAGGATTGAGATCCTCAGAAAGAACATCTTTCTTGTTCCATGTACCACATGGAAAACTACTTAGGTATAGAGATTCAAAAACAGTTTTGGGGGAAATGCTAATGAAGGCAGTAATTGTATTCCCATTCATTCGTTCCATTTGTATAATGGCAGCTTCCATATGACTGAATTAAGCATTGTTACATTTATAAACTTTTAGAGCTTGTTATGCGTCCCACACAAATTAGTCAATAGACTGAAATCAAATGGCACCTAACATTTAGATTTGGTTCTTGATTGGACAATGTAACAATGTTTAGCAAGTGCACATAGAATTAACACTACTGAATAGATCATTACATCTATACTGAGGTAATTCCAAATGTGGGGCTGAATTTTGAATGTGCAAATCTGAGTGAAATGATTAGTATCACATTATGTCAAATTTATGTAACCATATGGTATATAAAAACATGGTCATTTTCTTTCGTATTGGAAAGAAAATGAAGAAGCTGTTGTTAGATCCTAGAAATATTTATTAGTTTTCCCTATGATGCTATTTCCCCAAAGTAGGAGATGACTACTGGGACTGCAGAAAAATCAACATTCAAAGCATTGTAAGCAACTATGTAAAGTCAGTAAATGATTTTTTGCACCTTTGGGTGGGAAGGAGGGGCTGACAAAATGAAAATCAATTTCATTCAGTGTAAACATAAACTTAAATGCAATGAACGTTTTATAAAAATTCTTCTAATTGAAGAAGTAATACAAAATTTGAACTAAAAAAGAGTAAAGAAAAGTAAGAAGAAGGTGAAAAAGAAACATAGAAAGAAAAACAAAGGAAAAGGAATAAAAGGGAGGGGAAGGAAAAATTCTAAAGACGCAGTTTCTGATCTTCTTGGTGGTCTTATAGACCCCATTTACATTTTATCTGCTCACTTAAAAGTACTGAATTTAAATTTGTATTGTATTGTATTGTATAAAATTAGTATTTTATTAATTTACCACTTTTCTGTGTTACAATTTGGTGACCGGTGTGGGATTATACAATTTAGTCTTGGATAGTCAAGAACAACATCAAGCTTTTTTCATACAATCAATTATAAGAACAATCACATGCATTTCCTCCTTTCTTTCTAAATTGTGTCAGTTTTGTTGCTCTGGATTCAGGCCCATTTCTTACTAATGTCCTTGCAAATTCTTCTCTTTTCAGAGCCTTAGCAACAGGCATCCACATCTCTGAATATACATCAATGTAAGAGGTATCTTGATTAATACTGAATTACCCTTCAGTGTTCCAATTGTTTCTTTTTATAAAAAAATAGCTTCTGTGTTTCTTTCTTGGTGTTAATTAAAAATTCTTGAACAATGTTTTTTGTAGCAGGGATGCTGTTGTGTAGTTTGTTTGGATGTTGGCCTATGCTACACCTAAATGTCTCCTTTGTAGTAAACAATAAAGTTGTGCCAAGTATTTTCCTCCTATGTTTCAGCTATCTAGAGTGATTTTTATATCCCTTCCTCAATGCTCATAAACTGCTTTTAATACCAAAAAGCCCCCTTAGAGAAAGTCCCTCATAAAGTCTTCATTTGGGATTTAACTGAGATATGGAAAGCTACAGATCATAGAATGAATCATAGTACAGTGAAAGGTGGGGTACTCATATCAATCTTTCCTCTTCATAAGTGAAATATATGGAAACTATCCATGCAAAATTTATCAATAAATGTTTTTTTCAAAATTTATTGGAAAGCAAATCCATATATCAGAATGGTTGAAGGGAAAAACATAGCTTGACATTATTAGATGCACTATCAAGATAGCTTTGTAAACAGTAATTTAATGACATAAAATGCTTGTGTTTGTCCACAGCATGAAAATAAAAATTTAAGAAATACAGAGAACTATGCATGTAAAACCATCTGAGCAAAGGACAGATACCAAATTGTACAGATACCAAATCACTAACAAAGAAGTACCACTTCAGAAACTGGATTAGATTGATTGAGAATCTAACTTTGCATAGGTATTAAATTGTGAAAAATATCCAAAGTAGAATACTGGGTGGATAAATGCTTTTCCTGTGCCTACCTTGGTTAGGCATCATTGAAGCAATGAGGCATATGATAGAGCTGAGGAATAATACCTCACAATGGAACAAATCTCCACTACTGTCTAGAAAAGGGCTGAATCATTTGATTCTGCTTTATAAAAATTAAGGAGGAAGTATACATTTCTTTATTGTTGTGTTGGAAGAAATATCCATCTGTTTCAGTTCCAAGCTGGGAGAAAGACATTGGAAACAAGGAGGCTGCTTGCAAGGATGGTTTAATGATGAAGCAGAACCACATGGGGTCTGGTGCAACTGATCACTTGGAGTTGAGGGTGAGAGGTTTTTATACCTTCTCTTGGGATTTGCACTTGAGCTTCCTGTTCCTGTGCAAGTACATGCATTCTATTGGCTGTTGTCAGAATCTACGGTGCCATGTAGAGGTTGTGTAGGGGTCATAGCTGGCTCTATAGGCAAAGTACTAATTTTAGGTGTTTGTCTGAGCTAGGTTTAGTTGAAGTTTGGAGAGTGATGCAGTAATTCCTATTATGGCTTAATGGCTTTGCCCTATGTTGACTCTTGGGTGAGGGCTAATCTGCCTTTGTTCAGACTTTGCTGCAGGGAGTAATGGATTACCAAATCTGAATTTCTAAAAACTGTGTCAGCTCAGTATCTACTTGGGGGCAGAGGGCTGGGGCTCTGAGTTTCAGTCTCCTTTAAGATTTTTTTTATTTCTCTTTTATGAGAAATATTTCATTCTACCTTTTAAAAATATTCCTCAAAATATTTCATTCTTCTAAGGGTGTTTGTGGCTCCCCAGTTGTTGCTACAAATTTTGAAAATGAATGTTGGGTTGGTTAATTTAGGCTTTAAACAGAAACAAATTTGTTGGACCTGCATTGCAAAACATAATAAATAATGCCATCAAAGAACATGTTCTTTACTTATACTCTAAACGGATAATCATACATGCAGATTTCCACCACATGTACAGTTTGCTGACGCATGTCCAAGCATGAAGTATCAAACATTGGGATAAAACACTTATTTATTACTGGCTGATTCTATGCTAGTTCTTGTTTGGGCTTAAAATGTTCAGAACTGAATGAAAAGAAGTCATTTCAGGTGACTTTTTATTATTAAAAAAGGAAATACAAGACTAGAAGAGACATAAGTAATAGCAGGATTAGAATTTGCAATTGGTAAAGGGGGAGAGCTCTAAGTATTAAAAATGGCAAAATGAATCATTTTTGAAAGATAATTTTGGTTTCTAATCTTCACACTACTTCAAGGTACTTAGTCCCAAGTACAATATTGATAAATTGCTCATTGTGCTCTGTCTGTAATTTTGCCCCTTTCCTCTTTTATACAATTACAGTCTTCAAGATAGAGTAACAAAAGATGCCTTTTCTCAGGAACTGAGATTTCTAAAGGAAAAAGAATAGACAAAAGCATTATAAAACATGAAAAGTGGAAGCTTGGGAGATTAGAGCCAAAAAACAAAACAAAACCCCCTCAACAAATTATTCACCTCACGCAACAAATAAATGTATTTTTGGCTTGACTTTCTTTGCTTACATATTGCAGGCATTTGTTTATTATTTTATTATCGCTCATCACTGCTGAATTACTGTTAAAAAATGAAGATTCTATGAAAACCATCCTAGAGGTTGGGGGCTCAAAAGGAAAAAGAAAAAAATTCATTCTGAACTTTTCAGCAAATGTCCAACATATGTTATTAACGGAGCCCAATGTTTCTCAATAGACAGCTCATTTTACAAGAGATACACTATTATACTATGGTAATTCTACAAGCTTTGGAAAGGGAACATAACTTCCTGTGAAATTTATAAGACTGTTGTAAATGGAGATTTTGGTTATCCTTAAAGTTGAATTCAGAGAGGGTTTATTTAAACAGAAAATCAGTTCTTCTTGCATATTGTTAGGTTGGGGCTCACAAAGTCTAATCACATGTATTTCAGATGTGTGCAATTGACTAAAATGAAGATAAAGCAGTTACTTTTTCAGAACTCTTAATGGAAGAAGAAAAAAGAAACCGGGTACCCAAAAAAGATGTATGTAATGTTCCTTTGTAATGTTGCATTGCTTTGTTTTTTGCTAAGTGTCTACAGAGAATTCAAAGTAGCTGCAAGAGAATTTGGTGCAGCTGCAACAGATTTTGAACGTATATTGCAGTAGACTTATGCAATGAATATTAAATGAAATAAATCGGTATTGAAATATGTGTGAATATTGACTAATATGGCTGAGCTTTTGGGGTAATAAGCTAAGACTTTTGGGGTAATAATGGACTTTTTTCAATTTTTTTTAATTCAAATTCTTATTTTTGAATAAACACAAACAGACAAAACACAACCCCCCCCAAAAAAATCTTCAATTACAAATTGCAGAAAGTGTGTCGATTGGTTACAAAAACTTCCGTGCATCCCTTCCACAGTCATCACCTACAATTCATGTCAAATCATATATTTTACATTATATATATATATATATATATATATATATATATATATATATATATATATATATATATATATATATATATATATATATATATATATATATATATATATATATATATATATATATATATATATATATATATATATATACACACACACACACACACACACATATACATATACATACATACACACATACATATATATGTATATTACTGTTATATATATATATATATATATATATATATATGTATGTATGTATGTATGTATGTATGTATGTATGTATGTATGTATGTATGTATACATAATGTAATCCAACAACATTACATCTTTATAACATGTTCTAAATAAAAATTGGTTATATTTAATAACAGAGTTTCTAAACCTCCTTTCGTAGTTATCATTTGCAATTTATATCAACTTTCCTCTTATCAAACCAAATGTATGTATGTATGTATGTATGTATGTATGTATGTATGTATGTTGTATTTGTGCTGATAAATAAATAAAGGGAGAATGGAAGTAGTGATCTTCCTCCCATATTTGGGCATACTGGGGGTTGTAAATCTAAATAGACACACACACACACACACACACACACACATTATTATCAATCATTTATTTAACTATATCCATTATCACTTCATTTTTTATCTAATGTTCTAAATTTAACTAAGTTTGACTTAATTTTTTATTATAAGCTTTCATACATAACACAATTTCTAAACCTCCTTTCATAGTCACCATTTGCAATTTATATCAAATTTCCTCTTATCAAATCAATACACATGTATACATTATTATCATTATCAATCATTTATTTAGCTATATCCATTATCACTTCATTTTTACATAGTGCTCTAAATTTAACTAAGTTTGGCTTAATTTTTATAATAAGCTTTCATATATCAACCTGTGTCTTTCCAGTAATAGTGCAGTCTTATGTCTCTTGCCATTTGTGGCATTAGTATTCTGGTTAATTCCTTAGTAAATTTTGTATGGACTTCTCTTCGCAACTTGTTGCATGTTGCATATCTCGTATAAGCTTGAAACCCTGCATCTGCTTCTTCAATCAGCTTATATTTGGTTATCACTAGTACTTCTGACAAAATTTTTCTCATTGGTTCCATAAATTCTTTTCTCCTTCCTTCTTCTATGCCTTGAAATCTGGGGTAAAGCTCCAGTCCATCTTTCTCCCCTTTCCATATTCCACTCTTTCCATTTTCAAATATGTTCAGTTCACTGTCGGTATCAACAATTTTCTTATCTCTTTGTTTATTTTTTCCTTCAGTTTTTAGAGCTCTGACCTCCACTTTATTCATTTGATGAACATCCTCAATTTTTCCATCAATTTTTTTACAAATTCTACAATCTACAATCTATGATCTCTAATCTCTTCTTAATTTTCTCTGTAATGTCTAATAATTTTTGAATTTCAAACATAATATTTTGCAATGTTAAGGTTTCTTTTTCATGTTGCGCCATTCTTCCAACTTGTAAACACTGCCACTTTGGCATTCAAAACTTTTTATTAGGTTTAAAGCAAGTTCATTTGTAATCTTTCAAGACCAGGCTTTGTTTTCATTCCACTCCAGCTGCCAATGATGTTCCCGAAGAGCACCTGTATAAACAACCCATGCTCTTCTCACTATCACTCTCTGTAAACAAGTTAAAGAACCTTGAAATACAAAGTCAAATGATCAAAAAGAAAAAAGAAAGGACAATATTTCCAAAACTCAAGCCTCCAGCCTCCAAGTGGCAGTGTTACTTCCTTACCCTCTATTCTTACAGCCCTCTTTGTATTCCTTTTATATCTTCTTTATATTCCGGGCTTAAAGAAAACAAAAATTCTAAGTGGAGCGAAAGAAAAAAAGACCATCCAATCCAGCATTATAAAAATAAAGAAAAAGCTTTTAATCCATAGGTAAAAGAAAGAATATAAAAAGTAGTGGAAGAAAAACTAATCTGTTCAATTTAAGAAATAGGAAACATTTGCATAAAAAAAGGATAACAAACTATCTAATGTGGCTTAATTTCGCCGCTAATTCTCTTCTGTTTTCAAATTTAATTTAGCTTTCATTTTTTTGGTTAGACTCTTTTATAACAAAAGATTTCCTCACCAGATGGGCACACTTTCTCTTTCCGTTTTCCTCCCGTTCTGGAGCTGTCCCAGCTTCAGCAGCTTCAAAGGCTACACTTCTGTCACTTGGAAAAAGAGCTTCTTCTGGATCAATTAGGGACTTTGGGGTGTCCTGGAGATCAGCAGGACATACTCTTCCCTATCACCATCTCTTCAAGATGGTTTAGGGCCAAAAGGACCATCCAGTGGCAAAAGTATCAACTGTGATCTTGGAGCTCCAAGATCGCACATCATGTCGTTGCAACGTCAGCATCCTCTCTCCAGACTTTTTTTCAATTTTTGAGAAACCCTGCATATGTATGCATGAATACATGCATCTCTCTTTGTATGTGACTATGTGTGCATAGTATATAATCATAGATTAGATGTTTAGCACTAGACAGAAGCACTTGGAGACTAGGGAATATTTTAAATATACTGATTTTGAAGTATAAACTGAGTAAATCACTCCTATTTCTGATTCTTGCATTTAAAAGTAATGACCAATGTGGGCAGTCATGATTTCATTTATAGCAAGATGCATGATCTCACACAAAGCTGTCGAGTACATCTTTAGCGATTAAAAGATTTTTAATCTAGCTTTCAATTTTATATTTCCAAGACAGAGCACCACACACTAAGACATCTATCACAAACAGCATTAAAATAAGGTAAAATACTTCATGAATACAATCAAATATGACTACTAGGAAAATGAAACAGACAATAAATCATGTAAATCACCAATTATGTTAGAAATCTGAAAGCAAAAATGTTTTTAACCAACTTCTAAAAACCATCAGTTTTGGTGCCAGGTGCACAGATAAGGGAGAAAAAAATATCATAGGTCTCATTATGGAGATATATTAGCTTTCTGGTGTGTCACATTTTGAAAAAGGTTTGGACATATCTTGGTGACAAATATATGCTGAGGCAAAATCAAAATAGCAATAGCACTTGACTTAGATACAGCTTCATATTGCTTTACAGCCCTCTCTTAGCATTTTACAGAGTCAGCATATTGTCCCCAACAATCTGGGTCTTTATTTTACCCATCTCGGAAAGATGGAAGGCTGAGTCAACCTTGAGCCACTCAGAATCAAACTGCTGGCAGTCAGCAGAATTAGCATGCGATACTGCATTCTAACCACTGTGCCACCATGACTCTTAAAAAAAGAAGAGAGGCATCAGTTGTGGGCAGCAAATCAAAGTGGGTTAACAGGATTCAAAGGTGGATACTTATAAAAGTTAGGGATTAAATGCATTTCAATATGGCCATGTAGGAGTTTGAAATAGCCACAGTTTGGCTTTCTCTATAACTTATTCTTCCTAGAAAAGAAGATAATGAGATTTGAGTTCCAGTTGTAGGAGATAGATAATGGGATGGGATGGGGGTAGAAGGCATGCCACTTTCACAAAGCCTTCAGAGAGCCTGCATAGCCTGAACCACCATCAGAGAAAACCAAATGACAATGCAATAGACTAAAAACTGGGATTTGATTAAAAATAGGATGTCAGGCCTTCAGCCATCTTTTCTTTTGGATCTTTGGCCTGCCACACTTTCTATTATTCTACTATGCATTTTTTTATTGTGGGAAAATGGGAGGAGGAATTGTAGGAGTGAGATGTGAGGTAGCCATAACAAAATTCTTTCTAGAAAGCCAAGGTCTTTGTCTTTGCACCTCTGCACCTGACCAGAGGTAGATGAGTGGAACTGCCAGCATGGCAGTGGAAGATTGGACCATATGATGGACTTGTGGGTGTGGGGCCAAGATCTTGAACTTTCAACTGGGTGAGGAAAACCAGGAAGTTTTCAGATTCGGGTTTTCCCAGATGTGCCAACATGGCTCTCTTAATAAATTGGAACTTTGAGCAATACTTTGCTTTGGACTCTGATTTACTTTTGGATGCTATTTGGAACCCTGACATAGAGATTATGAGTGAAATCAAGAAGAACAGCCCACATACTATAGGTATATAGTTTAGCATATTTAACTAAAACATAGGGAGTTGGATTATTGTAGCATTCAGAGTGATGGGCAAAAAATCAAAAGAATTGGAATTATAGTCTTCTATTAGGCATGAAAGCTGTCTAGGTGACTTAGGACCAGAGGGTCTTTATTGGTCCCATTCAATTCATAGCATTGTTGTGGCAAAAATAGGAGGCAGGAGTTTTATGTACCCCACTTTGAATTGTATAAAATCAAGGCAGGATATGAATATAATAAAATTAGATCTTAATGAAACCTACTCTCATGGTTTTCAACAGGTGAAGAATTAGAGCTACATAGACTTGTATCTGCTTACAATGCTGAAGGGCTAGAGTATTACAATTCAGTGAAGAGAAGAATATGCTGTTTCCTCTGGCTTGGATTCAGGTCCTAGTTTGAGGAAAAACATCTGTGTATGGTCTCCTTTTAGGGTAGCAGTCTCTGCTAGTTTGCAGAACAGGAGCAGGTATAACCACTGTTAAAATTAACCAAACTGCCTACACACTATCACTTCTTAATCAATACCAACAACTTTCCTACAATTTTTCCAGTGTTCTACTTCTGCTTCCAAGGGGTGGCTCAGTGGCTGAAATGCTGAGCTTGTCGATCAGAAAGATTGGCAGTTTGGCGGTTTGAATCCCTAGTGCCGTGTAACGGAGTGAGCTCCCGTTACTTGTCCCAGTTTCTGCCAACCTACAAGTTCAAAACCACATAAAAATGCAAGTAGAAAAATGGGAACCATCTTGGTGAGAAGATAACAGTGTTTTGTGTGCCTTTGTCATTTAGTCATGCCAGCCACATGACCATGGAGACATCTTCGGACAGCACTGGCTCTTTCAGCTTTGAAACAGAGTTGAGCACCATCCCCTAGAGTCAGGAACAACTAGCACATATGTGTGGGGGGAACCTTTATCTTTTTACTTCTACTTGCTTTTAGGTGTATACACAAGAAACTGCTCTTCATTCCTCTCAAACAATGCAAGGAGAATAAAGACTAGTGTTTCTTAACCTCAGAAATGTTAAGGGTGTGGGCATCAACTCCCATGCTAGTTGGGGAATTCTGAGAGTTGAAGTTCATATATATATATATATATATATATATATATATATATATATATATATATATATATATATATATATATATATATATATATATATATATATATATATATATATATATATATATATATATATATATATATATATATATATATATATATATATATATATATATATATATATATATATATATATATATATATCTCCTTTGGTGGTGTCTGTTTAGCTCTAAAACCAGAGTAAATCTGCTACAGCATTAGGAATCAGCACAATAGCAGGAGATGGTAGCATCTCATTGACCTTGGTTGAGCTTGGAAAAATTAAGCAGGCTTAGATGCACTAAATCCTTAGAAGGGAAATCCTCAGAAAATTCCAGGGTGCAAGCTACACTGAATGAACAATAATCTGCAAGAAGACAATGACAAGCCACTTGACTATCTATGGAGTTATCAAGAGTTCAGCTTGTCTCAGGGCAGTTGTTACAATTTATCATACAATTTAATCACTGATACATTCTTACTTTATTGAGAACAAATAGATATACAAGATATCATGAGATAAAAAAGGAAATAATGCAATTATATGGAATTTTCTTTTAAACATTGAAAAGCAGACACAATGTATTATAAATTAAATTCATTGGATTTTTTCCCAAATTAATAGTTTTTTATCAGAATAATAGGTTTTAAAAAGGCAAGGAATATTACATTTAGAAAAGCATTGCTTATAAAATCAAATTTAACAGTGAACAATTTTAGAATGCTAAGCATTCTTCAGGCATATTATATTTAAAAATGCAAAAATGTTTACATTTTATCTGCTTATCAAAGTAAAAGTAAATGGCTATGTGGAACTGAAATGGGAAGAGCATAACCTGAATTAATTTGCCTGTGTCATCTAATCTCAGACCTTAGACACCTGAGATGTAACTTGAGAAATGGCATAGCAAATAAATATCCCACCAGACTGCTTATGATTACAACGGTGAGTAAAAATCAATTGCATGGCATAGGTGAAGACAAACGTGCAAAATAGGCAATTTATAGCTTCCATTGAAACCAGGTTACTGCTCATGAATAATCACAACAATTTCATCCTGCAACTGTACATAATGGCTGTTAGGTACGCTCCTCGTTGGGAGAGCAAGTACGTTCAGAGAAGCGTTGCGATAGTGGGGTTGGAGAACACACAAACCAGTATCCAGAGACACTGCAGTTTAAATAGGCTTTTACTTTCAT
Source organism: Thamnophis sirtalis (assembly GCF_051295495.1). Classification (NCBI taxonomy): domain Eukaryota; kingdom Metazoa; phylum Chordata; class Lepidosauria; order Squamata; family Natricidae; genus Thamnophis; species Thamnophis sirtalis. The sequence goes on from NW_028261382.1 coordinate 157,490,191, forward strand.
GGAAATCGAGGTATCAGAGTCCATCAAACAGTCCAAGTCATGCATGGTTAAGACAGTCAGTCATCAACGTCTTTCAGTTAAGGGATAATCCAAATAACACAAAGTTTGCTAGCAGTTGCAAAACTTACAATACCTCACGCTGATCACTATACTGCACTTCTAACAATCAACTTCCAAACACTCAGATCAGATCAGCATCTAAGAGTGATTCTGGCTCCATCTTATGGCCGATTGAGGAAACAGCAACGAATCACATTTACAGCATGATTTAAAGAAACAAGTACAGCATTGTTACATGATTTATATATTGCCAATCCAATGGTTAGATTATATTCCTAACAATGGCAAAGTGTGTAAATGGTGTCAACCTGTTAAATCAATAGCTTACTTCACTGCATGCTACCCTGTGCTAACCCAAAGGTGCTTTTTCAAGAGACAAATGGATTTTCTTGTTTTTCTAACACATTTTACTTCTCATCCAAGAAGCTTCTTTGACTCTGATTGGTTTCCTTACTCTTCTCCATCATCTAGTCAAAGATGAATAAGCTTCTTGTATGAGAAGCGAAATGTCTTCAAAGAAAAACAAGAGAATCTCCATAGACATTTATCCTGTGCTATTAGATCCTGATGATTAGAAGATGGCAAAATAAGCTTTCAAAAGTACTTGTTTCCTAAAGATATCCCAAAACAATGTTTTTTTTTCAAAGAGTGCTCATCTTCCCCTCTGTCAAAAAGATGGCTCTTAAGAGTTTTCTGTGTTATTATATTGATGAATTAAAATAATTCTACATCTGTAGACATTGGACCCAATCCATTAAATTTAGATATAAGGACTTCTGGTGAGAGTGCCATGGATGCAGCAGGATGGTGCTTATGATGGAGATTGGCAGCTGCATGTAGGATCCTGGCCTTCATAATCTCCTGAGTGAAATGAGAGATCTTGACATAACCCAACATGACTCCAGACAGTCATTTCTCATGAGTAATCCATAGTAATTAGTGTTTTACAATTGACTTATGAGTTGAATTGCTGGGAGTCAAGGGCGGAGCATTTGCTCTTATCGTGAATGCAGCCTTTCTTAAGGAGATAGAGCTTGACCAAGACTCATTTTTTGTTCTTGTGCAATATTTTTCATTGCCTTTTAAAAATTAAGAGCCTCCACCACACCATGTATTCACTGGGTGCATCACCTTCTCCTTAGATAAAGAATCTTCAAATACAATTTTAAAGTTTGGAAAAACATTACTTTTTAGATTAAATAGCAAAAAAGTGCTTAGAATATTGACAAAGAAATATGGGTCCAGATAGAATTATAATTTTGAGTTAATTAGAAGAATCTCTCCTGTGGATTTTAAATTAATTAAAAGAATCCTTTCCATGGGAAATGGTGATTGTTTGGGTTTCTTTAAGAGGAATCATGATAATGGATCTTGAAGGCTTGACACTAGAAGGAGCTAGAGGATAATACATTTGCCTCTTTAATAAAGAATGGAGTAAAAATATTGATGGGTATTTTGGAAGATTGATCTTTGAAATTATTTGGCATGATAAATAGATGGTGTTCTAATGAAGTTGCAGAAAAAACATAAGCTTCCCCCAGTAAGCTTGAAGTTAATTAGAATGTAGATTTAAATGTGACAAGTAATGAGAAGGGTATGGAGAAAAATGTACTGGATTTACAAACAAAACCAGTTGAAGTTTTATTATATAAAGTTTTATTTATCTCTTTTATGTAATAAAACTTCAACAAGTTTTGTTTGTAAATCCCATACATCTTTCTCCATATCCTTCTTATTGATTTTACTAAATCAGAAGAGGGTTTTGGATAACTCAGTTTTTACTGAATGTACAAAAGAGGTTGAATGATTTTTTTAGATGTCATGTTATAAAAGGGACAAACTATTTACTGGATGTACAGAAAAATTTAATTCAAATTCTTGAGAAAAAAAGATGACCAGAAAACAAGCTCTGTTACTTTATTTGAAGTAATTAAAAATTAAGATTGTTAAAAGTATAGGGAAATAATACAAAGTTGGCTTATTTGATCCAGGTGAAAATAGATAATGATTTGTAACTAGTATCCCTTATTGTACCTTTGTTGATAAGGAATGAATGATGACGCTTTTGGATTTTATTTTTAATTAAGAGATTAATTATGGGTGAAAAGAGTATACAATGGTACGTCAGTATATTGTTAATTGGTTCTGGTAGGCATGACAAATACCAAAAATGATGAGTACCAAACAAATAAGGGAAATTTAATGTGTTCCCAAACATTTTAAAGCAATATGTAAAAAAACAACTTTACATGAGATAGACCTAAAACGTAGTGAACACTTAGATTAAATAAAAGAAAAACTTCAATTTACTTGTTCTGATGAGCAAAAGAAGTGCAAAAGTACACACAATGACCATAGAAGCTAAGATTGCATGGGGATGTGCACAGCTTTTACATAATTCATGTGTGACCCTTTGTTTCAGTTGGAAACAACACTGGCTAGTCGTAGTTTGCATGTCAAGGACCAAACAAACAAGTACCAGGACAAAGTTTTCACGTCAAAATGCAACAAGTACCAAATTCGACAAGTTTCAAAACAATCAAGTATCGGGGTACTACCGTATGTTGTATTAACAGGTGATAATAAGCTACTAAAATTGTTTTAGTGAAATTGAGTTGAAGGGAGAAGTTTCTTCCTTCCCCCCCTTTCTTTTTTATACTATTATAAATAGTATGCTATTATCAATCTTTAGTAAGACCACACCTGGAATACTGCATTTAGTTTTGCTCACCACATTACAAAAGAGATATTGAGACTTTGGAAAAAGTGCAAAGAAGAGCTACTAAGATGATTAAGGACTTGGAGACAAAAAACATAGGAAGAACGGTTGCAGTAATTAGGTATGGCCAGCCTAGAGAAAAGAAGGGCTAGGGGTGACATCATAGCAGTATTCCAGGGGCTACCACTAAGAAGAGGGAGTCAACTTATTTTTCAAAGCACCAGAAGGCAAGACAAGAAACAATGGATGGAAACTCATCAAGCAAAGAACCAACATGAAATTAAGGAGAAACTTCCTAATAATGTGGACAATTAATCAGTGAATCAGGTTGTCTTCAGAAGTTGTAGGTGCTTCATCACTGAAGGTTTTAAAGAAAAGACTAGACATCCACCTTTCTGAAATGGTATAGGCTCTCCTGCTTGAGCAGAAGGTTGGACTAGAAGACCTCCAAGGTCCCTTCCAGCTCTATTCTGATTGATTGACTATTTTTTTCTTTTGTGTAGTTTGTATTAAATTTTATTATTTCTATTAGTAATGTTTAATACAATTATCTGAAACAAAGTATGTATAAAGAAAACAGACTGAACTACAATCCACTCTCCACATTTTAATCCTTTGTTATATTCACTTTAATAGAAAGCTATTATGCACAGTTAATTTTCACCAGCACTGGTCTCTAGTTGATTATTTTAAAACAAGAAGTGGTATGTGTATTGTAGGGCTAGTCAGAAGAAAGTTAAGATGGTAGCTGCACCAAAATAAAAAACCTACTCCTTTTTAAGTTTATATGCCCATAAAAAGGGGATAAATTTCAGTCACATGATTGTTTGACTACCATGGGGTTTTTTTTTCTAATTACCACTCCCTGAAAGAAAACACTTCTGTTAAGCATATCTGTGAGTCATATGTTATTCCCATGTGGATTCTGGTTAAAATGGTCTTTAATGTGTCGTCTTCCCATTCCTTCCAAGGAAGGAAGGAAGGAAGGAAGGAAGGAAGGAAGGAAGGAAGGAAGGAAGGAAGGAGGGAGGGAGGGAGGGAGGGAGGGAGGGAGGGAGGGAGGGAGGGAGGGAGGGAGGAAGGAAGGAAGGAAGGAAGGAAGTCTATTCTTGTTCTAATTGTACCTTTTCTTTCCTTTGCTTTAAATGTAGTATTATATAATTGTATTTTGGCCCAGTTTAAATAGAGACCACTGCATATAATGAAAGAAAGACTAATTCTCTTCTCTCAACCTCTTATTCACACTTTCACGAACACAAGATTTTCTTTTCTTTTCTTTTTAAAATCACCAAGTGCTTGTGTGGATGCTTCTGTGCAACTTTTTTTTGAATTCAGTTATTTGAAGGAAAAGATAGAGCTCCTACTTCAATGCACAGTGATCTTAATTTAGATTGGGAAACCGAACACTCAGTATAGCATAAAGAAAAATCACAAGGGTGGCTGCACCCCATGCATTTGATGTATATAGTACTTATCCCTTTGTTATCATATAGTGAAAAAAAAGGAGGTTTTCATTTTTAAATCGCTAATCTGCACCTTCCTAATTCCTTCCTAACCCAAGAAACAACTGATATTGCATTAGACTTTCTTCCATTTCTTACTTTCTAGATTTTCAGTTACTATGCCAGTGCTCATTTATGCAAAGCCTTGGTAATGTTTCATCTTTCTATGCAAAATCTTGATTCAATTACTATTTTTACACACTACCAAAGAGAGATCTTTCATCAGAAAATGAGATTGTGACACATACATACATACTTTTGATCCCTTTTGTGCAAAGAAAATGGAACTAACTCATGCAATAATTAGAAGGCCAATATTTAAAGACATTAAATAATTAAATGTTGACTTTACTTCAATATTTCACATATGTTTGAATAAAAGGAATTCTTTCTTTGACAGCAGTCACTATTTTGGCCGTCTTTATTGAAGTCAGCAATTTTAGCACTTTATACTTCATGCATCATAGAGAATCGAGTAAAACTGGGGAAAACTGAGAATGAAGAAGCTGCTACTTCCAGTGAGACTTAATCAGGCAGCATTTTTAAATTACTTACTATGGAATAAAAAGGATTTAACTAAACAAGACTTGGTTCTGAATTAAATATCCTGTTTTTATAAAGTTGAATGCACTCTTGAGCTTGACTTATGGTGATTGAATCCATCTAGTTTTCTTGGCAATTGTTAGGCATTTATTTCTTCCTGGAGATGAAAGAAAGAGAGAAAGAGAGAAAGAATTAATCTTCAGTCACAATGGGAAACAGAAACTAGGTTAATCAGAATTCTATACTTCAACCCCAGTCCTGGATCCCAAACACAACAAAACAAAGAAACAAATATTTTTAATTATAATTTTAATCTGAAAATATTTAAATTTAGTAAAGTTTCCAATTATGGGATACACTGCTTTTATTTGCTATAAGTGGAATGTTAGGAATTGTCTCCTCTTGAATGAGTGGTGCTAGAATAGACTCTAAGCCAGTGATGGGCAACCTTTTTGGCGTGGTGTGTCAAAAATCGGCCAAAAATCAAGCATAACTCGCATTGTGTGTCACTTCGACAAAAACATAAGACTCTCTGTGCCGGCGTGACTGGAGAGAGGCGTGCACTGTTCCCGCGCTCCTCTCCTGCGGGTCCTCCCTCGCCGCGCTGATGACATGTGTGCGCACGGCACGCACGCCTTATCAGCAGCCCCTGCGCTCAGAAAGGGGCAGCGGCGATACAGTAAGTGAGTGTGGGCGTGGGAGATCACACGTCCCGCCCCCTTCCTCCAGCATAGATTCTTTCATCCTCGGCGGCCGTGCAGGAGCCAAGGATGAATCGCATGAAATCCTGTGCGTGTCACCCCAAATGGCTACGTGTGTCAGCACTGACACGCGTGTCATAGGTTCGCCATCACTGCTCTAAGCACTTGAATTGCTTTAAATTACTTGCTTATTTTATATGTTTGCATCCTGACTTTTTCCAACAGGGAGTTCTTTATAGCATCAATGGATGGCACACTCAAGCTGTCACCTATTAGATGACTGACCTTTTTTTTCCCCAGGCCATATTTTAGAGACCACTTTTGATTTCTGTTTCAGATATAGCAATAGCATTTAGATTTATATACCACTTCATAGTGCTTTACAACTCTCTCTAAGCAGTTTACAGAGTCAGCTTATAGCCCCCAACAATCTGGACCATCATTTTACCAACCTCAGATGGATGGAAGGCTGAGTCAACCTTGAGCCAATGGTAACTGAACAGTCGAACTGCTGGCAGTCAGCAGAAGTAGCCTGCAGTACTGCATTCTAATCACTGCACTACCATGGCTACAGTTGAAAAGAATGGAGATCCAACTGAATGAATATCAACAAGAGAATGTCAGGACAAAAGCAATAAACTCTATGGTTAAGACTATAAGGGATATTTTGTTCACCTTAGTGTTTTACTTTGTTGTTACTTTCTTAAATGATTCTTTCTCCTGAATTTGCATTGAATCTTTCAAATAGCAAGATATTTTTGCATCTTTATATGCAAGAGTTGAAAACAGCCTAGGTTTAATTTCTGATCCTTCACAATTTGAGCAGGAGACACTAAATGCACCTTTATTTCAGTGTTAGCACTCTCTCCTCTCCTAGAAAAATGAAATATTCTAGTAAATATTAAAAAGGCAGAATATTATACTTTCTCTAAAGGAGAAACATGTTTCTAAAGACAGAAACTCAGCCCCAGCTCCCGGCCCCCAGCAGATATTTTCTACAACACAAAAGACCTTCAGCTCCAGGATTAGCCCTCACTCAAGATCCAAATCAGGACAAAGCCATTAAACCATAATAGGGATTGCCCATAGTCCCTTCATTAGATCATCACCCAGTAAGATTCAACCAGGCCTGGGACTCAATACAACCTACAAAGTTATACCTGCATAGACCCATGGGAGACTGACAACCAATCAGAGTACATGTCTTGCACAGGAACAGGAAGCTCCAAGGCAGGGCCCAAGATTGAGTATAAATCTCTCTCCCTCTCTCACCCATGTGCTCTTTTTTTGCCCAGGACCTCAAACCATGTGGTCCTGTCCACTATTAAACTATCTATCCAACCAGCCTTCATGTTTCCAGTGTCTTTCTTCCCACTTGGAACTTTCTATACTTTCTATGTTCACAAAGTAAGTTTCATTTTACAATGATTGGTTTTCTTAGAAGTTTCATTGTTAGTTAGGCAATTAAATATTGACTTTTATGACACAGTATCAGAGCTGCACATTAGTTTGGTTGCAAATGCATAGGCTTGTAATGAAATTTCTATGTTAATGGGTTTTGCTATGGTAATAAGACTATTACTGTGGATTGCTTTAAGTCTTGGGCTTGGCAGAGCAGTGGTAATAGCCCCTGATTTTTCAGGTTATATGTCTCCATGGGAACCAATTGTGGGATTATTACTTCTTGATATAGAACCATTCAGAAATGTTCTGAATGAACAGCAACAAATCCCGTTATTCTCTACATTTCTTTGGGGGGGATGGTTTGTGTGTTATACAAAGTTTTGACAACTATACAACTTAGGTAATAACAAGGAAAAGGCATTCCTGATTCTATCTAATTTATCTCTCTTAACTGAGGAACAGCCCCAGACAAATTAAAAATGAAAAGTACTTATCTATCAACTAATAAAAATCTGCTCAATAGCTTTAGGCAGCATAAACTTTGCGTCTAATTGTGATTCTAAGCTTTGCTTAAAAATGCTGTTAATTTTCCTGTTTACATTTCAGTGTGTCACTGTTTTGAATTATACAATTTATGAATTCATGCAACTGTTAAAATTTCAAGTGATCATGAAAGTAACGAGGAGAACCATCCATTTGTATCACACTGAGTTTTTAAATTGCTCATCATCAAAGCACTTAGACGTTGAAAAAGTGAAAAATAGAAATGACCTGATGGAGCTATCAAAGAGCATTCCATTAACAGAATGGCTTAATAATAAACCATAGCTATTAATAGCTAAAAACAGAGAACAGACTTTTTTTCAAAAAAGATTCCAATTAACCACTTTTGAAGCATTTATTTTTCTCATAGCATGTTAAATTATGTTGAAGTGATACCCCAGAAATAATTATTTTTAAGATATACAAAAGACAATAAATTCACACTTCATATTGTAATACAATTTCATTGTGCTAAATACTTTACTGCTTTCTAGATGCATCCTTTTATCTTTTACCCTCATCAGAGTTTTTGTCTAATCTTTTCACTTTTCATATTTATGTGATAAATCTGTGGAGCATTTCAGATTCATTTCCAAGGCCATATTTTATAGTATCCAAAGGTGAAAATGTGATATCCTTCAGCAGTTTTTAAAGCAGCCATGTCTTTTCCTGCAACTGCCCTCTTAAGTTGACCCACAACATATATAGCTGTTTTAAAGAGTTGCATACAGGGTCCACACTGCTATATACATTTCTGCATATCCAAAACACATTTTTGAAATCAAGTCAAAAACATTGCTAAGCCCTAGTATCATTCGATAAGTACTGCCACCTGTCTACTGGACCCTTGTCTCACTTGGTTGGTTTCGACCAGCAGAGAGGTGACACGAGGTTGGATCCAGAGGATGTAAACACCTCGCTTCAGGAGGGGTCTTTCCCGCAACCTTTGAAGGAAGCGGTGGTGAGACCCCTCCTTAAGAAGCCTGCTCTGGACCCAGCTGTCCTTGAAATTCTTTTTTTTAATGCTTTACCTGATTAGAGGCTGCACCTGCAATCTCAATACTTCTAGGGCAGGGCTGTCAAACACCCGGCCCACAGGTCAGATGTGTCACACACTGGTCATGCCCTCACCCAGTTTAGCAAAGTGGAAAAAAGTCCTGATACGTCACGTGATGCCGCCATGATGAAGTGAGTTTGACACCCCTAGTCTAGGGCATACTTGCTAAACCATCCTGATATACATGTATCTTGGAGGAAAAGATCTAAAGGAGGTCTAAAGCTGAGAACCTGAATGAGTGCTAATTTTAAGCACATTCCCCGGCTGCTTCAGACTTATATACTGTATGTGTGTGTATATATACGTCGCCAAGACATCTCCAATTCTACGCGGGAGAAAACCCGAACAACTAGAGACATATATATATATTTCTGCATATATATATCATATATATATATATACATACATACATACATACATACATACATACATACATACATACATGCATGCATACACACACACACACACATACACATACACATACACACACATATATATATATATGTGTTAGCTGATGAGAGCTAAATAGCTTGAAATAGATCTATACTAGTCTCCCTTTATTTATTTATCAGCACAAATAAAAAAACATATATATATATATATACACTCACACAGGAATCACAAAATCTCCAGAACCGTAAACTACAAACTTGAAATTTGGAACATATGTTCCTCTTGGCTTTTAGGTGCTCGGTAACAAAGGATTTTTCAAAATGACCATCAGAGCATTAGTATTTCATATATTATTATTAACATGCCCTGATGCTAAGGAGTTAGATGTTCTATTCCCACTCCCAACATTAAAACTTGGACATGGGTATGGCCAGTGCATGACTCATCTGGTCTGTTGGCTGGGAGTTTGGAGAGGAGCCTGAGGGAGAGAAGGTGATAAGATACTTGGGGCTTCTGTGGGGCAAACCTGAGAGAGACAAGGGGATAGGATAGGGGAGGATTCTGTGGGAAAAGCCTGAGGGAGAGAAGGTGATAGGATAGGGGAAGATTTTTTTGTGGGGGAGGGCAAGCCTGAGGGAGAGAAGGGGATAGGCTAGGAGAGGTTTCTGTGGGGCAAGGCTGAAAGAGAGAAGGGGATAGGATATGGGAGGCTTTTCTGAAGGGAGAAAAGGGAATAGGATAGCGGTGGGTTCTGGGGGGCAAGCCGGAGTGAGAGAAGGGGAGAGGAGAGGTCAAGGTAACTACCCATTAACTTCAAGCTGTAAGTTTCGATTTATCAAGCCCAATCACATAGTTTCGTAGTGGATGAAACATTTACCTAGTTTTAATATAGAGAGGCTCAAATGTTTGCATACTGATGAGATGAGATTTATGTTTATCAACATAAAGTTAGGAGATGGATGGGGGTAAAAGAGTTCAGGGATACACTATGTAATAGTAAAGGGAAAAGATTGCTTGGAAAAAAATGATGATATATTGTTATTGCTTTTAAATGAGGGAAAAGAGTATTTTCCAGAAAACTGGTCAAATGTTTCAGAGTTAATTGATATAGACTTATGCATATGCATATTTCTTTTTATTCCCCTTTTTTAAAAAAGTAGGTTTTAGAGTCTTTCTATTTATTGTCCTTTCAATTTAAAACCACATGATTTAGTAACATTTGAAATGTATCAGATTTGACATATTTGACAATTTAAATGGTAGGAGAGCATTTAAATCTTCCGCAATCCTCATGTTTAAAGGAGAGATTTAAATATTGTTTCACCATATGTGTCCGGCTTGGATGACGTGATTGAGATAGGATTGTCTATTCTGTTGCTCTTTGGTATTCACAATAGCATTCTGAAATAATAATATCTTTGTAAAAATTCTGATTTGGTGAGGCCAACATGAAAGAAAAACTTTATTCTTCCTAATGCATTGGTCAATAGAAATATCTTCAGAACTTACCATCTTCAGCTCCATCATAAGAAGGCTATAGGTTTAACACTGGAGATGTCTGCAGGCGACTCTTCTGCTAGCCACATTATTATTAGCTATTTTATTCACTACTTGGCTTTCCTTTTCTTAATGTGTGATTTCCCCATTTTATTGTTACCTTATTTTATTTGGTGTTTTGCTGTTTGATCACAAGCCAGCAAAAAAATCAAGTTATATTTCTTTCTTGTTTGTTAATACAGCACAAGAGGGAAAAGAAAACAATGCATTTTCTGTATCATTTATTTTTACTCTACAGTACTTATTTATATAAATGGCCATTTCTACACTGTCTCAATGGACAACAGACTGCAGCTTTTAAAAGACTTCAATGAGAATGGCCTGAGAAAGGTATTGGAACCCCAGAATCCCAGTAAAGGCATATTCATTTTATTTATTTATAACATTTAATGGCTGCCCATCTTACCACAAGGTAACTCCTATTTATCCCTTTTACTATCCCTTCCCAATAGGTTTAGAGACCCTGGATTCAGAGGTGGATTGCTGCCTGTTTGACCCGGTTCAGCTGAACCAGTAGTGGCCCAGAGCAGCTGAGACTGAACCGGTACAGTGACTCTGTTAGCCCGCCCACCCACCCATGCTCTATACCTTTTTTATGGCAAAAGGAAAATTGCGCATGTGCGCACAGCGTGCAGTGCCTGCGCGAGCCCGCACAGTCGGCTGGTTGTTGCAGGGGCGGTGGATTGTACATGCATGTGCAGCGAACCGGTAATGAAGGTAAGTGCAACCCACCCGCCAGGATTGAAAGTACAAGTAGTTTTCAACATATGACCACAATTGAGCCCAGAATTCATGTTGCTAAGTGAAAAAAATTGTTAAGTGAGTTTTGCCCCATTTTATAACTTTTCTTGCCACATTTGTTAAGTGAATCACTGCAGTTCTTAAATTAATAACATGGTTGTTAAGTGAATCTGGCTTCCCAATTGATGTAACTTGCCAAAAGGTTGCAAAGGGGGCTCACATGACTCCGGGACACTGCAGCCACCATAAATATGAGTCAGCTGTAAATCACATGACCTAGGGCAGCGTTTCTCAACCTTAGCAACTTGAAGATGTCTGGACTTCAACTCCCAGAATTCCCCAGCCAGCGAATGCTGGCTGGGGAATTCTGGGAGTTGAAGTCCAGACATCTTCAAGTTGCCAAGGTTGGGAAACACTGACCTAGGGGATGCTGAGATGGACATAAGTGTGTAAAATGGTGATAATTAACTTTTTCCAGTGCTGTTATAACTTTGAATGGTCAATAAATGAATTATTGTAAGTTGAGGACAACCTGCACCTGCAACAGTTGCTTGAGCCATAATGGGAGACACTCTGGAAATTATCTTTGAAATTCTCTGTGGGAAACTGAATAAGTATAGTTTGTTAAACCAAGGCCCTTTCATTGTACACAAATTGTCTATCAAAAAGTGACATAATAATAAATGCTGTAACTTAAGAGGAGAATATGTCTGTCCCTATTTCCCATCTTCTGACAAACTGTTGCCTTGTCACACAACATTTATTGCTTTGTGGCTAGTATACAACAGTAATGTTTTATAATCCTATGTACTTTTAATTAAACCAAATCCCTTTTTTAAAATAGACATTACAGCAAGTCATACTATATTCTGGCAAAATCACTTATCATTTAATTAACATTTCCTTTTATTTATTACAGGTGCACCTGCCCTTAACATCCATGTAATTCTTTAGGAATAAGCAAACCCATCCTCCCAGCGCCATAAAATGAAAACTAATGCCTGACAAATAAATTCCATCTCAACAGGGGCTGAAACACTTCAGATATTTTCAGAAGAGTCCTTTGGATAATAAGTCTTTGAATTCTGTTGTGCAAAAAGCACAAATGAAATGTTTAAAGATATAAAACATGAATGAAAAATGAAAAAAAAATTACAGAGAATAGTGTTGGTGGAGAAAGCTCCTGAAACAATCTTCAGTTTTACATGGTGGACACACCAGGAAACTGACTCCACAGGATGATTAGATCTAAACCTTTTTCAGAGAAGCCTTAGTAAAGTAATCTTGTAAGTTTGAGTGTTTTCCCTTCCCTCATTTTTATACCCCAAGAAGTCAAGAGGAGAATCAGGTCCAAGTTTCTAATACGTTCCCATTCCTTAGGGTTTAATACATGGTTCTTTTGCACTTGACCATGTCAAAATGTTTTCAGGATGTCTTCTCTGAGGTGATTTTATGGCTCCTTACAATGAAGCCCACATCTCACTAACATTTGAATCCCATTCACAGTAAGCTCCCAAAATGCCCAATTCCTTCAGGTTCACAGATAGAATTTTCCACAGATAAACAAGGAAGGCTAATAATTGAAATAGCTGGGAATCTGTGAAGAGGTTGCTCTGTGCATCGAGAATAGAAGTGGAAAATGATATTATTTGACATTATTGTAGCTTACATTTTATATGCTATGTACATATAAAGGAAAGTGTGGCTAGTTGACAGCCATTTTTGAAAAGTTGGTTGCATGTTTTATTAAGGAACCAATAAGTAAACAGAAAGCCATCTTGCTGAAAAAAACAACCAATATACCGGTAGTATGTTTTCAACAAATAGAAGTCTTGACTCAATAACATTTTTGAAAGAATCAATAAGCATATTCATGATGGGATTCAACAAATATTGTACACAAAGTCTTTCAAAAAGACAAAGTCCCTGAACAAATTCAGCCTGAGATTAAAGGACAGATGTTCTTAGGAACTGACAACAATTTATTTAACAAGTGGGAAATAGCACTTAAGAACAAGCAGGCAATTCTCACTCTTCTGAAAAGTGGAATGAACTCCCCAAATACAGGCATTGGCCTCAGAGCTTTTCAACATGTATATCAAGGAGTGAACAATGAGGAGAATGTAAATGCCAATTATAACATTGTTCAGAATGGCAAAATTAAAGCAGGATTGTGATGAGCTCCAAGAGAATCTCCCCAAACTGGATTAATGGACTTCAAAATGTAAATGAATGTCAAATGTTGATGTGTGTACATATGCACAGAATATAAACCCCAACTTTGCCTTAATGGGATGTGAGATTTAAATGGGAATTAAAGATAAAGGTTTCCCCTGTCCAGTTGTGTTCTGATTTTAGGATGGTGCTCATCTGTTTTCAAGCTGAGAGAGCCAGCATTGTCTGAAGATGCTTCCATGGTGATGTGGTTGGCATGACTATCTGCCAGGGCATTCAGAAAACTGTTACCTTCCCATTAAAGTGATACCTATTTATCTACTTGCATTTGCAAGCTTTCAAACTATTAGGTTATCAAAATAATGGAAATAATGGAGCTATAATATGAGTACTAATACTTTTATTTTCATCTTCAGAATGATGGTATTGGTAGAAGTAAACATTTTAATCTTATTAAACAATCAAAAGGTAAAAAAAATATGTTATCTGACTGAACTGATATTCAAGCACAGTGTTTCTGATTTCATTCTAAACACATTATTGTGTTGTTTGTGTGATGCTGTGCTAATCAATGAGTAAAATAAAGATTTTGATTTGATTTAGGGGGAAAAAGAGAAAAAGTCAGAGTACCAAAAAAGAAAGCAGTCTCTGCTTCATTGATTATAGAAAAGGCTTTTATTGTGCAAATCATGCCAATCTGTAGAATGTGCTTAGAAAAACAGGAATCCCAAAACATCTCATTATCATCAAGCAAAATCCATATGCATGGCAGGGAGAGAACAAAATAGATGGGTTCAGATTGGCAAAGGAATGAGACGAATATACTCTTCCCTTATTTATCCAATCTATATATTGAATTTACATTAAAGGAAAATGCTTTAGAAAAAAAAACATGATTGGTTATAAGTTTGTATGAAGAGATATCAGTAACCTCTACTATGCTGGTTATACTACTCCGATAGGAAAAAAAAATAGAAAAATGTGTTAGACAGCATTACCACCAAATGGATTCATAACTGGTTGACCAACCGCACTCAACATGCAGTCCTCAATGGAACTGCATCTACATGGAGGGAAGTATGCAGTGGGGTACCCCAAGGCTCTGTTTTAGTCTCAGTACTCTTCAACATCTTCATCAATGATTTTGACGAAGGGATAGATAGTGAACTCATCAAATTTGCAGATGACCCCAAGCCAGCTGGAGTAGCCAACACTCCAGAAGAGAGGCTTAAGATACAGAAAGATCTTGACAAACTTGAACATTGGGTGCTAGCTAACAAAATGAAATTCAATGGTGAAAAAAGTAAGGTTCTACATTTAGGCAAGAAAAACAAAATGCACAGCTATGGTATACATGCTTAATCATAAGAGAGTTGGAAGGGACCAGGGAGGCCTTCTAGTCCAGCCCCCTGCTCAAGCAGGAGATCGAAATACACAGGTATAGTATAGGTGGTATCTTGCTCAATAGTAGTAACTGGGAGAGGGATCTTGGAGTCTTAGTGGACAACCATTTAAATATGAGCCAGCAGTGTGCAGCAGCTGCCAAAAAAACCCAACACAGTTCTAGGCTGCATCAACAGAGGGACAGAATCAACATCACGTGAAGTGTTAATACCACTTTATAATGCTTTGGTAAAACCACACTTGGAATACTGCTTCCAATATTGGTCGCCCCGATGTAAAAAAGATGTGGACACTCTAGAAAGAGTGCAGAGAAGAGCAACAAAGATGATTAAGGGACTGGAGCCTAAAACATATGAAGAACAGGATATGTCTAGTTTGATGAAAGGAAGGATTAGAGGAGACATGATAGCAGTGTTCCAATATCTCAGAGGCTGCCACAAAGAAGAGGAGTCAAACTATTCTCCAAAGCACCTGAGGGTAGAACAAGAAGCAATGGGTGGAAACTAATCAAGGAGAGAAGCAACTTAGAACTAAAGAGAAATTTTCTGACAGTTAGAACAATTAATTAGAGGAATGACATGCCTCCAGAAATTGTGAATGTGAATGATAGCTGAGAATGGAAATGGCTGGCAAACTCTAGTAATTAAAATTAAGAGCAAAATGGGAAAAAAGTATCTAAGATTAATTATAAAGAAGACCAAGCCAATGACAATAGATACAGCAACCAGCCATACAAATGACAATGGGGATATTGAAAATGATATATAGTTTCTGCCTTTTAGGATCAGCTTTCAATAATAAAGAAACCAGCAATCAAGGCATACACCACAGATAAGTAGAATAGTCATAAAGGTCTTGGGGGAAAAATGAGATATAGGTATATCTATAAGACCAGAATTGTGCAGATAATGGTTTTTCTCAGGACACTCTACAGAAGCCAAAATTGGACTTTGAATTAGCAGAATAGAAAGAGTATTGATACTTTTGAACTTTGGTGCCGATGAAGACTCCCAAGAATATGCTAGATAGCCAATAAAACAAACAAATGGATTATCAAGCTAATCAACCCAGAGTTTCCAGTCTTGGCACATATGATCAGCGTCTCCTTCAGATACATTATGTGAAGCTCTTTAAAGAAATCTATGACATTGGAAAAAGCAGGAGGTAAGAGAAGAGGATAAACACCAGCAATGTGGATAGACTCTATTACAGTAGCAATAGGTGACAGATCCAGCTGGAAAAAATCTGTGATAGCTAAGGGATTGCTAATCCAATGGATTGCTAATCCAATGTGATGGAATATATTCATTCAAGAATCCATAGGCAGCATACCTTAAATCTCAATCTATTGGTAGCAGAAATAACAGCAAAAAAGGGTATTACCAGGCTTGAGAACTATCCAAATGCCTCCAGTTAGCCACTGTGACAAAGAATGATCAACTAATTGTGGACCTATAGCTTGTTCCAGCAAAGTTGTTTATGTGTTTATTTTCTTAATTTTGATTCATTCTTATCACTGGATTGTAGTGGTCTCATTCTTATTGAGTTAAAAATAGGCAGTGTGTGGGTAACTCTATTTTTCATTGCACAATCTATTCTTTGGGTACTTAGGTTTCAATTAAATCCTTGAGAAAAACATCATGTGGGAATTTTCTCTATTGAGCTTTTCCAGTTTGATCCATCATAGGATCAGAACTTTAACCTCAAGATTTTGAGGAAGTGGCAATGGTCCTAAGTGTGAGGACCAGTTGTAAGTCACTTGTTTTGAAACCATTGTAACTTTGAATTGTTGTTAAATGAATGGTCTGTAAATTGAGGGCTACCTATAGCTTCTTTATCATCAAGAACAAGCATCAAAAGCTGGTACTTGGATATATTCAACACCATTTTACAAATTGTCTGCCAAAAGAATTCCTAGGGAATAATCACATCTGAAAGCACCAGGGAAACTATCTCCATTCATCCAAAATGGTTTTGAAGGCCCCATCTGGAATGTGCACACTGGCAAAGTACAATCTCTGCAGATAAAAATAATAATATTACTCTTAGAAATGCAGGCAGAATATAAATGGATCTGAAGATTGTCTTGCAGTGTGAAAACATATTGACCGTATTTTAGTTAAATCTGCAATAACCGTGACACTAAGAACAATGAAGCTTGTGCTCTAATGAAATTCTTAGACTATTGAAAAATGTAGTTCCGTTTCCTTTGTCACAACAGCAAATAATAGCCACATAACATTGCATTAAAAAGGGTGCCTCCAAATGAAATATTCCCCTTAAACTGAACATGAATTTTTATGAAACAAGATCAGCACTTATAAGCAGCTAAAATGAAAAGTGTAGATTTCACTTCCATTTCTGCTACGCTTTTTCAGAAAAAAAGCTTTCTAAAGTGTAGGTTCATGGATTTGTTTTCAATTTTGTTCCAGTTTGGCAGCATTCATGGGCAAATGGGTTATACTGTTATACTAAGTAAAAGCCTAATTATAGATTTGAAAAGCCCTGATACGTTTTGAATTGAACTACAGAAATGAAACCTTAGATATAATTTTACCGGCAGGTAGATACATAGAAAACATCAGAGTCTATTGTTGGAAAACAAAATAAAACATATTAATCAGTGGAACAGCTTGCCTCCAGAAGTTGTGAATGCCCTAACACTGGAAGTCTTTAAGAACAAGTTGGATAGCTATTTGTCTGGAACAGTATAGGGTTTCTTGCCTAGGCAGGGGGTTGGACTAGAAGACCTCTAAGGTCCCTTCCAACTCTGCTATTGTATTGTATTGCATTGCATATTTAAAGCAAGTGCCACAAAGTTCTTCTGAGTGAGGATTGGGTATGAATGGATCTTTCAGTTTGTTCTAATCTGTACCTCATAGTCCAAGGATATGCCTCTGCTGGTTTTTGTACATTCACAAGTTATACATATGCAAATAAGTTGAGAGATACCTAGGGGGTAAACACACAGTCCTTGATTTTCTTACCAGAAGCAGCTGCTGTGCCTATTCATGACTGAACCTCCATAGGGAGATTTAACCATCAGGCTCATAAGAGGCAATGTTCTTTGTTTAGATGCTGTGGGGAAATTATCAACTTTAAAATGCTTTTGACATTCAGGAGAAACTACAAAGGCAATGAAATGGAGAACAAACACTGAAAATGCCATCAATAATAAGAGTCCCTTGAAAGTAATTCATCAAAAATGTAATAAATAATAGACTGTGTGGATTGCATCACATTTGCTCAAGGAAGCACATTTCACTCTTGGAATAAAGATATTTTTCCTCTGTGAAGTGCAGTCAATGTGACTCTGCCAGTCATCAGAGTTGGGTCAATGTGGCTTTGATTCATAAATGGGTGAAGCAAAGTAAGGCTCTTGCCACTCCGCTCCCATTGACTTTGTAAATGGGGCACCAGTATGTTCTGCAGCTTTTTCAAAGAGGCACATGGGCAAATCTTTGATCAAAAGGAAGTACGCCTTTCAAGTTTTGCACAGTCCTAATAAATAATGTCATTGTCTATAATTACAAATTAGTGCAATACATTTATTTTTAATAGGCAATTCGCTGCCCCCTTATGAAATGTACTCAAGTAAGACATTTTATAGTATAAAAATTAATGGACCCTGCAGTGGAGTTCCATAGTATTCTGTCTTGAAGTTGTTCAGATGGAATCCTTTGATTTCTAGGTTCCAATCCATGTTCATGGTCTCTATATACTACCTAATGCCTTACCACAATGTTTGAGTGTTTGAGCTTTCATGGTCATCAGCCTTCAAGATTATCAGCTGAGAATGCTGGGAGATAGAATCCCAACATCCTAATTTGAAGCGCTGTCTTGCTGGAAAAGACACCAATATAAGTTTTCTAAAGTAGTTCTAAGAACGGCAAGTAGCAATTATTTTAAACTTCTGTACATTTTTATTTGTTTTTCTGTGAATTTGTTTGGTTCTAAATGGAAAATAAAGGGATTTTCTCAAAATAATAATAAAATATTATTGCAATGTATTTTAATCTTGGTTTTATTTACTCCTGCTTTAATGTAGATATTTTTTATGTCTGTACTTTATGGTAAAATGGGCATCCAATAAAATTATAAATAAAGGAAGGAAGGAATGAACGAATGAACAAAGGAAGGAGGGAGAAAGGATGAAAGGAGGGAGGGAAGAAGGATAGAAGGAAAGAGGGAAGAAGGATGTAAGGAGGGAGGGAGGGAATGAGGGAGGAAGGAAGGAAGGAAGGAAATTTGAAAAGTTAATGCTATATCTATTCCACAGGAAACAGAAAAGCCAAGACTGGTAATGATCTCAGTTGACTTTAGAAGAATAAAGGCTATCATCATCATCATCATCATCATCATCATCATCATCATCATCACCACCACCACCACCACCACCACCACCACCACCACCACCACCACCCACCACCACCACCACCACCATCATCACCATTACTGTCATTATCATGTTGCTCCTTGTTTTGTCCTATCCTATTTTATGTTCCAATTGTTTTTGTTCAGTTTTTGTTTTATATAACTATGATATAAAGGCTGTAAAATATCAGGAGGAATATTTTTTGAATGAAAAGAGCGAGAAGCTATAATAAGATTGCATACTAGACTGGAAAGTGCCTCAAGGTAGCAAAAAAGTGAAATTAATAAGAATAACTACTGCACTAAGCCCTCTACTTTTACTTATCTCATGTATAGTTATTGTTCCTGTTGATAGCTGACAGCCACAAATCATTTACGGAATTGAAAATTCTCTGGAAAGGTAATATTATAAAACATTTGACCCTCTGCTTCCTGAACTTAACTTTAATGATGCTAAAACAAGGGCAAAGAATGCATATTTGAAATCTCCTAGGTTTATAAGCTAGCCGACAGGAAGTTATCAATTTTGTAAAATTTTGATTTAGATACCCTCAGTAGTTTTGTTGGTGATAATTTTGAAATAAAAAATATTTAGGTTTTAAGCTGTCCATAGTTCTTTATCAGTAATTGAGAAATATATCACTGGAACATTTTAGCATTTCTGCTGTGCTGGATAAAGTCAATCATACTTTTGGATTTTAGAAACTGCTGGGAGCAGAAGCACCTACATAAGATATACTTTTCAAAACTTGTCATGGATTAAAAAAGGAAAAGAAAAGAAATGTTGCTGTGCCTTGAACACTGAAATGAAAAGCATGCATATAGCAGCTTATACGCAAGAGATGATTTCTGATGATAGTAGAGATCAGGGAACCAAGATGTTTTCTCCCTTTTTTCATTCACACTCCATTTCTTTGAGAAAAATACCTTAGAAAGAGCTCTAAGTAAAACATTTAAAGTAAGTTGGTGGCATATAACAATTTCTGGGTATCACAAAATTCATATTAAAGCACTCACCAGAATTAATGTTACTTTTTATATTAGAAACATCATGCCTGTCAGGTTAAGGTTTCTCCCTCCCCCTCCCTCACTCCCTCCTCCCCCCTCTCTCATATCTATCTATCTATTATCTATCTATCTCTTCTATTTAAAAGATTTGTGTTCTTGCCCATCCTAGAACATAACTCTCACAACAGCAATAAAACTCAAAGCAATTTTTAAAACCAAGACAAAACCTGACACTAAAAGACAATGCCCTTGGACAACCAACTCCAGATATCCTTACTCAACCCAGTGCCTGGGGGAAAAGTCAGGTCTTGATGATCTTCTGAATTGCTGAAAGGGTTGGGTCCAGCTGGATCATTCCAGAAGTCTGCAACCTAACAATATAATATAGTTTTCAGGTAATTGTTGTGGCCCGCCAGCTGCTAGCAGAGCTGGTGGCAGATTTGGATGCTGATGAGGTTGGGGAGGAACTTGGGCCAGTTCTGGAGTCTGAGGGGCTCTGTGTCAGATGTAGAGATAGAGCCAGGGCAGTCTGACATTTCCTAATCACCAGAGAGGCAGCTGCCTTTGAAAGCTGAGATGAGTGAGGAATAAGAACAACTGGGATCTGTTCCAGATGCATGAATGTGCAGAGCAGTTAGGAGAGGAGAACAACAGAGGACAAGGAGTTGACTCAGGAAGCAAAGCACACGTGGACACTAAATGGCTGAAGAATAAATAAAAGGACAGGGGAGTGATTGTTGTAGGAGATAACAGTTCATATTTCTGCAGATTTTGCTCATTTCGCTCTACATGGGGCTGCCCTTGAAGAGTGTTCGAAGACTCCAATTAGTCCAGAATGCAGCCGCGTGAGCGATTGTGGGTGCACCAAGGTACACTCACGTTACACCTATCCTCCGTGAGCTGCACTGGCTACCTATTAGTCTCCGAATCCGCTTCAAAGTGCTGGTCGCTACCTATAAAGCCCTACATGGCATCGGACCTGGGTACCTGAGAGACCTCCTCCTGCCGATTACCTCTCTCAGACCAATTAGATTGCACAGGTTAGGTCTCCTCCGGATTCCATCTGCCAGCCAATGTCGGCTGGCGACTCCCCGGGGGAGAGCCTTCTCTGTTGCAACTCCGGCCCTCTGGAACAAGCTCCCTGTTGAGATCCAGACCCTTACTACCCTCCCAGCCTTCCGCAAAGCCACCAAGTCCTGGCTGTTCCAGCAGGCTGGGGGGAGCTGAGAAGCATCTACCTCCACAGAAATTGTGAATGTTGGTTTTGTTTTTAATATGTTGTCTTTGTCTCGTTTCCCCCCTTTCCCTTGTCTTTTGTGAGCCACCCGGAGTCTTCCGGGAGTGGGCGGCATACAAGACAGACAGACAAACAAACAAACAAACAAACAAACAAACAAACAAACAAACAAACAAACAAACAAATAAATAAATAAATAAATAAATAAATTGTGTTTTGTACATCAAAGACTGCTTGCCAGAACTTAATTTGCAGCCTTTTGATTGGCAACTCACAGCTTTGCAATTATTGAAAGGAACTGACAAGGTAAGTTGCGGCATTTAACTCCTTGCAGGACTCTTGCCTGGACTTTTCGATGGGTGAATGCCATTAATTCACAAGAGGTAAATAAAGAGGGGGCTTTCATAACAAGGAGTTGTTTCTTGCTTCTGCTAAGGCTGGGTCAGAACAGTAAGATGGTATTATGATAAAGTATAGATTTGTCTATCTCAGATTTGTAAAGCTGATATTATTAACACTGTTCATCTTTGGGTTCTTCAAGATGTAGGGCAATATATCTTGAAGGTCTTGAAGATGAACAATGTCTCAACATATAAATTTAATAAATAAATAAATGGCATAAGTGAAATAGCAATAGCAGTTAGACTTATATACCGTTTCATAGGGCTTTCAGCCCTCTCTAAGCGGTTTACAGAGTCAGCATATTGCCCCCAACAACAATCCGGGTCCTCATGTATATTTCAAGCTTTTTACTTGATCAATAAGGTGTGATTGAATTCAGAGGTAAACAATTCATATCAGATTGCCAAAACAGATAGAAGACAGGGAAATTGTCCACTGTCCCACTATGTTAGACAGCAAAAGGAACTCTTGGGACATTTTTTTTTTACCAAGAATATAACTTTACTGAAGATTCCATAAGTAGAAAAGCCAGTTGTAATGATTTTTCATGAAAACAGCATAGGAAAACTTTCCATTTCCCCCCTGGACCTTGTATTGTCCTTTGTTGACCAATCATTTATAATCTCTTTGTTTTGGGAATGATCTATCTGCCTTGGACTTCCCCTGATGGCGACCTTGAGGTTTTAGGTCTGTTTCAGGCTTCCAGTCGACACACTTGCATTCCAAATATCCCTCCAAAACCTCCCTTACATTCCAATGCCATTCCTTTCCCCTATTGCTACAGTTGTCTAGTTGCAAGCAGTGCTGCTTCGTGATTCAACCATGACAATGGCAACTGGGTCTCACTTCCAGAAGAAAAGGACTGGCCAGCTGGTCATACAACGTGGGCAGGAAAATGAGGCACAAAAGTTGAACACTGAAATAATTAAATAAAGGACCTGTGTTTGAGTCACAGGAATCACTAGAATTCTTTCATATTGGCTATTAATCTTTCTGTAGTATAATTACTCAGAAGCAGTTCCTGGATTCTTTAGTAATTTCCATTCAGAGAAACTTTGCCAGGGAAAAAGCCAGACCAATGCAGAGTTTCTACAAAGGATTTCCAAGTTTTGTTTCTGTTGCTCTTTTGATGCAAAATAATTTGCTTTAAACACTTTACCAGCATTTTAGTAATTAACTTGATGTAGCAAAGGTACATGACAAATGTAAAAATCTTTATTTGTGTCCCTGCTTCTTAGTGTAATCAATTGTATAACTATAGAACATGGAATCCAGCACAGTTTTTATAAAATAAATCTATTGTAATTATTTAAATGATATCCTTTTCCCAGATTTCTTTATATTCTGAGCAATTCATTAAACCCCATGTTCTGCAAGAATACAAATAAAAGCTGTATTTATTTATCAAGGAATGGGAACATTTCTTGAAAACGTTTCGAATAGCCATGCCTATCTAGAGTATCCTGGTTGCTTTTTTTTTCACCTTGCCTTGGGGAAAAAACTAAGAAAGAGAACAAAGGAAAAAGTATGTGAAGTCAACTAGGCCATATGGACAATTCACCCTCTAATACACTCAGAGGCATATTGTTTCTTTCTGCAACAAATGGGAAATAAATCTGTTAGCATTTTATAGCCTTGAAATTGCACCTGGAAGCAGGTCATCACATATCAAACTGACAACAAGTTAGCAGCTCATGAGGCACAAAGCTTCACGTTGAAGTCCCCCAGAAGCTTAAAAGAACATTGCTTCAAAGGAAGGAACAAATGAGCAGCACCCTTTGCATGAACTTCATTCCTTTTGGTATTGCTTGTATAAAATCCCACCACCACTGAAATGAATGAAAATTACCAGTAGAAAATTGTTTTGGCTGCCTGATTCTGGTTTGGTTGAGTCTGGCTGATTGCAAAACAACAACAACAAAAAAGCATAGTCAGATATGGTTAGTACTTGGGTTGAAGGCCAGTGTTGCACTAGACAGGGACATCAGCAAACCTTGAAGGCAGCAATAGTATCTTGTGACATGCCAAAGTCCTCCTCAGATAAGGAAGAGAACCAGGAAGTAGTACATTCAAAACAGTTCATGTTCTGTTTGGTCAGGAGGGCTTTCCAATCTGTACACTAGATCCTTTGATCCAGATTTTGAGCCTTCTCCATTCAGCACTCAAGTACATTTGGCATTTGATGAGAAAGTAGCAAAAGTAGCAAAAATGCTCAATTATGTTACTGGGCTAGTCAGGAGAAACTTGTGGGAGGAAGCTACACCTGATGAAGACCATTTGTGCTCAGTGGAGTCACAGAATGGGTCTTAGAAATCAATCTGAGATTAATAAAGCCTCAGGGACAGCGCTGTGTTGAAAAGCATGTCTTAGACTCTACTCATTATTAGATCCTCCCTAGAAATCTAACCTGGTTTGCTTAAATTCACACTCTGCTCTTTTTCTCTTATATACAATTTGCTCATAAAATGTATGGTAGTCATTGACCTAGAGATCAAACTGATATGTTGATTGCTACTAAACCAAAACTTACGTATCATCTGATGAACCTGTAGAAAAAAATGACAAGCCACTTCCACATTTTATTCCTTGATGTCCATGAATACCTGGAACTGAAACCAATTCAAAGGAGACTTTGATTTTTTTCATTTCCCCCCACTTTGCAGGCTACTATGAGAGGAGATTTTAAAGGGCATCACCAACCCATTCAGTTATAAACCAGTATCATGCACACCCCTTGCAAGATTGCTATAATGATAAGGAGACGGAAGAGATGCTTTTTGGTACTATTTATTATCACAAAAGGATAATCTCAATGGACATAACACGAAGCCATGAATGCCTTACAGTTATTCAATTATTCTTTATGTATGAATTTATACATTACCCTTCAAAACTAAAATTTTCCCAAGGCAATTTCAATATAAAACATTTTATAAACAATATCTAAACTGTTTAAAACTAAGATTAAACTGACAGCATAAAATGAATTCTAATATAGCCTATATAAATATAATAAAACATTAGAACACAGATAGCTCTGCACTCTACATATGAGAATGGTCTCAAGATAAAAGACAAACACAGAGATCTAGAAGTGAATAAACAGTATGGATGGAAAGGAATTCTTCTAGAGAAGAATGGGACAATTTTTCACGGCCAAGTAGCTGCAGCCATGTCTCCATGGTCATTTTGCTATGGTCAACCAGCCACAGCCATTTTGCCATGGCCAACTCATCACAGCCATCTCACCAAAACCATATCGCTATGGGACAACTCACCACAGACATTTCCATGTGTGATAACTGAACACAATAGATGTTATCTGCCACTGCTTCTTTGACATTATTTCCATATTTGTCAATAATGTCAAAGAAAAAGTGGTGAGTAACATTTAGGTTTAGGTTTAGGTTTTATTCAACTTGTATGCCGCCCTATTCCCGAGGGACTCAGGGCGGCTAACAAAACCAAGGGAGGGGGACAATACAAAGGGAAGCAACAAAAACACACAACAATACAAAAACCAGTTTAAAAGGTCTCAACAAACACACCAGTTGGAGTGGGGATGGAACTCAACAGCCCCAGGCCTGCTGGAACAGCCAGGTCTTAACGGCTTTACGGAAAGCCTGAAGGATGGTGAGGGTCCAAATCTCCACGGGGAGATCGTTCCAGAGGGCCGGAGCAGCCACAGAGAAGGCCCTCCTCCGGGTAGTTGACAGCCGGCATTGGCCGGTAGATGGAATTCGGAGGAGGCCTAGTCTGTGGGATCTAATGGGTCTTAGGGAGGTAATCGGCAGGAGGCGGTCTCTCAAGTACCAAGGTCCAATACCATGTAGGGCTTTATAAGTGACAACTAGCACCTTGAAGCGTATCCGGAGACCAATAGGCAACCAGAGCAGCTCGCGGAGGATAGGTGTAACGTGGGTGTACCGAGGCACACCCACAGTCGCTCTCGCGGCTGCATTCTGGACAAGCTGAAGTCTCCGAACACTCTTCAAGGGCTGCCCCATGTAGAGTGCGTTGCAGTAGTCCAGTCTTGAGGTCACAAGGGCGTGAGTGACTGTTGTGAGAGCCTCCCGGTTCAGGTAGGGATGCAATTGGTGCACCAGGCGAACCTGGGCAAATGCCCCCCTGGTCACAGCCGACAAATGGTGATCTAAAGTCAGCTGTGGATCCAGGAGGACTCCCAAATTGTGAACCCTGTCTGAGGGGCATATAATTTCACCTTTCACCCCCCAGCCTGAGAGTTGGAATACATGGCCAATTATTGGGAGGAAAAAACACAAGCCACTCGGTCTTGTCAGGATTGAGAGCAAGTTTGTTTACCCCCATCCAGACCCTGACAGCCTCCAGGCACTGACACATCACATCAACCGCTTCACTGAGTTGGCACAGGGTGGACAGATACAGCTGTGTATCATCCGCGTACTGGTGATATTTTATCCTGTGCCACCGAATGATCTCACCCAGCGGCTTCATGTAGATGTTAAACAGGAGGGGGGATAGGACTGAACCCTGTGGCACCCCATACTTAAGGGGCCTAGGGGTCGACCTCTACCCTCCAACCAATACCGATTGCAACCTGTCCGAGAGGTAGGAGGAGAACCACCAAAGAACGGTGCCTCCCACCCCCACCTCTCGCAACCGTTGCAGAAGGATACCATGGTCTATGGTATCGAAGGCCGCTGAGAGGTCAAGGAGCACTAGGACGGAGGCATGGCCCCCGTCTCTGGCTCTCCAGAGATCATCGGTCAGTGCGACCAAAGCAGTTTCCATGCTGTAGCCAGGCCTGAATCCAGACTGAAAGGAGTCTAGATAATCGGTTTCATCCAAGGACCGCTGGAGCTGAGAGGCCACCACTTTCTCAACAACCTTCCCAACAAAGGGGAGGTTGGAGACTGGACGATAGTTATTTAAAATGGCTGGATCCAAAGACGGCCTTTTCAAGGGGGGTCTCATCACCGCTGCCTTTAGGGGGGGCAGAAAGAGGGAGGCGATAACTATCGCCTGGATCCAGCTCCATGTAACCTCCCTACTGTTCGTGACCAGCCAGGAGGGGCACAGGTCCAGTACACACGTGGAGGCACTCACTGCTCAACATTTATCATGTTGAGTTACAGTATTCTATGTGGAATTGTCCATAAAGAGTTCTTTTGTGGTGAGTTGGCCACAGGGAGATGGCCATAGCAGGTTGGCCATAGTGAAATTATCCTGGCAAATTGGCCACATAAAAATAGCCATGGTGACTTGGCCATGGCAAGTTGTCCTTCTAGAGGTAGATATCCAAATATGAGAAGATTCACCACAAGACTACCCATGTAGTTCAAACAATCTTTCCAAGGATTCAGTAATCAGCAGCTGTGAAAACTGTTTAAAGATTTAACAATTCAAAAGTTTCATTATTTTGGTCTTGTCATTTGCAAAGGTCATCTCCATATTCATTTTCAAAATTTAATGCATTTATTTATTTAGAGCTGATTGGGTAAGCATGTGAGAGACCATGGGCAAGGGATAAAATGCGGACAAAAGCTCTTACTCTAATTGGAAGCCTGCAGGGTTTTTTCAATGGTTGGTGGCAAATATTCAGCAACTATTCATGGCCTGATTATTTGCAGTATGCAAAGTTTTCTAAGTTTTCCTGTGTTTTCTTGACAGGCCATTTTACTTTCCAAACATTATCTTCAACACTATTCATTACTACTTTCAATGGTTGCATCTCTGTTACGTTGTCATGTGCATTAAGGGTATAACTAATTAGGCTATTTGATACTATTACAATAGTTTCTCATAAAGATTTGGGACAAGCTAATTATATTGGATGACAGATATATTAAATAATGAAAGAGAGCACATTGGTCATTCACATACCCAGCTAATCCCTACGTGGTAATTTCCTTTCCTGAAACAAAGAAAATCTTTCTGGCTTTCACTATCTGCCAACTAAATTTAGTTCCTCATATTCTGCAGTATATGAACGTTGCTGTCAGGGACTGAAAAGTGCAAATACATCTTGCAGTACACTGTCATAGGAAATTGGGGCATGCTAATATTAAGATCCAGAGAAATACGTTTTTGGCTATGATGGAGCTAATTAAGGATGATGGGAAAAGTGTCAGTAGGCTTTCAATCTGAATACATTCATTCCTTCTGACCAGTGAAAAAGGCTAATTCACAGTCCCTGAAACCTGCTTCTCTACTCTCATACTCATCCATCATCCGATTCAACAATTTGTCTCCATGAGTGACATTTTACTATTTTAGAACAAGTTGAGGTTGTCCCATCCTTTACAGCATAGCAAGATTGGAGGAAAGGGAAATAGCTATTGCAGCTTCCAAATTTCTCTCTCTCTCTCTGGTATTTGCATAAAAGAAGACAGAAAGGAGAAGGATACAGTGGTACACAATGTGTCACCTGAAATTCCACAGTTTGCAATGGACAATGATGTCATTGTCAACTTATTTCATGTGCATTGCTATCTCTGCTCTCTGTGGCACTAAGAAACTCCTGAGACCAATAAGATCCCATAGACTAGGCCTCCTCCGTATCCCATCGGCCAGCCAGTGTCGGCTGGCAACCACAAGGAGGAGGGCCTTCTCAGCAGTAGCCCCGGCCCTTTGGAACGAGCTCCCCGTGGAGATTCGTACCCTCTCCACCGTCCAAGCCTTCCGCATAGCCTTGAAGAACTGGCTCGCCCGTCAGGCCTGGGGATAAGGATAGTTACCCCTCCCGAATGATGAATGTATGTTGCCTATTATTTTATTATATGTCTTCTATCTTGATGTTTGTGTTCCCCCCTTCCCAGTTTTATGTGAGCCGCCCTGAGTCCCCTCAGGGAAAAGGGCGGCCTACAAATTCTAATAAAACTAAAAAACTAAAACTAAACTGAGAATCAGAGCTGATGCTCAACAACTGACCAAAAATGGGCATCCTGATCTGATCATCATAACAATTTGAGATTCATGAATAGTTCTAGCTAAGCATAGAACACTGATTCAGTTTGCAGTGCATAATCAGATACTCACAACAGTATAATTACTCCTCTGTCCCCTTCAGTGCTCCACTTCTTTATAGTGCTAGCAGTTCTTAAATCTAATAGATCTTAGGGCCACTATCCATACTCTTAACTTGGTAAATACTTTGTCAGAAGACTACATTTCCACATGATTTTCAGAAACCATAGATGGCTGTGATAGACTCTAATATCAGATCTAAAGTTTAATGCAAAAGCTAAACATTATAAAGTTGAGAGAAACAAAAAAGGAAAAGGAAAAAGGAGACAGATAATTTGGTATGTTGGGTCACATGGCTTTTTTCTTTAGCATTTCAGATCATAATTCTACATAATAAAGTCCTGATACACTACTAGGTTCCAAATATTTGAAATTTATTTACACAAGTGTTTATTTATTTAATTAATTAATGCAAGAGTTATTGAGAGCATCAATTTAATTCCTGAATTTTTCAGCCTGCATCACAAGGGGGAGATTCAGGTATTCAGATATCTTTGCAATTTTCCAACCAAAATTATAAACTAAAGCAATAAGTATATGAAGTTAAATGTAGATTCTAAGAATATTAAAGATAACCTTGTTTGGGGCATCTGCTATAGGTATATTCATAGAAATTAGCAGGTTTCAGAGATATTTCTGAAGAGATCCCCCCCCCCCACAACACACACACACTCACTCCTATCCCCATGACTATGCTGAAATACCATCAAGGTTACATTTAGCACAATTCAGTTGCTTCCCTTGCAGCCTGCCAAGTAGCTTTTTAATTGAATAGCATCATCCACAGAGCAACCTCAAGGCCAGATTCAGCAGTGGACATTTTGGGCAACAATCCATGATGGGCTGACTGGCTTTAACCATGAAGCTCAGTCCAGCTGAACATTTATGTATAAGGAGAATCTGAGTCATCCAGGTCATGGTTGTCCCAAAGGTGCTTTTCAAAAGTCAAATTGACTTTGTTTTTCCAGGAAAAGCAAAGCCCAGTTGCCTTTTGAAAAAGCACCTCTGGGACAGCTGACAATTTAGTTCCTTTTAATGGCTTTGAGGCGGCCATTACCCCAGACCATTTTTGGAAATTAAAATGGAATGCAACTGATTGTACTGCTATTTTTCACTTGTGACTTTAAGTATAGTCTACCACTTGCAATGATAGGAGGAAGAAGTTCCAAAACAGCTGTTCTGTGAGTTTTATGACCTTTGTGCCACAGTTATTAAGCAAATCACTGTGTTAAATGAATTGTGTGGTCATTAAGTGAATCTGGCTTCCCCCATTGACTTTGCTGGCTGGGAAGGTTACAGATGGTGGTCACATGATTTCTATTTCTATTTCTATTTATTGAATTTATAGGCCGCCCAATCCCGAAGGACTCCGGGCGGCTTACAGAAATAAGAAATATTAAGAAAAGATTAAAAGATTAAGATTAAAACAAATAAGACACAGCAGATTAAAAGAAACACAACATGCACCCAGTCTAAGTGGGGCTGGACCTCAATCAAGAGGTCAACAGCCCCAGGCCTGCCGGAAAAGTCAGGTTTTGATAGCTTTTCGGAAGGCCATGAGAGTGGGTAGGTTCCCGATCTCTGGGGGTAGCTCATTCCATAGGGCCGGAGCGGCAACAGAGAAGGCCCTACTCCGAGGCGTCGCCAGCCGACATTGTCCAGCTGATGGCACCTGGAGAAGGCTCATCCTGTGTGATCTTATCAGTCTTAGGGAGGTATGTGGCAGAAGACGGTCTCGTAGATATCCGGGTCCTAGGCCATGTAGGGCTTTAAAGGTAATAACCAGCACCTTGAATTGCAGGACAATGCAGCTATTATAAATACATGCTAGTTGCCAAGTGCCCAAATTTTAATCACATGACCATGGGGATGCTGCAACTATCATAAGTGTGAAAACTGGTCGTAAGTCCTTTTTTTTCAGTGCCATTGTGACTTCAGACAGTCACTAAACAAATGGTTGTAAGTCAAGCACTCCTGCATTATTATGCCTGAATTTTCAGGCAGGTAATTCCATTATATCAGTACTGATAGACTCTGATTGACTTTATTTTAAACTATTATTATTAAATAGCAATACCACTTAGACTTATATACCACTTCACAATGCTTTACAGCTCTCTCTTAAGCATTTTACACAGTCAGCATTTTGCCCCCAACAATCTGGGTCCTTATTTTACCCACCTCAGAAGGATGGAAGACTGAGTTAATTAAAGTTCAGGTTTTTTGTTCTGTTTTTTATATAAAGAACTCCACATGCAA
Organism: Thamnophis sirtalis; assembly: GCF_051295495.1. Lineage (NCBI taxonomy): Eukaryota > Metazoa > Chordata > Lepidosauria > Squamata > Natricidae > Thamnophis > Thamnophis sirtalis. The sequence goes on from NW_028261382.1 coordinate 157,521,278, forward strand.
AGACAAGTCTTGTTTTTCCCCCCTAAATTTTATCATGTGTTGGGGCTTATATGGCTAAAACCAGTTCACCTCCAAAAACTGAAACAAACTTACTCAGCTTTCCTTCTGAATAAATTTCTCATTGTAATGAACCTTATAAAACAATTGATTAAAAAAAACCCTGTAATATTGTTCAGCTTTTTTTCACCCATGCTGAACTGTTTAATGTAATAGTCCAATATATTTCCAAAGTGCCTTAATTTGTTTTGTGTGTCTTTAATAGACAGCAGTCTTTCTGAGATCTAAACTTGAAAAATTAATTCAGTACATTTGAATGCAATAACATTAGCTGGTCAAAAGCTGAAATAGATGAAAGGAGTTTTGCATTTAAGAGGGGGAAAGTAGCAGAATATTCAAGGTTGCATCAGTGTTGCTATATTCAGTTCTTTCAGGCAAAACACTTTGTCTCAAGGATCTAGGATATGAAACAATCTTAAGACTTCTCTAAGGAAGTTGTTATAAATAGTACAAGAGCAGTCTGGATAACCATTATAGCTGTCTATATTAGTTTCACAGTTTGACCTAAAGACCAAACCAGCTGCACATGAACGGATATAAGTATAAATTCCTTGTAAAGAACAAAAAATACTATGGTAAGTGCATTTCATTCTTGGTGCAATTATGCTTTTTTATCCTGTTGGAAAATAACATCTTGCATTAGGAAGAAACAGAAGTTATGCTACAGAGCAGATATTTCAAACTGATAGTTAGATAGTTGGTTAAAGACTCATTCACAGAATTAAAAATACAAGAACCAAGGACATAAGAACCTATTAAAAAGTTGTTTAAAAATCTCATTTCAACAACTGCTTGTCAAATAGCTAAAACTAAGGAATGTAGTGGTATTGTACATTTGTTTCAGATTACTCATTTGCTTGATGCAGTTACTAGCTGTTTCATTTTTGCATTCATGCAGAAATTGAGTCATAATCTAGAAAGTTACTCATTTATTTATACCATTTACCATACAAACCTATTATAAACTTTGATTATGCTCAAGCCAATCACCAAGGACTGCTGAAAAAATAGCAGTAGGAATTACATAGCCTCAGCTATCAAATGCTTAATGCAATTTCATGGTTAATTCCAAAAGCATTATGAATCATAAATAGTTACAATGAAACTAGCTTAGGAATGAGTTTTGACTGAGTAGGTTTCGTTCCGGCTGGTTCATAATCATTTATGAATATTCATGTTCAACATTTAAATAGGATGGAATACCACTGACTGTCAAGACCCAGAGCAGGCAACAAAGATATCCTAAATAGAGAATACAATAATTTTTTTTTTAATTTAAGTTATCTCAGATGTGCCTCCTTCAAAATCCAAGAAAGGAAACTCCATCGTTTTAGTGAAAGGGTACTTTTACTGGATATGAAATGATAGCAACGAAAACAAAGCAAGGTCTGAGGCTAAAGAAAAGGTGCAAAATTTTACATGTCAAAACTTTCCCAAATCCCTCCCTCCCGTGCCCCCAAGTTGAATGCCCAATCTCCAGTTCCCAAGGGTGTCATATGGAGTGCATCTTCAGGCGGCTTCATCCATCTGGTATGCACAGATGGTTGACCTTGACCAGCCATAAACAAGTCCATTTAGCTGCTCAGAAGATGATGACAGCAAACCTCTCTCTTCATTCCAAGACATCTCCACCAGCACCTTTCCCCTCCCAAATACTAAAGCTCCCCTCTCCTTTGTTACTATGGCAGCCGATAGCAAGCAAGCAAGATAGAGACTGACAGTTATCTCATTAGTTTAGTATTCACTTGACTTTTAAAAAAGTGACCAGAAAACATCTAATTAAAAATGAAACATTGAATAATTGACATATTTAATCCAAATACTTTAACAAGAACAAGAACAAGAACAAGAACAACAACAACAACAACAACAACAACAACAACAACAACAACACAGAAAGGAAACTATACAGACAGCAGAGGGACAACAGATCAACTCCTAACTGACAAGATGATTTTGGAAAACTATAAGAGAAGGAAGATCAACTTGAATGTACCATGGATTGTACCATGGAGAGAGCCGAGGTGGCGCAGTGGTTAGAGTGCAGTACTGCAGCCACTTCAGCTGACTGTTAGCTGCAGTTCGGCGGTTCTAATCTCAGCGGCTCAAGGTTGACTCAGCCTTCCATCCTTCCGAGGTGGGTGAAATGAGGACTCAGACTGTGGGGGGCGATATGCTGACTCTGTAAACCGCTTAGAGAGGGCTGAAAGCCCTATGAAGCGGTATATAAGTCTAACTGCTATTGCTATTACTAGACGTCATTTGGATCCTTGCCACATGATTAGATAATCAAGTGCCTGGAAATGCCAGGAGTCAACAGAAATGTCAGAAACTTTATGTAAAGATCAATGGCACAATGCAAGACACAACTGCTGGTGAATGGTGATAGGCTGGGAGAGGTGAACATCAAGAAAGGAATCTTTCAAGGATTCTCACTATCATCACTATTGTTTGTTGCATTGATTCCTCTGTCATCTGTCAGGCAAGGAGAGAGATGGAGGAAGGGAAGAGGATGCACTTTATCTAAATGGGTAGTGTTCTCATATGCTTGAACAAAAGAGATAGAGTGTAAGATACAGCCATATTCTATAAATATCATGAACAAAGTATTTCTTGCTATGGAATGATTTAAACACTGGACTGTTAGCTGAAAGGAACAGGAAGTTATATTGAATTAGCCAATTCTTGTATCAGAAGACATATTTTAGGACATAACGGTAGCAAATAAATTTAGTGATACCTGAATATAAGGCAATATCTATATCTATCTATCCATATCCATATCCATATCCATATCCATATCCATATCCATATCCATATCCATATCCATATCCATATCCATATCCATATCCATATCCATACGTACGTGTGTGTGTGTGTGTGTCTGTGTGTAACAGCTATTGAGAAACTTTCCTTAAATTTAAGAAACTATAAAGAACTTAAATGACTAAAATAACCCCAACTCCATTTCTTGAAGTAAAGTAGCAAATAATTTCCAACAAAATCACCTCTTTGGGGGAGTGTGCCCCAGTGAATTTAATAGGATTCATTACTAAGTAAGCAGTTATAGGATTGAATAGAAATTGTTGATTAAAATTGTTTTTAAGGAATTTATTACTTCAGCTGAATGATCACTTTCTGGAACAACAACCATGCTAGTTTGTGCAATACTACGGTGCTGTCTGTGGATTAAATACTTTAATTTTACTCTCATGCTTAAATAATACTGAAATATAATTGCATTACAGTTATTGTATCAAACCCAAAACTTCTTTTCTCTAGGAGAACTGGATTAGAAACGCAGCATATATTACATACAAAAAATTCAATTAAAGTGCATGCATTTTTCTCAAAACTGCTCTGCCAGAGTTTGATAACTAGGGTGTTTACTTTGAATACAGTTTAAAAATCTTGCCTTCCCATTAGGTAATGCTGTGGCAAAATACCCCAAAATGTAGTCATTTTTGTTCCCAGATTCTCAAAAATGTAGTATTTATCTACGTAAATGCATGGTTCACAATGTGTAGAAATAAATCTATTTGCTTTTTTTCCAAATAGATAACTAAGCAAATTTATCATATCTTATACTAATTATCGCAGTTATTATAGTCAAGAATGACCATACATTCACTTGATTAGAGAGTCATGGTGAGAATCTCTGGATAAATCTCTGGATTTTCTGGATAAACATTTAAACTGAACAGCGGGGACAGAGAATTAATTACTGAACATTTCTGTCCCCAGCAAATTAAAATTCATAGGGTCATAAGTGCATGTAACATAGATGTTTGTGCGGGTAAGATTATCACTCCTGCTGTCAAGCAAAACCAAGCATTTAAAAGTGAGTGCCATACCATGTGCATGAATCATACAAGTGGCAAGAAAATAGGGGCAGTCAGGCATAAAACAGTTTAGGTAGATAGTAAACACAAGGTCAATCAAAATGGACTCAAATGTCTATACACCAATGCACAGAGTATGAGGAATAAACAGGGTGAATTAGAAATTCAAGTAAAAGAGGGCAGATACGATATTATTGCCATTACAAAAACTTGGTGGGATGAAACCGACAAATGGAACATATAGCTAGAAGAATTTAAATTATTTAAAAGAAATAGATCAAATAAAAGAGGAGGTGGAGTTGCACTATATATAAGAAATAACTACATCTCTACAGAAATAGAGCACAACAATGATGAGAACTATCTTGAATGCATTTGGGTCAATATTAAAGGTTGGGAGGGGAGAATGACATTGCCATAGGTCTATACTACAGGCCACCCAATCAAGCAGAGGAAGTAGATGAACTTTTTGCTAGTCAGCTAACTAAGGTATGTTTTTTTAAAAAAAAAAAGTAGGAAGCACACCAAAATAGTAATGAGAGATTTTAACTACGCTGACATCAACTGGGAAACAAACTCTGCACCAAGTGGAAGATCCAACAGGTTCCTAACAAACATAGCAGACAACTTTGTTTCCCAAAAAGTAGAGAAGGGAACAAGGGGATCAGCCATATTGGACTTAATTCTCACTAACAGAGAGGAAATGATAGAAGGAATTGAAGCCACAGGAACCCTGTGGGCAAGTGACCTGGCAATATTGGAATTCAACATTATGCAAACACAAGTAGTAGAACAAAGTCAAACTAGAGTCTTGGACTTTAAGAGAGCTAATTTCAATAAACTTAGAAAGAGCTTGGGAAAAATTCCATGGATGAGAGTCCTCAAGGGGAAAACAACTCAAGAAGCTTAGGAAATTTTGAAAAAGGAGATTACAAAAGCCCAGTCTAGCACAATACCAATGAAGAAGAAAAATAACAGCTCCCAAAAGCAACCAGCATGGCTGCATAAAGAACTCTCTTGACAAATTGAAAGACAAAAAAGATAAGTATAAAAAGTGGAAAGAGGAGGACATCAGCAAGGCAGAATATCAGCAAATAGCCCAAGCCTGTAAAAATGAGGTGAGGAAAGCTAAGGCTCACAATGAAAAAATGCTTGCTACAAAACTAAAAATTAACAAAAAAAAAAAAAAAAAAAAAGCTTCTCCCAACATGTTAAAAACAAGAAAAAGGTTAAGGAAACAATTGGTCCATTGCTGGGAGAAAGTGGCAAGAAGGTGACAAGCAACAGGGAGAAAGCAGAACTATTTAACTCGTGTTTTGCATCTGTCTTTACACAAAGGGATAAAATAGTCCAACCTATCAAAAACAGCACCACAAAAAAAACAGATTAGGAACACAAATTGAAATAGGGAAGAAAACGGTAAGTGAGCACCTGTCTACCCTAGACGAGTTCAAATCACCAGGACTGGATGGAGTACACCCCAGGGTTCTGAAGGAACTGGCAGATGAGATCTCAGAACCACTGAATTATATCTTTCAGAGATCCTGGAACACAGGGGAACTACCAGAGGACTGGAAAAGAGCTGATGTGGTTCCCATCTTCAAAAAAGGAAAAAAAAATAGATCCAGGAAACTACAGACCTATCAGCCTGACCTCAATACCAGGAAAGATTCTGGAAAAAATAATGAAGCGATGAATTAGTGAACACCTAGAAGCAAACAAAGTAATAGCCAAAAGCCAACATGGGTTTGTCAAAAACAGATCATGCCAGACTAATCTTATTGCATTCTTTGATGATCTGACAAAATTAGTGAACCAGAGGAATGTCGTCAATATAGTTTACTTGGACTTCAGTAAGGCATTTGATAAGGTAGACCATAAGCTACTACTAGATAAAGTAGAAGGATATGGGTTAGACAGCATCACCACCAGATGGATTCGTAACTGGCTGACCAACCGCACTCAACGTGTAGTCCTCAATGGAACTGAGTCTACATAGAGGGAAGTATGCAGTGGAGTACCCCAAGGCTCTGTTTTAGCCCAGTACTCTTCAACATCTTCATCAATTATTTGGATGAGGGAATAAATGGGGAACTCATCAAATTTGCAGATGATACCAAGGCAGGAATAGCCAACACTCCAGAAGATAGGCTCAAGATACAGAAGGATCTTGACAAACTTGAACATTGGGCACTATCAAATAAAATGAAATTCAATGGTAAAAAGAATAAGGTTCTACATTTAGGAAACAAAAACGAAATGCACAGGTACAGTATAGGTGGTACCTTGCTCAATAGTAGTAACAGTGAGAGGGATCTTGGAGTCCTAGTGGACAACCATTTAAATATGAGCCAGCAGTGTGCAGCAGCTGCCAAAAAAGCCAACACAATTCTAGGCTGCATAAATAGAGAGATAGAATCAAGATCACATGAAGTGTTAATACCACTTTATAATGCCTTGGTAAGGCCACACTTGGAATACTGCATTCAGTTTTGGTCACCATAGCAATAGCAGTTAGACTTATATACCGCTTCATAGGGCTTTCAGCCCTCTCTAAGCGGTTTACAGAGTCAGCATATTCAGTTTTGGTCACCATGATGTAGAAAAGATGTGGAGACTCTGGAAAGAGTGCAGAGAAAAGCAACAAAGATGATTAGGGGACTGGAGACTAAAACATATGAAGAACTGTTTCAGGAAGTGGGTATTTCTCGTTAAGAGAAAGAAGGACTAGGGGAGACATGATAGCAGTGTTCCAATATCTCAGGGGTTACTATAAAGAAGAGGGAATCAAGCTATTCTCCAAGGCACCTGAGAGTAGAACAAGAAACAATGGGTGAAAACTAATCAAGGAAAGAAGCAACTTAGAATTGAGGAGAAATTTCCTGACAGTTAGAACAATTAATCCGTGGAACAGCTTGCCTCCAGAAGTTGTGAATGCCCCAACACTGCAAGTCTTTAAGAAGATGTTGGATAGCCATCTGTCTAAAACAGTATAGGGTTTCCTGCCTAGGCAGGGGGTTGGACTAGAAGACCTCCAAAGTCCCTTCCAACTCTGCTATTGTAATTATAATCTCAGGCTAGGAATTCAGACTTTCAGATTCAAATACACAATTATGAATTGGTCATCATTATATATCTCACGAGATTGTCATACAGGTATATACATGTGGCATATTTTATTGACTTCTCCAGGTAGACAATATCTCTAGCTGATATTAACTGTCAATATCATGGACACAAAGGCATTTATAGTGATGGCCAATCTCTTCAAAATTGCCAATGAACCTTTATTATACATTCAATATATACACTACATTACATACAGTTATTATTATTGTTGCTCATGACAGTAGAGTCTGTCTGCTTAAAAATTACAAAAATAATAAATGCGGTTTTCTGGCATGTGCCATTGTATCCTTTCTAGGACTAACTGGGTATGACTGGCCCAAGGACACCCAGCTGGTTATATGCTTAAGTCAGGGCTACTCCTGGCCTCCTGGTTTCTAGATTTATTGCTACTTGCATAATTCATAGACTAGTATCTTATATTTATGAAGAACATTTTTTGCAGGTGTCGCTAAAGATGCAAATGAATGATCTCCCATAATTTTGTCTGTCCATTTACACAGCAGATTTCTACTCAGGTAGCTTTCTCTTCAGATTTTTAATCTTATACATTGCAAAAGATTTTCTGATTCATTTCAGGGCATGTGTGTCCATATTTCCTATAAAAACTATTCCAGTAAGCAATGCAAAGGAAAATCATCTTTTGCAGAGTACTCCATTTCTGTAGAGCTCATTGAAAAGAAATAAAAGAAATACATTTCAAGAAACCTAGCCAAGTTCCATATTTTTTAAAAAGCAAGTTTTCCTCTTTCCACCCATAGGAGAGAAAGAAACATTTGCTGGACATTTTCATCAGGATCTGCTCTGAAAAATTCAGTGGCTCAATTAAGTTATCATTGTACATCCATAGGTATTATTGCTGTTCAGTTTCCATTTATCCTGGAATATGTGAATGTTAGGTAAAAGGGGTATAGGATACAACAGATTTAAAGAAAAACAAAATCTGTTAAATAATATTGCTGCGAAAACAAAAGTGGGGAAGTAAAAGAGAATGCTCTAAAAATGAGATCAGTTTTGGCATGATTGGTTTGAGTAAAACAAAATTTATAAGGAACAGGAAAGCCCAATTTATTGGAATGCCTCTTCCACGACAAGATGTTATAACAAGTCAAAGCTTCGTTAAAGGTGAAATGAACCTGCAATAAGGGGGGGGGGGACAAAAATTACAGCCACTGTTCAAAATATCAGCAAGAACACTCCAATTTTTCATAAGGAACGCTGGGATGTTGGAACCAACAATAAGAAAATCTCTATTAGTATTACTTAAGCTTGAAATCCAAAGGAGAGATAGATTTGAGCAATTCCTAATGCTTTCTTTGATGCTGATTGTATAACCTGGAAATCAATGAGTATATCATTGAGGTCTACAATCAAAGTCATGCAATCACTACATACTTTGAAGGAGAATCTCTTGATCACAGCTTAGAAACAGAAGGGTAGATTATTATCGTGCAGTGCTCAGAAACGTTCAATGATCTATACAAATTCAGAGACACAAGCATTTCTCTTTCTAATATTTCAGAACTGAAGCCTAGCATTCTAACAAAGTTTTTGCTTTATTTTCTTTTGTTGCATTGTATCTGAAATACAACTCTGGTCACTAGATATAATCTGTACTGATCATTGAGTGATACGAAGTAGCTGAAAGTAAGGACAATTCTTTAGATAATACTATCCTTATTTCCTTCCCCGTTTTTTGAAAAACAACAACTTTTAAATGTAATACAAAAGTATATCCTCATACCCAGACTATCTGGATATGTCCATCAAAGAAAAAGAATTATGTGAAATTCAGTGCACCTGCACTGAATGATTGTGTATGATTTCTAAGAATTGCTATGTTGCTTTTAAAAAGAAACAAACAGAATCCTAAATTTAGCTGGTGGCAGCTGAATTTCTTTCATATAATAATTATCACACACAAACAAAAAAAGGAAAAGAAAATTAGCAAAATTTGGACACCTGAACTTAATTGTAATTTGTCTGGAGATGTTTTCTTAAGTATTTGGGACTAATTTGGAAATCAGTAGCTTCTTGAGACATATTGAATGTATGCTTTGATTACTAACTTGCTGTCATGCGTATACATTTTCTTCTGTTTTTTGGGGAAAAACGTTAACATGCATAATATAGTCTTATGGAGAGCATAAAATCTGGGATGGTCTTCCATTTTGTCTAATTTGGAAAGTGAAAATATGGTTTACAGGGAAATATATGTATTATTTTAGTAATGCTGAGGAATGAATCAACGTGAAACATTTCTTGAGGAGAAAATAAAATCAGTCAAGATGATAGAATGCTCATAATGACAGGTAAGATATTGTTCTTGAATTAAACATCCAGCTTCATGAAATATTACTCTAGCAACAAATTAAACTGCACTGAGGCAATTATTTTAAATTATTTTATTTTATTATTTAAAATATTTATTTGGCCACCCATCTTAAACAATTATAGGTGGTCCACAGCAACAGTAAAACAAATAACTATAGTGGCACCCTCATTTCTATTCTATTCTATTCTATTCCATTCCAATCCAGTCTAGTCCAGTCTAGTCTATGGCCTTCCAAAATTAAAAGGATGGGGGGAGGAGCTGCCATATAACTTGTAGAGGATATCACATAAGGTAGGGCCAGTGACACAAAAGGAACACTCCTAAAGTCATATAAGATGATTTCAAGGAAGGAAATGGATAGGCAGTCCTACAAATAACCAGGTTCTGGGCCAGACTTTATGTTACCTATCTCCCATTCCCACAATTTTAGGTGGCTCAGCCTAATAATCATGCTTGCGTCTGACTCTTTTTGCTAGATGGATGCTTGTCAATCACTTCCCCTAGAGCTGAACTCTGAAGCTCTGTTGTTGAAGTATCTTTAAACTCTAACTTGCCTTTTAACTTGCTCCTGAGGTCCTGGAGTTTTGACATGTAGAGTATAAATTCTTAGTGCCTTGAGGTGATTACAAGTTATTATTTTTCCTCCAATCCTCATTATTTCCCCTCTCAACCATTCATTCTTTCTATTTGTTTGTTCATTTTCAATATTTCATTCATTTTCAATCTTTTATTCTTTTCCTTAACTGCTCTAGCAAGTGTGATACAGTGTGATTAAACAGAATAACCCTAAAATGAATTTCTTTACTCAGATCCAAAAATGCATGGTAGAAACCAGGGGTGGGTTCCAGCAGTCACTACTGCCAGTTTGTTCACGGGTGTTTCACTGCACGTGCAGGTCCAGTGCAATAAAAAATGTTCTGCACATGCGCAGAAGCAAAAAACAAAATGGAGAATTGTTTTGGAGGCGTGGCAGGCCTGGGTAACTGCCGATTCCAGTGACCCAGACTGCCAAACCACTACCGGTTTGGCTGAACCGGTCTGAACCAATAGGAACTCACCACTGGTAGAAACAAAATCCTTTAACTAATCAATATAGAAAAAGGGAGAAACTCCTCAGCCTTCTGCTAGTCACAGCAGAATTATTGAAGAAATCCTGAATTATCAGACAGCCAAGATGAAAGGAGGAAAAAACTCCTTACTTCTGATGTTTGGGGAAAGTTACTGGAGTAAGAGCATGGGGAAAAGAGTAAGCCTTGGTAAGTGTCAGTTGGATCTGCAGTCAGCACTATCTTATGCCAAGACCAGAGACAACCTTATGTCCCTCTATCACATTAAACACTGCACTTCAATAGCAAATCATGGATACATTTGTGGGGCTTTAAAGGGCCATAAATTGTTTGCTTCTGGGCTAACAACATCTTATTTATTTGTTGCTGCAGTGCACAACTCACTTGGCTTTTAAATGGCATACTGTGGTTAAACTCCAAAAGTAGCACATGGGTCTGAGTGAGGGGAAAATAGGTTTTGTTTGATATTGCTGACTTTTGACCACCAGCTGTCAGCTGTGACCAGGGGGGCATTTGCCCAGGTTCGCCTGGTCCGCCAGTTGCGGCCCTACCTAGACCGGGAGGCTCTCACAACAGTCACTCGAGCCCTTGTGATCTCTAGGCTGGAATACTGCAATGGGCTCTACATGGGGTTGCCCTTGAAGTGCATCCGGCGACTACAGTTAGTCCAGAATGCAGCTGCGCGAGTGATAGTGGGCGCACCGCGGTTCGCCCACGTTACACCTGTCCTCCGCGAGCTGCACTGGCTACCTGTTGGTCTCCGGGTGCGCTTCAGGGTACTGATGACCACCTTTAAAGCACTCCATGGTAGTGGATCTGGGTACTTGAGAGACCGCCTCCTGCCGATTACCTCCCTTCGACCAATTCGATCGCACAGACTGGGCCTCCTCCGAATCCCATCTGCCAGTCAATGCCGACTGGCGACCACACGGAGGAGAGCCTTTTCTGTTGCAGCTCCGACCCTGTGGAACGATCTCCCCGCTGAGATCCGTACCCTCACCACCGTCCAGACCTTCCGCGCAGCCCTCAAGATCTGGCTCTCCCAGCAGGCCTGGGGATAGGTTCCTAATTCACCCGCCCGAGTGTTTGATTGTTGAACGAAAGTTGTGTTTTACTATTTTTTTCTTTGTTCACATTTTGTTTTGTTTTTGATGTTGCACTTCCCTCCCTTGTGATTGTAAGCCGCCCTGAGTCCCCTCAGGGAAAAGGGCGGCCTATAAATTTTAATAAATTCAAATTCAAATTCAAATTATTGTACATCTCAATATGTGAAAAAATAAGTGTCAAAGTGAAACTTCTAACATGGAAACATCCTTGTTATTTTATTGGCAACAGTCTAGGAGTACTTTGGCACAACTTCTCTGAACGTGTGTGTTGGTTTATTTTCCAATTTTGGTGATCATTTGGGAATTCCCATTCCATTCAAATACTAAGAGCAGTGTGGTAGCCTAGTGATGGAGCTCTCTACGAGTTTGATCCTTGGTAGCAGCAGATGTTTTTCTTTCTAGACCCAAAGGGAAAATACCTGGTGTGATGCCAGTAAGGGCATCCATATAGATGTCAGTAAGGCAGTGGTGGGTTTCAATTTTTTTAAGAACCTCTTCTGTAGGTGTGGCCTGCTTTCTGGGAGTGGCTTGCCAGCCATGTGACTGGGCGGGCGTGGCCAACTTGTAAAATGTGGTGAAACTCATTTAACAATGCTCTTGTTAGCAACCAAAATGTTGGCTCAGAAACTCTGGCATTTGAAGCACGCAAATCTTAAAGCTGTCAAGTTACAAGACCCTTGCAGCCTAACCCTTTAGGAAAAAAACCCAGGGGTGTTCAAACTTGACAGCTTTAAGACTTATGGACTTCAACGCCCATAATTCCTCCTCTCGCTCTTCATCTTGATAATGTGTGGACAGGCGGGCGGGGGGAGGGAGCGGGAACCAGTTCTTAACGGCACTGTAGATTTGTGGAACCTCTTCCATATAAGAGGTTAGAACTGGCAGGAACCCACCCCTGCAGTAAGGGCATCTAGCCAGTAAACACTCAACTGCATTCAGTCACTCTGACTCTGTCCCAGTATAAGGAATTACAAGGTCATTAAAAGAAAAAAAATCCAATCAACTACTAATAAGGTCTGGGTATGCTCAGTTTTTCAATATCAACAACAGCTAGCTAGGTTTGTCACCTGATAAATGTTAATTAAGATTTAATACACCTAATGTGTTTATTTTCCAGTCATGTTCTTAATAATTTTCCCTCCTGTCACATTAAACATTATTACTCTTGAAGCACAGTATAGAGGCTATCCAAACACTCTGCAAAGAGGATTGAATGTGTCCCTAGGGCTTAAGGTTGTCTTATTGATTATATATATATATCATGTTTCACCATCATTTTCTCAAGTAAACTTACTAGAGTAATAACATAAAAAATATATGGAGAAAAGAGTCAATTATTACTTAGTGTTAGTTTCATTATTCAAAAAAGTCCTTCATCTAACCTTTCTCTGTCTCTCTCTGTATGTACTAAATAGGTGGGTGGAAATACACACACACACACACACACACACACACACACACACACACACACACACACTTATTTTTAGTGTAAAAGTTAGAATATGACTAGAATATAAAGGTGTGTGGAGGAATTCTATCTATCTATCTATCTATCTATCTATCTATCTATCTATCTATCTATCTATCTATCTATCTATCTATCTATCAATATAGTATCTGTCTATCACCCACCTTCATATTCTAGTCATATTCTAACTTTTACACTAAAAATAAGTTTGTTTTTTCTTGTCTTCCCAGAACCAGCTTGGTCTCTAGAATGCTTTTATCTGCATTTACAAGCTCAGATTCATTTTTCTTCCCAGAGACAGATTGTCTATAAAGAGTACTATTTATCATTCTTTTCCTAGCTTGCAAAAGTTACAGTATTACTCCCAGAGAAAGGGACAATTTGTATTTTTATTGTTAATCATTTATACATTCAGACACTAATTATGCTGAAGTCACAGTAAAACAAAGCTGTAACTCTTTGGCAATGCTTTATTTCAGCGATGCTGTAATATGTGGTGTCTTGCTTTATATCCCTTTTTTTCTAATCAGATAGTGCTTCTGTATAGGTATAAAATGTATTTTAGAATGTGCAAATGTGAATCAATAATTATACTACAAAAATTATAAAGAATTATTTTCTTGTCAGTGTTAGGCATGGCATTGGGTTGATGGATTAATTCTGTTGATATTCCTCTGTTTGGAAAATAGAACTGATTCTTGACTCTATTTAGCTCTGTGAACATTGCACAGCATAATAAGAAGGGAATATAAGAGTCTCTTAACAGTCATATCTCAGAAAGGTTGTTATTCCATTTTATTTTGGGGGAATTGGAATATATGAACAATATTCTCTAGGCCCAAATATAACCAATCCCGCTATGAAATTAACCTGTTACTTAGTTGATGTTGGACATGGACATGCAACAGGTGGCCTTTTTCAAAGATTGCGCAAATTTAAATATGATCTAGAAGTTGTGTTTCAGAACTTGGGCAAGATCAGTACCCATCTGCTATACATTAATGCAGTGAAATTTGGCAGGCTTCTACATAAGCCTGTAAAAATGTTAACTCTTAATGCAACTGTTTTCAAATTCATGAGAAAACCTATAACAATGCACACTATTTTGTTGTATAGCAGGAAGATACTGAAATAATTTAAATGATATAATCATTCTCAAAGTATGATTAGCAATACAACATTATTGGGTTGAGGAGATATTTGCCAAAACGTATCTATGTGGATTTACTACTGTTGTTTTTTTTCCCCTCTCCCTTGTAGGGAAAATATCTTTTGTTACAATATATGGAGAGCATCTTGTATCACAATGTTGATTGATACTATTTACTATGTTATTATTCACAATAGGATCTGATGTTCATTTGTCATTCAATTTATATAATCTTTTGCAAATTCTTTTCTATATTTAACACTCTAAATCAGTCTCCAAATTAGCTGGCTAACATTTATGCAATACTTCTAGCTTAATGCTATGCTTTCGGTGGCCAAAAGAGAAGGTGATTTCAGTTCTTTAGCATTTCACAAAAAGCAAGCTGAGTTTCTGTGGATTGCCACATTAAATTAAACGATTGTCCCTATTTTGCTGAAATACCTGAAAACATTTATCCATTTCCTTAGCAGCTTGCCCAGGTCCACGGTTTATAAAAGGGAAGTGTTCTTTCATTAAAGTATTAAGTGGTAAATCTGTGCAGTGACTGTCTTTAATTTGTGAGTTTTTCTTTTCCTTTCTAGGAACTGCAGGGTAAAATGAGCTCTCTATGAAATTAAGGAGTAGCACAGTGTTTTCTGTAGTGCATTTAATGAAGTGTTGTGAGGACTTGACTTTTTGGCTAAGGTTATTGTCCTTTCAGCTACAGATCAGAGGTGGGTTTCACCCCGGATTGGGCGAACCAGTAATGGTAGCAGTGGGAGGCTCCGCCCACCTGCCCGGACACTTTTGTGCAAGCAGAACCCATCACTGCTACAGATGACATATCAGGAAGGAACTAATTAATTTCAGGATAGTTGAAAGGAATTGCATTATTTTTAATTGTGAATATTCAAAAAATGTTGCTATTTGTGAAGTCAAAAAAAGTTTAGCAAAAATAACAACGGCCACCACCACCCCACCTTTAAAATAATTCACACTTTGGAAGACAGCTGCATGGTGCAGAGATAAGTGAAGGATGCACATTTACAGGTATCCAAATTATAGCTTATTTAAAACCTCAAATTTCAGTAAAGATCTCTTATTCCCTCCTATGTAAGCTAGAAAATAATCTGTCCAAAAGAATATACACTCCAGTCCTGTAAATATTTCTGTTCTTTGCTTCTTAGATTCAGTTTATCGATTAGCAGAACGAGGCAACTGACACTAGTTTTGGCCTGAATTTTTTAATATTCCCCTTTATTAAAAAAAAAACAAATTCTGAAGTCCTTTAAATTAACTTCCAAGCTTAGACAAAGTAAATGCAAATATCTAAATATTTTTCAGCTTCTTTTCTAGCAATATTTTGTCTATAGAATGAGAAGATGCCATTTGATGCTATCATATCAATCCTAACAATTATACAGTTGCTATAGAAGCACTACCAAAACATTGTGAGTCAAAAACAAACCTTAAGCTATTGGCCTGTTTAAAGAGCAATGTCCTACTTCCAAAATATTATTTGGTCTATTTAAATAGAATATTGTGCATATATACATTGTCTCTTTCATTCTAGTGTTATGCATGTCAAGTAAACATTTTGGTTGGGAATGTCCAGAGGTGTTCATTTCTTCCCATCCAGCTGGTTTTGACAACAAAATTTAGCTGAGGTTATTATTCTAAAGATAGAATGAACATTTTTTTCAATATAAAAGGAAAATAAAGGTTCAGAAAAAGCAGTTTATAATGTCCCGATGTACATAACCATGCAAAATTCATTTATGGCTGTACAGAAATGAAATATACTATCAATAACAACACAACATTTGTTTCTTTCTTTGGAAACTAAACATGTCCATTGATATAAGGGTTGCTAATAATGCCAGCATTCAAAGGAAAATGACACTGATATGTGTATTGATCCTAATTCCTTTGCAATGTCACAATTGTTAATTTTTTAAAATTGAAACATCAAATTCATATTTTATTTCTTTGGCACGTTAGAATACATTGACTGATTATTGTTATTACTGTTGTAAAGGAGAAGAAGAAGATGAGGAAAAGGGAGAGGAGGGAGAGAAAGGAAGAGGAGAAACAGAAGGAAGAAGAAGAGAAACAGTTAGATAGCCTTGATCCATTTTTCTTTCTGTATGCTGCTGTCATTTCTCTGGATTCAGTAAACTATTAAACTACACTGATTATACCTGTTACAGGAATGCATTATTCATGAAATTGACACCAGAACATCTTCAAACAGCCTGTCATTTTCCATTAGCTTCCACCAACAAAGCCATATGCTCTTCTCATGGTATATTGCTGTGGGATCATATACAAAGGAAACAAACAGACATTATTCTGTTTCCAGGTAAGCGTTGCTTTTCAAACAGCAGTTCTGAAAGATCAATTTTATGGTTTGTTTGATTATTTAGTGCTGCCATTTTTCTCACAAAGGAAATGATATTCTTCCCATGCAAGACTATGTATAGCTTTTTGACCAATGGAACATCACTGGAGTCGGTTTAAATGATAACAGAGGCGATTGCAAGATTATTACCTTATTAAAATCCCTTGAACATTTTAACAAGATCTTACTTACAACGCTAGAGAGCTAGCGTTCTCTAGCATTGTCCCTTCTGACTTCATGGGTTTGGAATAACCAAAAAAATTGACTGGATTGAATTTATATAATACCTAAGGTATGTAAGTAGTATAAAACAAAACAACAGCACAATAATAAAAGTAGTATATTTGTTTATTCTTTGAAACTTCACATAATTTTATGTGTGCATGCTTTTAAGTCAGGTTTTTAATCCTGATAATGGAATAGAGAAGTTCCTGCAGTTTTTATGGTGAGATTTTTCCGCAGTGTTTTGCCATTGTCTCCTTCCTAGAGAAATGACTGGCTGAAAGTCACCCAGTTGATTTTGTGCCTAAGGCAGGACTAGAACTCACTGTCTCTAATGAGTTACCCACTGCACTATACCAAACTTGCTTTTTTCCCCAAAAAACATTTAAGAATTGCTTTGTGGCAAGATGGGCAGCAAATAAATTTAATAATAATAAAACATAAAAGTGTTTAAACATAATTATAATGTAAGATAATTTAAGAAGGTTAAATATGATCCTGATCAAATACTATTATATCAGAATCATGATATAAAGACCATGAAAAAATGGGGCAGAGAAAGGCTGTGACATCCAGTCTGAGCTGGTCACCGGAACCAGAGGTTTAGACTTTTGATCTTTCGGACTCATGCTGGAGCCCACCCTCAGGGGATTTCTCTCTACCAGAATGTGTGCTTTGGGCTATTCTATGTGTCATATTTATGTGGTGCCTTCCTATTGGTTTATTGGTGTGTTGATGACTGTCGATTAGCTGTTGTTTCCTTGTACTGCTAAGTCCTTGGCTCCTAAGTACCTGATAAGCTGGTGGGTAAATCAGCACTCCTGTTGATTGAAAAGTGGCTCATTTCCCAGGTTTCAATCTTTTCTCTGACTATTTTTGATCCTGAATGGCCAAAAATTTTAGTAGCTGTGACATTGAATGTGGAAAGAAATGCTACCTAGGAACAGTTAGGTAAGAGAGGGCATAGCCAACAGCTGCATAATTGGAAGAGAGAGGCTCAGGAGGGACCTTCCTAGCTTCTCAAGCTGTTAAAGAGATGGCAGGAAATTTGTACTTTCAGACTTACAAGCTTCATGACAGCTTTCCCAAGTGGTTGACAATGAGCTAATGAGCTAATTCTACTTTATTGTGTGTAACAGAATATTGCATGTCTGAAAGTATAAATCTCCTGCCATCTCCTTTATAGTCCAAGAAGCAAGGGAACATCTCTGAATTTCTTGCCTTTCCCATTATGCAGCTGCAGACTATGTTGTTTCTTATCTTATTGTTCCCTCGGTAGATCTCTTTGCCTCATTTCTCTAGATTTTTCTCATGTTCCAGGACTGTCTGTGTGGAGAGGGGAGGGGGAGAATCAAAATGGTGTCTATGATAAAACACAAAAGAAGGTGGTACCTTCAATTATAATAAGTCCTGCCCTTGTTTTAAGATTTCTGACCTCAACTATGAATACTATCAATTAAAGTCTAACTTAGTTCAATAAAATGTTAAGCATGTGATTGCATAATTTAAAAATATTTCATGGTAATCATTTCTGTCTCCCATCCTTCTAATATACTTTGCATTTTAAGACTTTGGCCCTATCCTGTTCATTTCCAATAAATTAGAAATAGACAAGAATAAAAAAAAATTCAATATTTGCTTTCACCATGTCCCTTTATTTTCTTCATTCTAAAACTGATTATTTGAAATAAGAAAGAAATCCAGCAATTAAGCAAAATGGCCTTTTGTTGTTTTTGTTGTTTAAATACTGGCACCTTGTCAACTGCCAGAACAGGCAACCTTGAAAATTTTTATGACACAAGCTTTGTGTTCTGCTAGGCTTTCTAGATGTCATTGGCTATCATCCTTTGCTTTTTATTTATGGGACTGTTTCTGAAAGTAATCAACAATGGAATGCATCTCAATTTCCTTTAGAAAAAGAAACACCAGTCCTCCCCTACTTTCCCAATCATGTTTCCCCTTCCATTATTTTTTCTCAATTCCCCTGGGGAAAAAAAGATTTTCTGTTATTAGCAAAAAGAAATGATAAGGAACACAACACATATAGCATTGGCATTTCTCAACAAATATTTTGTTTGGAAGAACATTCAAGGCAGTGTGATGAAATATAAAAATAATACAGTACAACACAATGTGAACCATACATCATTTTTTTTTAAAAATGATTACTAAGCAAAAGGTGGAGAAAATAATTCGCATCCTCCAAAAAGAAAAAAAAAAGTAATTTATCTCAAAAACCATTTTCTTTCAATTTACTTTTGGGAAATAAATAAATTTTCACAAGAGAAGAAGTGTTCATGGGATAATCTTGAAAAAACATTTCAGTTCTTTTTTATATTACCTGTTTGCTCACCTGGAAGTAGAACATATGGAGTAGCTTTTTTGGATTGATTTCATGGGATGGTCAGGATAGTAAAAAACATTTAGAGAAGAATGTACATAAAACTTATAGAGATTACTCTAATATGGTCATAGTTTCCCAGTAGAAACTATGATTAAAGCTGTTCATATATTGTGAGAGTTTGGGTCAGGATATACAATACATGGACAGATTTAACCATAGTTTCTATGATGTTTGTGATTATCCTAGACCAAGCAAAGTCAAAAAAACCAGTAAAGAATTCCCAGAAGCTTGGCACTCTGACAAATTGGGCTTCAATAGGCACAAATTGGGCCTCAATAGGCACAAATCAACATCCTTGGAGGTCTTCTAATCCAATCCCCTGCTTAAGCAGGAAACCATAAACCACTATGTAATCTCTTCTTTAAAACAAGGCAAAAAGGCCACAAAAAGATTTAAACAAAAAAGTTATTTTGCTCTCAATGAACAAAAAATCATTAGGAAGTGTTTTTTTTTGATGTTTTTTATTTCAAGTCTTATTTTAGCCAATGTAATGTTGCAAGCAATATTCCCAGCACTATTTAGCGCACGGTGCATTGCAAACTATTGCGAATGTAAATTATTTCACTGATGTGATAATAAACAACTTTTTAATTTTCTACCTAACAATTTGCTTTATTGAAATATAGCATATCAAGTCTTTGAGTCAGTTCTGCACCATTGTGATCTTACAAAATCATCTGTGCTGAGCACCTGTGACTATTTATTTCCAGCTGAACTGTAGCATTATTTGAAGCCACAGTAAAGCAAGTCTGTAACTCGGAAACAACAACGCCTTTTACCGCTTCCCTGGAAAAGTAGCTTGATAGTTTTCAATTCATTTCCTAGGAATCACTCATATTTTTTTCGGATGTAAAGGCATGTTAGGTAAACACAAATAATTACATGCAACATGAATATGGTGGCAGAAGGAGGTTGTGTGTTTGTGTTTACCTCCATTCATTTTATATGGAAAAAGGAGATTTTTATTTCTCTGTGCTCTGCTATAAAAGCTGGAAATGCAAGAATTTAATGCTGTTCCTTTGGATCAGTGTTTCAAAACTGGAAATTTTAATAATAATTTGACAAAGTTGGAAGGGATCTTGGAGGTCTTCTAATCCAATCCCCTGATTAAGCAGGAAACCATAAACCACTATATAATCTCTTCTTTAAAACTTCCAGTGTTGGAGCATTTATAACTTCTGGAGGCAAATTATCACACTGATTAATTGTTCTAATTCTCAGGAAATTTCTCCTCAGTTCTAAGGTGTTTCTCTCCTTGATTAGTTTCCACACATTGCCTCTTGTTCTACCCTCTGGTGCTTTGGAGAATAGTTTGACTCCCTCGTCTTTGTGGAAACCTCTGAGATATCGGAACATTGCTATCATGTCACCCCTACTCCTTCTTTTCATAACACTAGACATATCCTGTCCCAGCAACCATTCTTTATATATTTTATCCTTGAGGCCCCTAATAATCTTTGTTGCTATTCTCTGAACTTTTTCTAAAGTCTCAACATCTAAATTGTGCTTTTTGCATAATTTTCAAACTGCTCTGGTGGACCTGAAGAATAGAAAGGGTGATGTTATTGAAGTATTTGTAAATAAATCTTACTGTATTTACAAAGAACTTCTTAAATTTTCAGGTAACAGAATAGATTTTTGTCTTGTACCCTCCCTTCCTTATTTTATGTAAGCCGCCCTGAGTCCCCTCAGGGAAAAGGGCGGCCTATAAATTCTAATAAAATCACTAAAAAAAAATAATAATCACTAGATTTAATAAAAATAATAGCCTATTAAATAATCAGATAAGAAATATGTCACAGAATGAATATTAATTCATGTAATGCTTGAACAATGGGAGAATATGTGGAAGAAAGCTTTAAAATTTACCTTGAATTAGAACTTAAAAAGAAAAATTTTATAAGATAATGTATCATTGGTATTTGACTCCAGACAAGTTGTCAAGAATGTATAAAGGTATTTCAAATAAATGTTGGAAATGCAAATATAAAGAAGAAAGACTTTTTATCACTTATGGTGGACATGTGATAAAGCAAAGAAATATTGAACCAGGATTCATATCTTAATACAGAAAAATCTTAAAGTGAATATAAAGAGAAAATCAGAGACTTTTTTTGGGTGGGGGGGTTTAATGGAAAAAAATGGAACTTTGATGTTTTATTTGTTGATGGCTGCAAGGCAATTCTACTATTTCTTCACAGAAGTGAAAGGATCCCAACAATGGATAAATGAATAAAAAATGATAGCAGTTAGCAGAGGTGGCTAAATTGACTGGTTTGATCAAAGAAAGAAAAATACAAATACCATATTTTTGGACTATAAGATGCACCGGTGTATAAGATGCACCAAGATTTTGAAGAAGTAAGTAAGGAAAAAAGTTTTTGTCCTCCCTAGCCCCCAGGAGCACTCTGTAGGCTTCAGCAGAGCTGGGGGGGGGAAGGCAAAAATGCCCCTGGTTTTGCAAAAAAATGGGTGGAAAATAGGGGCATTTTTGCCTTCCCCCAGCCGTGCTGAAGCATGCAGAGTGCTTCTGGGGTTGGGGGAAGGCAAAAACGATGGGGGGGGGGCTTCAGAAGGCCAAAAATGGCTGCATTTAGTGTATGAGATGCACCAACATTTCCGTGCTCTTTTTTTGGGGGGGGGGTACATCTTATACTCCGAAAAATACGGTACTTTTATTTCTACTTGGAAACTGCTTCTGGACTTTTTGCTTGAGGTAGAAAAAAAATGAAACTTTGACTTTGGATTTTACTGATTAGATGGATTTGTTATAGAAATGGCTAATTTGAACTATTATGTAAAAGTAAAACGTTGAGGTTTGATGTTAATGCCTTATTCTACCACACCAAAGGGAGTCAGAAGTCAATGCCTTTTCTTTCTTTTTCCCCTTCTTTTCCTCATTCTTCCCTTCCCTTTCCCTTCTCTATTTTTCCTATTATTTGTTTTTGTATTTTCTTTGTATGCTATATTGTAAACTAATAAAAATAAAAACGCAATATGTTTCAAAATATGTAATGTATGACCTAGACATTAACTAAAGGTTTGCCTTTTGTTCACTTTTGACTCCTAGTAGTTAGAAAAAGTAGAACACTAAAGTGTATTTTTCTTTGTTTGTAGAAAATGGCTTATGTCTAAAATTTTTACAATGTCAATGTCACTGTTAGGGATGGCCATATATATCTATATATATCTATATCTATATCTATATCTATATCTATATATCTATGTGTGTGTGTGTCTGTGTGTCTGTGTGCGTGTCTGTCTGTGTGTCTGTGTCTGTGTCTGTGTGTCTGTCTGTGTCTGTGTCTGTGTCTCTGTGTGTGTGTGTGTGTGTGTTGTATTTGTGCAATGTAACAAAGGCAACAGTAAAAATATTGGGTTTCTGTCTGGATGGTCTCTTGTGACGAGTTGATGGACAGAGTATGGAAGCAGAGAACTTCCTCCCATGTTTGGGCATACCAGGGGTTGTGACTTTAAATACATACATACATACATACATACATACATACATACATACATACGACATGATTGAAATAATGTATCTGTCACTTAAAATGCTCAAGTGAGATGTGATTGGATGCTGTTGCTTTAATCAGATATAAGAGGGAGTAGGAACTACTGCTGGTTGTTCCTGTATGTTCTCTGTGCTTGTTATTGGAGTTCAATACTGTATATTGGATGGTGGCTACTCTGTATGTTAGTTACCTGTGTACATGATGAATCTTGAGTTGAGCATCTGTAAACCAACATGTTGTATCATAGACTGTCTATATAATTCAAGACTACTTATCGCTTGTTTTGGAGAATGTTTATCCTACTTTATTTTTGTTAACGCAAGTAAAGTTATCCTTGTTTTAACTCCGGCGGCTGTGATTGATAGTGTGACTATTCAGTGGCACATTCCTTGCTACCTTCTGCTACTCAACTCTAGTCTCCAAAAGGAGATATACTTAACAGTCACCATTTTAGAACACTGATAGCACATTTGGCACATTATTATTTTCTTTTGGATAGTTTTATATAACAGGAAGAATAGAGAGAGAAACAGAGAGAAACATTAAAGCTAGGAAGTTAACTTCTATAAGAAAGCACATATGATGCATGTATGAAAACTTTACTTAGGAAAACAATTGGTGATAGGAAAGCTTAAGTTACGCAGTTTATTCATAGCCAATACCCAGAATCTGTAGTATATATTCCTGCATTAAGGAGAGAGTATGATTTGGGTTAAAAAGTACTTGAACTAAACAGATCTGAGACAGAAGAAGAAAAGACAAAGGAACTGAGAAGGGAAAGAAGGAAATGAAATGAATTTGTGTTGCTAAGTGAGAAATTTGTTAAGTGAGTTTTGCCCCATTTTAAATGACTTTTCTTGCCACATTTGTTAAGTGTATCACTGCAGCTTTTAAGTTAGTAACACGGCTGTTAAGTGAATCTGACTTTCCCATTGACTTTGCTTGTCAGAAGATTGCAAAAGGGAATCACATAACTATAACCGTCATAAATATGAATCAGTTATCAAGCATCTGAATTTTGTTTATGTGACAGTAGGGCTGCTACAACAGTTGTAAAAGTGAAAAATGGTCGTAAGTCACTTTTTTCAGTGCCACTGTAACTTCGAATTGTCACTAAGCTACCTGTACGCCTGGTATTTAAGAAAGGTGGTATTCACAAAGTTGAATCCCAACATTCTCTATCAGATTAGAATAGTACTGCAAACAGTAGGGAAATCTGATTCCCTTAATGCAGGTGAAGCATTTTGGCACCACTCTTAGCAATGGACATGCAAATAATATTGATTGTGTAAAGTGTTACCCCAACCACTCATGTTATATCCTTGATTCATGTTCGATATTTCTAAAATCTTCCAGAATTTTGCATTGACCTATTGCTGAAGTCACATCTTTCTTTAGTCTGCAGCAACTAAAAAAGAAAGTAATGCCCAGAATTCTCCATACATGTCAGTTATTTTAATTCCAGTAATACTCACATTGCTTTATCTGAATTTAATAGGTCTGAATTGGATCTCAAACAAAATATTAATGATCATTGTGAATAATTCATTAATCAATGAAAATGTTTGCAGGATAATTAAATATAGCCCAGCCATATTCTCTAGCCAAACTCGAGTGATCCAGTTGCATTTTTTTCCTCCTCTATAAAATAGTGAAATCAAACAAGAATTTGCAACATTAATGTTAACTGCACAATGAAATTTGATTTGATTTTTTGATTTTTGATTTTATTGACATTTGTAGGCCGCCCTTTTCCCTGAGGGGACTCAGGGCGGCTCACATAAAATCAGGGAGGGGGAAATGCAAACAGTAACATAGACACATATAATAAAAACAATAAGCAACATACATTCATCATTCGGGAGGGGCACTATCCTTGTCCCCAGGCCTGACGGGCTAGCCAGTTCTTCAAGGCTGTGCGGAAGGCCTGGACGGTGGTGAGGGTACGAATCTCCACGGGGAGTTCGTTCCAAAGGGTCGGGGCTACTACTGAGAAGGCCCTCCTCCTTGTAGTTGCCAGCCAACACTGGCTGGCCGATGGAATACGGAGGAGGCCTAATCTGTGTGATCTAATTGGTCGCAGGGAGGTGATTGGCAGAAGGCGGTCTCTCAAGTATCCAGATCCACTACCATGCAGGGCTTTATGGGTGACTAATAGCACCTTGAAGCGCATCCGGAAATCGACAGGTAGCCAGCGCAGCTCGCGGAGGACAGGTGTTATGTGGGTGAACCGCGGTGCACCCACAATCACTCGCGCGGCCGCGTTCTGTACCAGCTGAAGACGCCGGATGCTCTTCAAGGGCAGCCCCATGTAGAGCACATTGCAGTATTCCAGCCTAGAGGTCACAAGGGCCCGAGTGACTGTTGTGAGTGCCTCCCGATTCAGGTAGGGTCGCAACTGGCGCACCAGGCGAACCTGGGCGAATGCCCCCCTAGCCACAGCCGTCAGGTGGTGGTCAAACGATAGCTGTGGATCCAGGAGGACTCCCAAGTTGCAAACCCTCTCTGAGGGGTATATAATTTGACCCCCCAGCCTGAGAGATGGAATATTGGTGGAATCTTTGGGAGGGAAACACAACAGCCACTCGGTCTTTTCTGGGTTGAGCACAAGCTTGTTAACCCTCATCCAGTCCATAACAGCCTCCAGGCCTCGGTTCATCACGTCTGCCGCTTCATTGAGTTGGCACGGGGCGGACAGATACAGTTGAGTATCGTCCGCATATTGATGGTATCTGATCCCGTGCCTGCGGATGATCTCTCCCAGCGGTTTCATGTAGATGTTAAATAGTAGGGGGGATAAGACCGAGCCCTGAGGCACCCCATATGTTAGGGGCCTAGGGGACGATCTCTGCCCTCCCACTAACACCGACTGCGACCTGTCCGAGAGGTAGGAAGAGAACCACCACAACACGGTGCCTCCCACTCCCACCTCCCGCAGTCGTCGCAGAAGGATACCATGGTCGATGGTATCGAAAGCCGCTGAGAGGTCAAGGAGAACCAGGATGGAGGAAAATCCTCCATCTCTGGCTCTCCAGAGATCATTGGTCAATGCGACCAAAGCGGTTTCTGTGCTGTAACCGGGTCTGAAGCCTGACTGGAAGGGGTCGAGATAGTTTGCTTCCTCCAAGGACCGCTGGAGCTGAAAGGCCACCACCTTCTCAACAACCTTCCCAAGGAAGGGAAGGTTGGAGACTGGACGATAGTTATTAAGGACAGCTGGATCCAAAGATGGCTTCTTTAGGAGGGGTCTCACCACCGCCGCTTTCAGTGCGGCGGGGAAGTTCCCCTCCCGAAGAGAGGTGGTCACGACCGCCTGGATCCAGCCTCGTGTCACCTCACTGCTGCTGGTAACCAGCCATGAAGGACACAGGTCCAGTACGCAGGTGGAGGCGCTCACAGCCCTCATGGCCTTGTCCACATCCCCGGGGGTAACATCCTGAAACTCAACCCAGAGATGTTCCGTCTGATCCTCTTGTGCCTCGGCTGGAACTGCAGGGATGGAGTCCAAGTCCGACCGAAACCGAGCAATTTTGTCCGCTAAGAATTGGGCATAATCCTCAGCTCTGCCCTGCAAGGGTTCCCCCGCTTCCCTTTTATTTAATAGGGAGCGGGTTATCTTAAACAGGGCGGCTGGGCGGGACTCAGCGGACGCAACCAAGGTGGCTATATGGGATCTTTTCGCTGCCCTAAGTGCTCTGGTGTATTCCTTGGTGCAGGTGGTTACCATTGCTCGGTTCGATTCGGACTTATTGGACCTCCATCGGTGCTCTAGGCATCTCCTCCGGCGCTTCATCTCCCGGAGTTCCTCGGTGAACCAAGGGGGTCTCCGGGATCCGCCGCCTCGGAGGGGCCGTAGTGGCGCAATCCGGTCGAGGGCCTCTGATGCTGCCGAATGCCAAGCAGCAACCAAAGTCTCTACCGGACTGTGGGCGAAAGTATCAGGAATGACCCCAAGCTCCGTCTGGAACCTTAACGGTTCCATGAGTCGCCTGGGGCGGAACCACCTGGTCGGTTCCTCCTCCCTACAGTGGGGGTTTGGTCTCTGGAAGTCGAGCCTCAGTAGGCAGTGGTCTGACCACGACAGGGGTATGATGTCGTTACCCCTCAGACCAAGATCACAAATCCACTGCTCCGAGAGGAAATCATGGGAGCTTCGCAGTGGTGGGTTTCAAAAATTGTTCGAACATACTCTGTGGGTGTGGCCTCCTTTGTGGAAGTGGCTTGCCATCCATGTGACCGAATATGAAATTATGAATTAGTACTTAGGTCGGTCCAAGTAGCTATTCAGAAACTCTGGCATTGAAGCAGCAAGTCTTAAAGCTGTCAACTTACAAGATCCTTGCACCCCTAACTCTTTAGAAGAAAAAAAACTAGGGGTCTTCAAACCTGAAGCTTTAAGACTTGTGGACTTCAACTCCCAGAATTCCTCCTCCAGTCACGTTGGCTCAGGAATTCTGGCATTGAAGCATGCAAGTCTGAAAGCTGTCAAGTTACAAGATCCTTGCACCTCTAACCCTTTAGCAGTGATGGGTTTCAAAAAATTTTGGAACCTCTTCTGTAGGTGTTGCCTGCTTTCCGGGTCCACTGGTGGAACCTCTTCTAACCGGTCCGGTAGATTTGACAAACTGGTTCTACCGAATAGGTGCGAACTGGTAGGAACCCACCTCTGGAGCTTCCTGATGTTCAAGCATCAGGAATATCAGGAGAGTAAATGATAGAAATAGCACCTAGATTCTGAATATTTTAAAGAATTATTCTATGCTATCCTATCCTAGATAGGATAGACTAGACTATCCTAGTCTATTCACCAATTTGTTTTTCTCAATGACAACAATTAATCAATGACAGCTTGCCTTCAGATGTTGTGAGAACTCCATCAATGGAGGTTTTTAAGATGAAATTGGACAACCATTTGTCCAGAATTATATAGGCCAGTGATGGTTAACCTTTTTGGTGCTGAGTGCCCAAAGCAAGTGTGTGTGCTCGAACTCCCAAAATGCAATACAAGCACCCACCGGCATATGCCCCGCCCCCTCACCAATTTCTGGCTTCCAGGTTGGTTTGAGGCCTCCCAGGCCCCGTTTTGGGCCTGGAAAACCTCCTGCACCATCTGGAAGCCTAACAGGGGTGCTGTGCAAAGCCCCAAAATGTGAGTGTCCCCTGGTTGTTCCCTGCCCCCCTGTGCATGCACACACATGCCCTTTACATGCACTGCACCCTTACGCATGTGCAGCAGAGACCCAAAGACCAGCTGGCTGGAAGGAGGCACGGGGGCATGCGTGGTGGAACTGGGCTGGGGCAATGGCTGGCGTGCCCACAGAGATGGCTCTGCGTGCCATATGTGGCACATACGCCATAGGTTTGCCATCAATGATATAGGGTCTCCTGCTTGAGCAAAGGGTTGGATTAGAAAATCTCTAAGGCCCCTTCTCCCTTTGTTATTTTGTAATTATGTTCATGCTTTAAATGGTTGTAAAATACAACTAGCTAGATTTCATTTAACTATGAGGAACAAACTTTGTTAAGGTAAATTCTATACAACAGTGGAATAATCTACTTGTGGAGTGGGGTAGGTTCTCCATCTTTGGAGGCTTTTTAAAAAGGCTGGATAGCACCTATCATAGATGGCTTGATAGGTGTCCTACACACTGCAAAGAGTTGCTCTATCTAATCCTTATAGTACATTCCAGTTTTACTGTTTACATAATTTGATGATACTTCTGTCCTTTGCCTTATTAGAAAGATTATATTCAGGTGCAAAGACTGGATAGCTGCCCAATACTTTTTGACCAATAGCTTTAGAAACAACCAGTTGGAAAGCATCCTAAGACTATTACTATATAATGATATATTGTATATGAACCTCTGTAAAAGCAAACCTTCAGAGAATGAAGAATGTTGCCTTGCATGTAAAAATTATATCTGAAAGTATATTTAGACTGTCTCCAACTGCTTGGATCTGCATAAAGATAAAAAATGCAACAGCTCTACCTGCAGATTTTCACTCTAATTAAAGAGAAAATGTAGGTTGGAATGTATTTATAATAGCTGCACCTGGGCATTGCTTGGTGCTTCTCCTACATGATCAGTGTAGGGCACGGGTGTGAAAGTCAAGGGCCATGGGCCACATACGGCCCCCGGGGTGCTTAGATCTGGCCCCTGGGGTGCTTAGATCTGGCCCACAGGGCCACCCTGGAAACAGCAAATGACTGGCCCATGGTGCCTCTGCCAGGGAAATGTATGCGGCCCTCCTGAGCTCCATTTTCACTGGCAGAGGGTTGTAGGAGGCCATCACAGCCGAAAACGGAGCTCGGGAGACCATTTTAGCTGGCAGAGTGCATGAGCCACCACAGGTACCCCTGACATAAGAGGCCACACCCACCCCAGCTGGACATCAAAAACAATCCTTATGCGGCCCTCAATGCAATTGAGTTCGACACCCCTGGTGTAGGGTAATTGTTTGAAAAAAAAACTCAAATGAGAATTGTAGTGAGATGCTTTGCTGCAATGGTGGCTGGTATGTTATCTCCCCTGCTCCTATAACCAGAGGTGAGTTCCTACTGGTTTGACCAGTAGTGGTATGCTGGCCTGGGTCGCAGAACCAGCAGCAACCCAGATTGGACACACCTCTGAACCGGTTCCCTGGTCACTGCTGTTGCTGTCACCATCTTTTTTTTTAGTTCTGTGCATGCGCAGAACAATTTGCATTGAATTGCGCATGCATGAACAGTGTGCATCCAGCATGCACAAGCGAACCGGCAATAACCCCGGCCAGAACCCACCCTTGCCTACAACTCGTACTTCTGAAAACGCATAGGATCTTAATTTCATGGTATCAGCTTTAAGCATAATATAGCAGATGTTTTTTTTACTGTAGCAATTGTTATAATAAAGTAATACAAATGGACAGCATTGTTCGTGGTGACTAGGAATCCTGAAAGGCATTTTGAAGCAAGTGGGAATCTGCATGGAATAAAAAAAGTAAGTATGTCTATAGCCACTACAATTATTATTTGCTATATAAAATCCATCAGTTTTTCATCTCTCTATAGGAGTGCTTTAAAGCTATATTCATGGAGTGAGCTTTTTACTTTAATTCAATTTAGAGAAGAATCCTTATAAGATAAAATGGCATACTTTTCCAAGAATGAACAGCATGAAGCTCATATGTGCCCAGTTAGGAGCACGACACTCAGTTATAATGTAAACGTCTAGCCCATTAGCATTATTATAATTCAAAAAACAGCAATAGCAACAGCAATAGCATTTAGACTTATATACCGCTTCATAGTATAGCAGCCGAGGTGGAGCCGAGGTGGCGAGGTGGCGCAGTGGTTAAATGCAGCACTGTAGGCTACTTCAGCTGACTGCAGTTCTGCAGTTCGGCTGTTCAAATCTCACCGGCTCAGGGTTAACTCAGCCTTCCATCCCTCCGAGGTGGGTAAAATGAGGACCCGGATTGTTGTTGGTGGCAATATGCTGACTCTGTAAACCGCTTAGAGAGGGCTGAAAGCCCTATGAAGCGGTATATAAGTCTAACTGCTATTGCTATTGCTATAGTGTTTTGCAGCACTCTCTAAGCGGTTTACAGAGTCAGCATCTAGTATTGTCCCCTATAATCTGGGTCCTCATTTACTGGAAGGATGGAAGGCTGAGTCAACCCTGAGGCAGTCAGGATCGAACTCCTGGCAGTGAGCTGAATTATCCTGCAGTTCTGCATTCTAACTACTGCACTACCATGACTCCCTGAAGAATCCTCCCTAAACATAAGCATAATATTTTCACAAATAATACCTATAAGTAAGTATGTTTTTTTTACAAGGAGTAGTTTTTTTTTTTTTTTAAAAGAAGGAAAAGAAATGCCTTAGAAATGGCAAAGATTACAATTGTCTTTTTTTAAAACACTTTTGGGCTCCACTGCTTTACAAAATTGATTCAGACTTAAATTCTATCTCAATTGCATTAGCATTTGAAGGCAACCATATAGTGTTTAGGAGTGTTGTGGCTCACCTGATTAGGATGCTGGGTTGGTAAGTCACAAGTCCACGTTTGAAGCCCAAGTGCTGCTTTGTGATGGGGTGACCTCTCATTATTAGTTCTAGCTCTGCTGACCACTTTGGTGGGATCATAAACAGGGACATGAAAGGAGCATGATAGGGTAGAGTAGGGTAGGCAGAACAGAGCAGAGCACAGCAGAATAGAGTGTCTAGGGCCTATATGAAAGATAAATCTATTACAATAAATATATTTTACACTATGGAGTCCTTGATTCTCTCTGAGCTTGGTTATTTTCTTGCAGGCATTTTATTACTGAACTAAGTTATATCATCAGTGCACAATTGATCAGTGTTCTGCAAGAATACAACCAAAGATTCCACCGTTCAATGCTGGCAAAAAAAACCATTTTCTTTTATTAGCAATAGCAGTAGCAATAGCAGTTAGACTTATATACCGCTTCATAGGGCTTCTCGGAAGGATGGAAGGCTGAGTTAACCTTGAGCCGGTGAGATTAGAACCTCTGAACTGCAGATAACAGTCAGCTGTAGTGGCCTTCAGTACTGCACCCTAACCACTGCGCCACCTCGGCTCTATTGATACTTTACACTCTCAGGATATTTTTTTTAAAGTTAGATAAGTTTTCATATTCCTTGACACAGGTAGCAATATTGGATTGAACAGCTTCAATAAGGAGAAAGAATGAAAATCTTCAGGATGAAGCTATGTATATTTTTAATAAGGCAATATTGCATTTTCTCAATACAGCCCTTAAACTGGAAATCAAGGAAGTGTTGTTGGCTGAGTGGGTAGCCAACAAATGTAGTTAACACATTTTGGGAACAGCACATTTGGGGACAGATATTTTTACATAATTTCTACAGCTAAACTATAGAATTTGCTTCCATGGAAGTCATTGATTTGGATTAATTTTAAAAGATAATTGAGGAAACAGAAGCCATTATTAACTTCTTGCAATTAATTATGTAATATAATCTTACGTTCCTTCTCTTTCAAAACAATATTAATTATGTAGAGACAATGTTTTCTGTCTCTGTTGAAAATATTGTTCTATGTTCACAACAATGTTTGCTTATATCCAAATGATGTAATATCTGGCACATTGAATTGATAACAATCCTATGAACTGCTATCAGAAACGAACAGTACTCTCAGGCCTTAAAAAGCTGCAGGCAGCAGATCTTTACAGTGAAATCTAGAGGCTTTGTTAATTAAAATGCATGCCCTGTGTGCAAAACACAGTGTCAAATATATAATTGTGGTGTCTTGTTATGTTAAGGATAATTTCCATGGGACAGTTCTGAAGCTCATAGCTCATATCTTGGTTCAGTTTAAGTTGCTTTGAATTAAGAATAAATTACAGTCCACTCAGATGTTTGTCCACTGCTTTGATTTCTGCACTGGCCCATTTCGGCTCTTCTCTTTGAAGTGAACAAAAATGGAATATATTTGGGAACAAAGAAATAAAACCTAAGAGATAATTAGTCTTTCTTCATATAGAGAATGCCTTTTAATGTCTTCAGAGCCAGTCTGCTATACAATTTATTTATTTTTGGATAGCTGTGCTTTTTGAAGCATGTTTCCTATGAGAACATGGACAGACAGTAAAGCAAAATTATTGGCTTGAGTTCAATAAAGCCTCAGGATTCCTTTATCTTACACTCTGAAGTATTAAAGGTGTTTTTCATATGATAAAAAGCTGTAGAAGGTGTGTGAGCAACCTTCAGCTTCAGACCATGGTCATGGGTGCCCATTTAAAGTGTCTTGTATTTCTTCTGACCATTATTGCTGAAATCTGAAAACCCAATTTCTCATCCAAGCTAATAATTAGATAGGACACTGCCTAAAAATCTCAGGACTGCTGGATAGATTGGGAACTGATGTGTATTCACTCATTCAGTCACACACCATACCATTGACACATAAACACCATCTTGAATTAGGTAATGTAAGCCACTTCTGCCTTTTTTGCCCAAGAAAAAAACATTGGGATATCCATATAGTCACCAAGGGTCAGATTTATCTTGTGAAATACTTTATATGTAGTCCTTGATTTATGATCACAGTTGAGTTTGGGATTTTGGCCATAAGCCATTTTCAGGCAGGTGATTTACCCATGTGACTGCTTCATTCACCAATTACAATCTAAGCTCACCCATGTGGTCATCAAAAGATTGCATGGGTTAAGGGAAGTATAGGGGTGCCTTAGGAGCTGGGGAAAACTCTGGGACATGAGGCATAGGTCATGAATTTGCTGGGGGATACTGTGTGGTACAAAGCTGCAGTTGCCCCAGCCCAGCCCTGCACTGCAGCATTCAGCAGCAGCATGAAGGCTGAGCCCAGTGGTTGGTTCCTACCAGTTTGGACTGGTTCGGCTGAACTGGTAGTATCTTGCTGGAACTGGCAGCGACTCAGGCCTGCCACGCCCCTGAACTAGTTTTCCCAGTGGCACCATAGGTACCACCATCTTGTTTTTGGTTTCTGCATATGCGCAGAAGCATTTTAATAGTACTGTGCATGCATGCAAAGTGCACACACGGGCGGGGGGCACATCCCTGAGCAAATCGGCAATAGCGGCTGCTGGAACCCACTACTGGCTGAGCCTGAAGTAGAGGACCAGGCCTTTAGCAGTCTCAGGCAGCTGCCACCATCCCAGGGCTCTTTGTCAGCCTTGCTCTACTGCCACCACATAGAAATACTGCCTCTCATCATTCGCTAAAGAAGATTGTCCCTGCCACCCAGTGCTTCTGAAGATCTGATGCACTCCACTTAACTTCAGATGTTTTTTTTTTCTTTGTGGTTGAGAGGACCACACAACATGTCTGAGGCAGCTCCCTATCACACTAGACTTTCTTTCTTAGAGCCTATTTGCACACAACTTTGGAAGATTCTGGAAGCCCCATGCAAAGAGTTTTTATTCTTTGGAGACCTCTGGAAGTCCAAATGATTTCAAAAGCCTCTGGATGCCTTTGGAACCCCTGAGAGAATAGAGCCTGTTTGTACAGGGAGGCTTCCAAAACAGGCTTCTGAAGACTTTGGAAGTTGCACAGAGCTTCTGGAGGTTTGTTAAATCACATGAGGCTTTTGGAATTGTGCAGAACTTCTAGAGATATCTAAAGGACAGAGCCCATTCATATGTGACTTTGAAAGCTTTCTGAAGCTCCACACAAACAAGGTTCATTCTTTGGAAGCCTCAAGAATGGAGGCTTTGGAAGTCCCATGAGAATGGAGCATGTTTGCATATGGCATCCATACGTTTCTGAAGTCACACAGGGATTGGAGGATTCTGAAATTATGTGGGGTTTTTGAAAAACAGAACTGTTTGTGTGAAGCTTCTGGAGGCTTCCAAATCATATACAAACAGACTCCAGGAAAGAAGGCCTGGGGCAACTGCAGTGGTGGATTTCAATTTTTTTTAGAATCTCTTCTGTAGGTGTGGCCTGCTTTGAGGGAGTAGCTTGCTGGCCATGTGATCGGGTGGGAGTGGCTTGCAGCCATGTGACCATATGGGAGTGGCTTGCCAGACATGTGACTGCCTGAGCATGGCCAACTTGTAAAATGTGGTGAAACTCACTTAGCAACGTTCTTGCTTAGCAACCAAAATGTTGGCTCAGAAACTCTGGCATTTGAAGCATGCAAGTCTTAAATCTGTCAAGTTACAAGACCCTTGCACCCATAACCCTTTAGAAAAAAACCCCAGGGGTGTTCAAACTTGACAGCTTTAAGACTTGTGGACTCTTGCTCATCATCTTGCTGATGTGCAGATGGGTGGGGGGAGGGAGCTGGAACCGGTTCTAAACGGCACTATAGATTTGTGAAACCTCTTCTATAGAAGAGGTTAGAACTGGCAGGAACCCACCCCTGGGCTGACCTCTGATAGGCTATGCAAGTCTTTCAACAGCATGTGAGGCAGATCCTCAGAAACACTGGATGGCCGAAGCAATTGTACTATTCCTCAGGTCTTGCACACCTTGAGTGTGTGACTGAGTGAATGACAGGAGTAACACTAGGAGTGATGTAGAGGCCTGGGGCAGTTTCAGCTGGCTCCAAGTGCTGAAGGCCCTAAACCTCTACTTCAAACATCAGATCCAGGTTTGTCATTGTCCTTACATTGTCCAGCCAATGTAATTAGCAGCCAAGATTAGGTAGAAACGAATTGTAATTATTGCAATTAGAGTGGGGAAATCCATTAAAGTTCCCTTCCCAGACAAGGAATCACTTAAAACTCCTAAGTACAAGAATTCAGACTATGAAATATTAATTAAAGAATTAGAAGCCCATTCAGATTTTGAAATATGGTCAAGGGTTCGTATATGTTGATTTCTGCCCCAACTAAGGCACTCACGGATCCCTCTTTTTGGCAGCTTAGCTTATCTCCATGTTTTCTTTATTTATATAACTGTTTTGTTATGATGGGGTTTTTTTCTCGCAGTTGTATGAGAACCAACTTTTCAACAGGCAACAAAGAAAACACCAGAGTATTTTATTCAGGGATGGTTTGACAATAATTTTCACTTATCCCTGATACACTCTAACAGTACTTATCTTTATTTCATCACCTTATTATACTTTGAAAAATAAATAAATGCAGTAAGTCCCCTTTGCTACATTGTTAGCTATACAATGAAGAGAGATATCGCTCTAGCTTCATATCCCTAGGTGAATTCCTTCTGAATTGTTTACATCTCTATTAATTTAGGATTACGTGAAAAAAACTATAGGGTTTCACAGATGACTGGACTGAATGCAGTTTTCCTGTTCTTAATTTATACAAGAGGGAATTATTTGAAGATATGTTTGCTGAGGGATTGCTTATCAACCCAATGTTTAAAGAAATACAATTCTTGATTATTTGTCATTGTTAAACAAAACAAAATGCTATCCCCCTCTTTATAAATTCTTATTACTGATTCTTTAATACCTTTCACTTCCTGGCCACAAAGAGTATAATCAGAGATAAAGAATTATGGATTTATTATGTCTCTCTTTAATTTCTCACTTGCCTGTCTAATACAATGTTGTCATTGCTGTTTTTTAACTTCTCCATTTTATGATGTATGGACATCAAATTCCAGGCTTCCGCACCAGCATGCAGGAAGAATTCTGGAAGTTGAGGTTCCAGTTAACAATTCCAGCAGTACAATGCAGTGAAACATGTGCAGTGGAGAAACAAAACAACCACTTCTCAAATGCATGGCATAGGAGAACAAACCAATCAGGACAAGATTCAGCAGATCATTTAAATTTCAATGACAAAGGCCACTGTTTTGAAGACAGCAGAGTCCACATTTTGAACAGGTGTCTTTGGAAATTCTCAGTCATCGAGATCATGGTTGTTCCAAAGGTGCTTTTTCAGGAGGCAACTGGACTTTCTTGTTTTTCCTTGAAGACATTTCACTTCTCATCCAAGAAGCTTCTTCAATTCTGACTGGATGGTGGGGAATGAAAGGATTCTTCAGTCATAGCTGAAGAAGCTTCTTGGATGACAAGTGAAACATCTTCACAGAGAAACAAGAAAGTCCAGTTGCCTCCTGAAAAACCTTTGGAATAACCATGACCTGGATGACTGAAAATCTCTATAAACACTTGCAGGCAAGCCTTTACTTTGTATATATTCTGTGCTTTGTCTACATTCCTTGTTTCCCTGTAGCCATTTCAGTCTAGTAATAAACTGATACCGGTAATCATCCAAGAAACTTTGTGGTTGAAGCATCCTAGTCATTTTACCAAGAATAAGATTATACTGTATGTTCTGTAGTGCTTTATTTTTTCAAGGTAGAGAATAAAGAGACTTTATCATTATAATTCATGTGCAAAAGCATTCATCTCTTCCTCCTCATCCTCAAAGAATCATTCATAGAAGCAATGAATAAAGTAAAAAGACATTGGTCTTTTGTTCCCTTAACATCTAAACAATATTCAATTAACAGTATAAGCAATAGAAAATGTTGTTATGACTCAACTGTGATGGTGATCAGAATCTTCAAGGACTAAGATATCGTAATTTGTAGATCTTCAAATCCTCTTTTTCAATAAATCATAATTATGTGCCATGGTTTTTAAGCTCTACAAACAGTTTTTCCTTCAAACGTAGTTAATGCATTGATTTAAAATTTTACTTAGGATCACAAAAACTTCTTTTGACTTTTATGTGGGAGGGTATGATTTAACACACTAATAACATCAAAGGACTCTTGCATTGTAATTTAAAAAGAAAAGTAGGAACAATATCACAAATCACATTTTTGCAGTGGCACTTAACACTTACATAAAAATTCATGAATGTAACATAAACAAGTTTCAATGAATACAAAGTAAGATTTCTTTGTGTTTTGAATAACTTGATGAACTTGTCAGAAATATTATAAAAATATTCTTGTTGTACAAAATTAAAGTCTTTATAATAGCTTATATATACCACATCATAATGGTTCATATAATGCTGCTTTATAATGCCTTGAAAAGACCACACTTGGAATACTGCATTCAGTTTTGGTTGCCACAATGTAAAAAAGAAGTTGAGACTCTAAAAAGAGTACAGAGAGGAGCAACAAAGATGATTAGGAAACTGGAGGCTAAAATATATGAAGAATAGTTGCTGGAATTGGTTTAATGAAAATAAGGCCTAGGGGTGATATGATAAGGTGACCAGATTTTCAGATTGGAAAAGAGGGACACCCTTTACTGGGGGGGGGGGGCCTTGATTAAAAAAAATTTTTTTGTCAAAAGGTCACCCCAGGACACTGAAACCAGCATAAATACGAATCTGTTGCCAAACAAAATTTTGATCACGTGACCATGAGGATGCTGCAACGGTCGCTAAGTGTGAAAAATGGTCGCAACGGTCGCTAAGTGTGAAAAATGGTCATCAGTCACTTTTTTCAATGCCATTGTAACTTTGGTCACTAAATGTTTTCCCCCTCCTCGAGACTCCTCACTTCTTCCTTCATTCCTCTTGCTGATCTACCTTCACCTTATCTGTCTTCTGCTCTTTCCCTCTCTTCCTTCCTTCCTCCCTCCTTCCATCCTCTTCTTTCCTCACTCACTCCCTTCCTCCTTTTTTCTCTTCCTTCCTCCTTCCATTCTTTATACGATATAAAATTCAATGAGGGTGAAACACACCAAATCTGGCAAAGCTGCCTTGCACCAACCTGGCCTGCCCATAGAATAGCAGCCACTTTGAGACACATAAACCTGGTCTGAACATATTGCATCACAAAGATTTGCAAAGATCACATTTGCAAAAAGGAACATTTCTTGTAGTAAATACATTTTATAAACAATTTAAAAGTAAAAATCCCCCCAAAATAATAAAAAAGGTATTCTATAAATAAAAGAAATCCTTAAAAACCATTGTTAAGTATTACACCAGCAATAATTTATACTGTCACCATTTCAAACTATCATCAGAAATACGAATCTGTTGCCAAACATCAACATTTTGATCGCGTAACCATGAGGATGCCACAACGGTCGCTAAGTGTGAAAATGGTCGCTAAGTGTGAAAAATGGTCATCAGTCACTTTTTTCAATGCCATTGTAACTTTGGTCACTAAATGTTTTCCCCCTCCTCGAGACTCCTCACTTCTTCCTTCATTCCTCTTGTCTACCTTCACCTTATCTGTCTTCTGCTCTTTCCCTCTCTTCCTTCCTTTCTCCTTCCATCCTCTCTTCTTTCCTCACTCACTCCCTTCCTCTTTTTTTTCTCTTCCTTCCTCCTTCCATTCTTTCAGCTTCATTTCTTTTGCCTATCTACCTTCTCTGTCTTTCTGCTCTTTCCATTTCTTCGCTTCTGTTCCTTCCTTCTTCCCTCCTTTCCTATTTCTTCCTTCTTCCTTCCTTCTGCCTATCTACCTTCACCTTCTCTGTCTTTCTACTCTTTTCCTGTCTTCCCCTTTCCTCCCTCCCTCCCTTCTTTGCTTTCTAGTTCCATCTTTTCTTCTTTCCTCTCTCCCTCTTTTTCTTTTTTCCTTCCTTCCTCCTTCCTCTTGCCTATCAACTTTTTTTATTTTTTTTGTTACATAGACGACACATACCCACAACAATAAAAACAAAACAAAAAGAAAAAAACCCATCATCACATATAGCATGTCATTTGGTTACAAGTGTTTTAACATTTATCATTCTTATACATTTATTATTTCATTTAATAGGTTATAATATACAGTTTGGGTTGCTTTGTTTACCATCCCTTCCTCCTGTTATAACACCACCTTATTTTCCCTTTCTTTTCTCCCTTCCTCCCTCCTCTACTTTCTTCCTTCCTGCTCTCCTTTCCCTTCCTTCTTCCCTTACCTTTCTCCTACTCCTGCTCTTCCTCTTCCCCTTTCTACCCTCTCTCCCCCTCTTTCTCTCCTTTCCATCCTCCTCTCCTTACCTCTTTCTTCTTTCCATCATCCTTTCATTCTCTCCTCCTTTCTCCCTTTCTCCCAACTCCCTTTCTGGGAGTTGAAGTCCACATACTTTCAAGTCTCCAAGGTGGAGAAAGACTGATCTATCTAATTAATATAATTATTTCTCCCTCTCTTTTTCACTCTCTTTCCAGCGCACACACGCAAATGCATAGGGCAGCCCACCTCACACACAGGTAACTCCGGGCGGCTTGCGGGAAGAGGACAGCCTACCACTCACCCACGCGGGGGGGGGGGGCAGGATTTCGCCAAGAAAAGTTAACTTTCCTGCAAAAGGGGCCGGCAGCCTCTCAGCTCTTCCCGGCTGGGAAGACCTCCCCCCACTTCCACTCCTGCGACCCTCCTCCCGCCTCCTCGGAGCTTCAAGCAAGTTAACTGGGAAGGCTGGGAAAGAAGAAGAAACGGAGGCGCGAGGTCAGCGGTCCTTGGGGGTGCGGCGGAAGCCCTGCAAAAGCGCTCCTTTCCCGGCTCTGCTGCCGTTGCTGCTGCTGCGGGCGGAAGGGGAGGAGGAGGAGGAAGAAGAGAAAGCAGCGGGGCGGTCCCTGCAGCCGCCGACGCGGGAAAGGTGCGCTTTGACAGGGCTCCCACAGCCTGCTAAAACGCCCCTTTCCCAGCTCGGCTGCCGTTGCTGCTGCTCATGGCAGAAGGGGAAGAGGAGGAGGAGGAAGAGAAAGCAGCGGGGTGGTCCCTGCAGCCGCCGATGCGGGAAAGGTGCGCTTTGACAGGGCTCCCACAGCCCTGCTAAAGCGCCCCTTTCCCAGCTCGGCTGCCATTGCTGCTGCTCATGGCAGAAGGGGAAGAGGAGGAGGAGGAAGAGAAAGCAGCGGGGCAGTCCCTGCAGCCGCCGACACGGGAAAGGTGCGCTTTGACAGGGCTCCCACAGCCTGCTAAAACGCCCCTTTGCCAGCTCGGCTGCCGTTGCTGCTGCTCATGGCAGAAGGGGAAGAGGAGGAGGAGGAAGAGAAAGCAGCGGGGCGGTCCCTGCAGCCGCCGACGCGGGAAAGGTGCGCTTGTTTGACAGGGCTTCCACAGCCTGCTAAAACGCCCCTTTCCCAGCTCGGCTGCCGTTGCTGCTGCTCATGGCAGAAGGGGAAGAGGAGGAGGAGGAAGAGAAAGCAGCGGGGCGGTCCCTGCAGCCGCCGACGCGGGAAAGGTGCGCTTTGACAGGGCTTCCACAGCCCTGCTAAAGCGCCCCTTTCCCAGCTCGGCTGCCGTTGCTGCTGCTCATGGCAGAAGGGGAAGAAGAGGAGGAGGAAGAGAAAGCGGCGGGGCGGTCCCTGCAGCCGCCGACGCGGGAAAGGTGCGCTTTGACAGGGCTTCCACAGCCCTGCTAAAGCGCCCCTTTCCCAGCTCGGCTGCTGTTGCTGCTGCTCATGGCAGAAGGGGAAGAGGAGGGAGACCTCCCCCCACTTCCACTCCTGTGACCCTCCTCCCGCCTCCTTGGAGCTTCAAGCAAGCTAACTGGGAAGGCCGGGGAAGAAGAAAAAGCGGCGGTGTGGGGGCGTGGTGGAAGCCCGGCTGCCGTTTCTCTTGCTGAGGGCGGAAGGGGAGGAGGAGGAGGAGAAAGTTAAAGTGGCGGCCCGATCCCTTCAGCAGCCGAGGCTAATTCTCTGCACGAACGAGAGCGTGGGGGCAGCGGCAGCCGCCCGCACAGAACTTCCACACGCTTCAGTGGCTTCTGCCGGGCGGCGGGAGCCCCGGAAGTGAGAGGAAGTTCTCTGCGGGCGGCTGCCGCTGCCCCCACCCTTTCCTCCTGCCGCGGCGAGCGGAAAATTCTCTGATTAGAATTAGATTAGATTACTCACCAACAAGCGCAGCTGCAACCCCAAAAGACGAAAGGAAAATGGAGACTCACGCAGGAGTCCTCAGGGTAAGGAGTCCAGCCAATCAGTGAGCTGGTTGGGATGGAAAATTTTCCATCCCAGCCAGCTCACTGATTGGCTGGAGTCCTGGCCAATTAAATCAGTGAGCGGCAGGCTGGGCTGGCTTAAATTTGTAGGTAGCAGATAGAACAGAACGATGAGCCAGCCCAGCAAGCTAGCAGCTGATGGGCGGGAGCTGCGAGCGCCAAAAAAAGCGTGCTTTTTTAAAAAGCGTGCGGGACGCGGGAAAATGCATTAAAAAGCGGGGGTGTCCCGCCAAAAGCGGGACGTCTGGTCACCTTATGATATGATAGTAGTATCCCAATATCTAAGGGGCTTTCACAAAGGGGAAGGATTAAGCAATTCTCCAAAGCACCTGAAGTCAGGACAAGAAGCAATGGATGGAAACTAATCAAGGAGAGAAGCAACTTAGATCTAAGGAGAAATTTCCTGACAGTTAGAACAATTAATCAGTGGAACAACTTGCCTCCAGAGGTTGTGGGTACTTCAACACTGGAGGTTTTTAAGAAGAGATTGGACAACCATTTGTCTGAAATGGTATAGGGTTTCCTGCTTGAGCAGGGGGCTGGACTAGAAGACCTCCAGGGTTCCTTCCAGCTCTATTATTCTATTATAATTAAGACCAAGTATCCAACAATGACAACCACAGAAATTGGGAAATGGTCAGAAATATATTTTTCATGTTTCTGTGTCCTGCAGTTCTAAACACCTGAGTAGAATCTTGAGCTTAACTGCACTAACTTTTATGTATTTATATTAGTTTTTACAAACTTATTTAGGAGAATAAAACTGATGTTCATTTCTTTTGCAATAGCTAATGCCCAGGAGAATTCCAATACCCATTTGATGAAATGCCTATATTTTATGCATGGATATATTCATTGATTGGATTTATATATGTCAGTTTATCACTGAAGCATGGTATTCAAGATTGTTAAAATAACATAGCGACATAAAAATAGAAACAAATTTAGAAATATAATTAAGGTGCAGTCAAAACAGATATTCTCAATTACGTACAATGAATTTTTTTTAAAAAACATTCGACAGCTGTTTTAATTTAATCACCAAAGAAGAAATACCTAGAAAAAATGTGTAGGTGAACTGCCATTCTGCACATGAAACTGGGTAATTAGCAAACAAAACACAAGTTGGGAAGTCTGGATGAAAACATGAAGATCGGTGGTGAGATTCAAAAAAGTTTACTCCCGGTTCTGTGGGCATGGTTTGGTGGGTGTGGTGTGGCGTGGCTTGGTGGGCGCGGCAGGGGAAGGATACTGTAAAATCTCCATTCCCTCCTGATCAGCTGGGACTCAGGAGGCAAAGAATAGATGGGGGCAGGGCTAGATAGAGCTGATATTTACCAGTTCTCCGAACTACTCAAAATTTCCACTACCAATTCTCTAGAACTGGTCAGAACCTGCTGAATACCACCTCTGATGAAAACCTTCCTAAAATTGTCAGGCGAAGCACTTATTCCATTAGCAAACAATATCATTCTCCATTCAACCAATCACATAACATGTTTGTGTTTGAGGAAAAATACACACACACAGAGGGAAAATGCTTTTCATTTGGGAACAATCTAGCTGTGGCTTATTCCCTGATGAAAACCTTTTTTTCTCTGATGGGAATACCATTGGTAGCGGTATGTGGTAGAAATAAATTAGTTCAAAATCTCATTTGTGGATCTTTGCTTCATGTTTTAAAGTTTAATCATTTGAAATGCATTTTTTCTCAGACACAAGCATGCTATGTGATTGTTTGAATGGAGAATGAGAGTTGCTAATGGAGTCTATTCACTACTACCCATTCGTAACATAACTTTGATTGGAATGCATGGTGGGTAGCTTTTACAATTGAGCAAGGTTAGGGAGGAAATTTCCAGGATAAAATTATCTGATATGTAGGACAGGCTTGCTGAAGAGTAAGGGCTCCCAATGAAAATATCAGAAGAATGACCAGATAATATGAGGATAACGTTGAAGCGAATAGTTTTTTTTAAACAAAAACAAATCAGTACCAACTTTTAAAGATCATCTGCTTAGCTTTGCATGCTTACCACAGCTTCTAGAAAATCTCCCCACCCCTAGCATGCCTAATATTATTTTCTGCAGAAAAAATATTATGAATGCTATAATTTATCCATGTAGAGAGACCCCCCTGGAATAAACAGGAGTCTTTTTCTGTAATAGCTGAGGCTAATACTGTATATCAGGGCTGTTAAACTTGTGGCCTGCGGGCTGGATGTGTCACATGCTGGCCCTGCCCCCATCCGGTTTAGCAAAGGAAAAAATAGTCCTAATAAATCACATGACACTGCCGTGATGACGTGAGTTTGACACTCCTGCTATATATGATAAAAATTGTGCATTGGTTTTGTCAAGTGAAAAATAAACAATTGCCTTGAATGATGTTGCTTTCAGGAGGGCAAAAATGGGAGCGTGGCACATATTTCTGGTGCTAAGGTGATTGAAACATATTGGAATTTGTTTGTCTGAAGGGATAAAGAACCTTGTGTTTGTGCAGAATTTCCCAATTTTCTGAAAAATCGAGTACAATTTTCTAGATCAGGTACTTATTTACCAGTGTTAAATAGGTTAATAGAATGCTTCTGTTAAATAATAAAAAGAAATGCAGAAAAAAGAATTGGCAGGTCACAGCATTTCTATTGATGTGTTATTTTATTTAATGCAATTTAGGTTCTGCTCAACTCCAACTGACCTTAGGCAGCTCACTATATATTACAACTTAGAAATCCCAATATAAAACAGAACAAAATGCGATCTAGTCATAAATAAAAGGAAACAAAGAGAGATCCAACAGGAAGTCCCAACCATTTCAAGGCAAAGCTCTGAAGAACAGATCTGCAACGTTTTATGGAATGCCAATCAGCCAGAGGTCACATGGATTTTAGAGGGAAATCTCATAAAATGTAGTGTTGTATTTTATTAAACTGTTTCTTTAAATGTCAATGCTTTGAATGCAGAATACTCTAATATCAGCAAAGCACATGGAGATTTAAGCTCCTTCTGATGGCCTGAAGTATCTTGATCTAAAAACTATTGCTTTCTAGCCACAGAACTATTAGAAGTATCTTGATCTGTAGGCTACTGCTTTCTAGCCACAGAACTATTGGAAATGAGTGCCAAGATATTAGAAAAAACTCCTTTGCAGACGAGTTTGTCATAACCAAATATAGATTTTTAGGACTGAAGTCTGAATCCCCATATCTTGGGATGAGGAATTAAGAAGGACATTTAGAAAACATTTACTTGCTCATAAAGATGTTTGGAGAATTCGACCTACGGATGGCAACAGGATTAAGGAGGTTCTGTTACTGGAGAGACACAGGCTGATAGATGGAAGAGTACAATTTAAAACTAGCTAAACCTAGTTAAATTCATTTGTAATAGATATAGTTGAATAATAGTTGATAATGATAGTAATGTATATAATGTTGAGTTGCTATGATAAATAATAATTGGATATGAGAAGAGAAGGCTAGAAATATTCTTGGACTATATATAAAGGTTATTAATCACAATAATTATGACTATAAAAATAAAATAAAACGATATACAGTTAAATCTTAACTAATATGGGGAAAATGCTATGATATACAATATAATTAAATAAAGAAAGGAG
Source organism: Thamnophis sirtalis (assembly GCF_051295495.1). Lineage (NCBI taxonomy): Eukaryota > Metazoa > Chordata > Lepidosauria > Squamata > Natricidae > Thamnophis > Thamnophis sirtalis. The sequence continues at coordinate 157,565,908 of NW_028261382.1, forward strand.
AATGATAATATACTATATACATGGAGGATGGAATTTTTGGTATTAAATATTATGGATGTTTAGCTAAAACAGGATATGAGGATTTGATGTTAATGGAGGATTTTATAAACAAATAAATGAAATGCTAGCATGTAGTTATGGATTAAATCTTTGGCATAGTTAAGGATGAAGGATGTTTAAACAACTGTAGTCAACTAAAAGTGGAGGTATGATGATGTTAATATGGTAAACATTTGAGTTAAGATATTTGAATTAATATGAATTAATGGAAGAGATGCACAAAAACTTCTTGTAACCAGCTGATATACTTTTTTATAACATATACTTGTTGTGGTTTTTTTTTTCTCTGTCTTGTTTTTTGTTCTTTTTTGTTTTGATTTTTTCCCCCACTGTTGTGGGCATGTGTTGTTTATGTAACAAAAAGATTAAAAAAATTTTTTTTTAAAAAAAGAAAACATTTCAGAAAAAGCAATGCCACAAAAGACTAATATGAGCATGGCAGGGCTCATGATATACTAGATTTACCACAATGTCCTTCCATTTTCCTAATGTTAACGAATGTTTTATGGTCAGGATGCCAATAAACAACAGATGCAATAACTTCTACAGAAAGTACCAGGAATTTAAATAAGGAATGGAAGTGGAATGGAGTGTAATTTAAAGAAGGAATGGAAGTGAAATGGAAGTGGGGGTGAAGATGAATGTTAAGAAAAACACTGGGAAAATTAAAATTGGCCAAAAGGTTGAAAAATCTGAATTCCTTAACCCATGTCTCTCAAAGCTGCTCTGAGATTCTTTCTTCAAAATATTGTTATGGATGGATCTCTAATTACTGTAAGCTATTTCCAAGTCGTTAGATCTGATTATCTATCTGGATATACAACTTCTTGTTGGTGTTTTGCTTTATTTAAATGAAAGTATCTGCTTTTCTACATAAAGAATCATGTGATTTCTCCACTGATTTTACTGCAGTAAACATAAAATGGTATTGAAACAATGATATAATTTAGGATGAGCCAGATGGTTTTTCTTAACAATTTAAACCTTAAAGGGACAACATTCCATAACAGCCATTGCTCTGGAAATTTGATTTCATAAATTACTGTTCATCTCGGCATTGACTTATAGATTTCCTATTTCAAAAGCAAATATATTCAGTCAAGACACTCACCAATTCACATTCAGGATAGGTTTTGAGCTAATCACATATTGTTTCTCAAACAGTATGCACTGTCCTTGCTGCAGTCAATGGAGCCAAACCAATTTATATTAGACTGTTCATTTTATTTTGATATTTTATACCATTTGAAAATGACCTAAACAGATTTTCAATGTCTGTAGTAATTTCCCAGAGTACTTCATTTCCAGACTATATCAGGGCTCATGAAATTAGAATACTAATGTTTGAAATGAAAGTACACTTTTAACTTTTAACATTTATACAATTCTTGCCAAACATTAACTAATTCAGAAGTATGTTACTAAATTTTGGTCAATAGTTTTAGTTTTAAAGTTTAGTTTTAAAGAAACAACGCAATGGTTTTAGCAGAAGATAAATAATTAGTTTAATATTGATTCTAGAAGACAAATGAAATATTCTGGGTATAACATCATATATATTTTTGTTTGATCTGAAGTATGCTAGTCCTTAGATTTCTTAGATAGATAAAGGATTTTGTATTTATATGAGGCAATAAGGTTATTTGAAAGTCATTATTTAGATAGGTGGACATAGGAATTTTTCTAGTTTGCAGTTGCTACTAAATCAACTGTTTGACATCTGTACCATCCAAATACAGTATCTGATGTTTGTCAATAACTTCCATTCAAAATCTAAAGTGTATTCTACCAGACAGATAATTTTCAAGGTATGATGATCTGTGTAGTTTTAACTTTGAAATCTTTAGCTCAAGAACTGAAAACTTTGCATTATGATACATATCTGACATGATTTGATTTGGAAATTCACATTCATATGACCATCTCTCAAAGCACTTAATGAGGAGAAAATCAGATGAAAGCATAGGTCACTCTTGGGAATCTAAGTACCAAGTGGGTAGGACCTTATCCTGCATGAGTAATTAGAATTTGAGGCAGATTTTTGAATTCTTTTTGTTTTATTTTAGAACTATTTTAAGGATTATACTACAGTCTCCAGCTATTCTCCCCTCCAAACAGTGAGAACCTGTGCTGTCAGATATCAGCAACCTGAATTAAAGTGATTTCCAAGGTGTCCTGTATCTGACTTGTATTTTTCAATTAACACCTGGGAGATTTTTCAGACAAGCCAGCTCTTCCTATTTACTCTTGCAAGTTGCGAGATAACATTTTTTTTTTTTGCTGTAGCCTCAGTTAGATAATTATTTCTCTCTTTGGTCATAGCAGGCATCTAGTGTTGGACACTTAATCCCAATTAATATGTAACCTTCCTTTATTGATGTCTAAACTAAGCAACTCTGGGGGTTGAGGAAAAAAAGAGGTTACAGGGCCATAAAATTTGCCCAATAAGAAACAATCCTTTAGTGAGTCAAATTCTGGAGAATATTTTTGCTATCCTGATATATTAAGTACCGGTAGTGACTCTCTGGCACTGTGGTACTATATTTCGAGAACATTTCTTATAAATTTCAATTTTAGCATCTCCTGACATCTCCCTTAGTGTTTTCATTCTTGTATCCATATAAAAAGACTAAATTAAGAACTGATGCACAAATCAAACAACAATACCAAGTTTCCAAAAAGAGAAGTTGTAGGTCAAACGTGGCCTTAGGATCTCTATTGGATCATTGAATTTGCTAAATAAATTTCATCAGCAGGATTTCCTTTGAAATTCACTTGGTACAAAATGTCTTCATTTGATCTGGAATTATTCTCTGTCACAATCTATGATATTTATATGTACTGACAGAAGAGTGCCCCACAGCACTACTAGTTAAGCCATTATCCCTTTGCCAGAGCAGGAAAATTTAAGTATAGCAAAGGAACAATGGTTATGATCCTCAGAAACACAGTTAACATTTTCTCTCCATTGAGAAAGTGAGAGAACAATTCCTATGTTCTTTATCAGAAAACTATGAATTTGATCAACATTTGAAGTAGATATCTTCAGAATTCACCCCTCAACATTTTCCATGGTAGAAAAATAGATGATAATTCTTCTACAACATTATCTAACAACCTGGGGGAAGGGGTTTCAACCCCATTCATTTTTTCTTGGAATAATATTTTTTATCTCTGTCCCAAAGTTTTCTGGGCAAAATTTGATATATAATTAGACATATCCACTTGACACATGGCTAGGGTGGGGAAAGTTTCTTAGAAAGGACAAATAAATACGGGTGTGATGCTAGTTTACCTCCTCCTGCTGCATTCTGGATAGTATGGTAGTGTGAACCAAATGACTAACAAATTGCAGCCTGACTACATTGAAGAATTGGCAGTTAATGACAGTTGGCAGCCAGACATCTTTCTAGAACTTCTGATCTCTGCAGATAAACAACTATAAGTCCATGTATTTGCCATACACTAAACAAACAAACAAACAAACAAACAAACAAACAAACAAATAAATAAATAAATAAATAAATAAATAAATAAATACAGGTGCTTCAAGTTGTAGGACAATTGTTTTCCAATCTATTGTAATGGAGAAACTATGTCAAGTCCTTATCATACAGAAAGGAATGTCAATATGTTTTTGTCTGTTCCTGTATATCAGTAGGAATCCATCTTGGGCTACCATGTAGCCAGCCAGCCTCGTATAGGGCAAAAAATATCAGAGGAGAGAAAATTGGTTACTTGTTTATAACTAATCTCATGTTAGAAACATTCAAGACACAAAACAAATCTATTGGTTTTTTTTTCACTCCAATAAACAAAACATTTATTCTAATGGACTTCATTATACAACAGCTTCAATAGAAGCATACTGTATATCAATATTTCTTATGTGATGAATTCAAATTTCTCTTTTTATTTTTGAAGCCTAGTAACTCATTCTCTGGCAATAAATGGAAATGATCTTTGCATCAGCTTAGCTAATGACAGTATTTTTACTACTCTACAAGGATTTTACAGGAAAGAAGAGGCACTGTATCTTTCTGGCAATAAAGGTTAAGCTGACTATTAGAATGGCAGCCAAGAGATATTCCAGGAACAAGTTTGACTTTTTTTATTTTGAGATAGAAAATGCAAAACCCCGACCATCAATCCCATGCATATTACACAGAATGTTTGCAGAAACTTGAGGCCTGTTCAAATAAGTAGTATTAACTTGGTATAGGAAAGAGACTGTGTATCTTTAATATAAGTTTAAGATTCATGAGTCTCAATTTCATAAGTGTCTTAGGTCGAGGAACCTTCTAAAGTCTTACAAAAAGTGTGTCCCTTTAAGGCAAAGACTCCAAGAGTAACTTATTTGTCAGGGGAATTTTCTCATGTTTCTCACATTATCAAATATTTTGAACTGGAAATAAAAAAAAAGATATCATTGTGAACTTTTCAGTCAAGTAATTGTGTCATTTTCTTATATTTTCTTCCAGCAAACTGCAATATACTAGCAATAGTAATAGCACTTAGACTTATATACAGACTTCAAAGTACTTTACAGCCCTCTCTAAGCAGTTTACAGAGTCAGCATATTGTTCCCAACAATCTGGGTCCTCATTTTATCCATCTTGGAAGGATGGAAGGTTGAGTCAACCTTGAGCCTGGTGTGATTCGATCTGCCAAACTGCTAGCAGCTGGTGATCAGTAGAAGTAGCTTGCAGTACTGCACTCAAACCACTGCATCACCACAACTCCATACTAGTTATGGAGATTATAATCTACCTGGCAAGGGGTATGTTGGGGTGGGTAAGACAAAAGTAAAGTGAGATAAAGCACTCTTAGGATTTAGAAAAACAGGAGGTAACTTAGCCAGTTAATATGCAATAAATTAATATTTTGTGACCGACATCATTAGAAGGCATGCATGCCAACCTCAGCCAGTTATGGAAACACCTGAAAGGTAATTCAAATATGACCATTATTTTAAATATCTAGTGCATGGTTTGTGTGTGTCTGTATTTGTGTGTGTTGGTGTGTTGGTTGGTTGGTTGGTCACCTGCTTTTATCATTTATGGTAGCACATGAAAACAAATATGAATATTTGGTTCTGGTTATGTTCACTAGATATAAATTCTTTCAGGAAAACCAGATTTGCTTTGCTTTGCAAATAGTCTACATTGGTTTGTTTTTAAAAAGCTACCATACATAGAAATCTTACGGGTTTGGTCCAATTTAAAATCCACCATGTATTCAAGGATAAACAGGCTGTATGTATCAGTTATATGCTACCATGAACCTTTTGAAACCTTTCAGAATTAACTTGAAAATGTAGTGCAATGGCTAAGATACCACCATAGGGACATGTGTAGAATCCAGTGTTAAATGAGGAGATATGGGATAGCCTAGCTTGTTACTTTTCTTGCACCAGGTTCCTTCAGTCTTCTCAGAAGAAGTCTCTTCCTTTAAATATATTTCTGAGAATAAAGGGAAAGTGACTACTTCTACCCAAACAAGTTACATTGTATAAGGAGTAATATTGGTTGCTACTCTAAGAGAATGCACCTATCACTTTAATCATAATTATGGTTATCAATTGTTCCATTAGTTCCAAATTTGTGGGCATCATTTTACCAGGACAGTCTGTCATTGACTGTTTCTTTGCTCTGTACTCATGCTTGTGTCATCCACAACAATATTAAGTCACCTTGTCTTCTGTCAGTCTCTTTATCAATTGTCTTAGATGTGTTTCAAGCTTCAGATCTTCTCCATTGACTCTCTTCTTCACATTATGTGTCCAAAATAGTCAAGCTTTAGCTTTATGACAGTTCTTTCAGTGAACAGATTAGTTTTACCATCAACATTAAATGGTACTGACATTTACCATGGTTTTGGTAGCAATGGACATAAATCTAGGTGATACAACTTAGCTAGGAACAGTTTTTCTTTAAATCTTCCATGTGTTTATTATTCTGGAGCCCTAAAATACAGCAACTAAATCTTTCATAAAAGTGATTGATATATTATGTATTAACAGACAGTTCAGCCCATAACATTTGTACTCACCTTGAGTGCCCTCTCTGGCAAAAAAAAACCCCAAAACAAAATATATAGCATCACCTTCTTCCTCATTCTCTTTATTTATCAGCCACAAACATAATATATTTACCGTGTTGGCAGTATGGCTTGATTTATAAGAATGTTTTTCATTTGAGAATCTTTTTTGACTGATATGAATATGAATTTGCCTAAGTGGATCAACCAAAGGGAAACATATTTTCATTAATACAAATCTTTGTCTAATTTAGCATATGCTATCATTGTTTATAAATTGACATGCAATGATTTTTTTCATTTGTTTTGCCTGTATTTTGAAGTGAAATTATTTTTTAGGAAAAATATCAGAAGCAGCAAACTCCCCGTATTTCAAACATCAATGTACTTAAACTTTCAATGTCTAGTAAATGTTAACTTCTACTATCAGCTACAATTATCTAACTCTTGCTTCTAGGTAATCATTATCACCTATGCTTTTGAAACCCACAGTAAATAAAGATGATAGCATTCTAGATTTAAATTGTCTACTGTAGTTGTACAAGGTCTCTTACTGGGAAAAATATAATATTATCAGTTTATGGCAGTCCTTGTATAATATTTCTGGTAACATCTGAAAAAGTATTTCTCAAGCTCACGTATCATAAAAAACTAATCTACCTTATAGAGGGGAACACACTGAGCTTAATTTTTGCAACAAACAGAGAATACGAACTTGAAGACACTGGTGCAGAAAGTAATAAGGAACATCTGCCAATTAGATATATCAGAAAGTATTAAGCTTGTATGTCACTAAAGATTAGCTATGATGCATTATAGTACATGAAAGAAGGCACTGATAAGCTATATATACAAATGGAATGAAAGTTGGGAATTAGTGCAAGTTCAATATAAAAAGAAGATTCTAGTTAAATTGGTAACTGTGCAAAACAGATCTAACACCTTTTTTTGTGCAAAGCTAAGGATAGCAATAGCACTAGGAACAGCACTTAGGCTTATATGCAGCTTCACAGTGCTTTATAGCCCCCTTTAAGAGGTTTACAGAGTCAGCCTGCCCCCCAAAATCTGGGTCCCCATTTTACCAACCTTGGAAGGATGGATGGCTGAGTCAACGTTGAGCCTGGTGTGATTCAAGCTGCCAAATTGCCAGCAGCAGCAGCCAGCAAAAGTAGCCTACAGTTCTGCATTTTAATCACTGTGCCATTGTGGATAAGATAGTGTTCCTAGTCAGTTCATATGCAAAAGAATTTAAGCCCTTTATTCAGCCCTGACAATAGAATCATACACTTTAACAACAGAGGCAATCAAACAAGTAGGTAGCATGAACAACTATTTTTTTCAGCATTGTATCTAAGAACTAAAGGCATCTAAAAAGTTGATAGCTGATGTAGCTATCTTACAGTAGTTGATGGTAAAGCTTTGATTATTTAATACATTAATAGTAACAGAATAACAGTATGAGTTGAGAAGGACCTTGGAGGTCTTCTAATCCAATCCCCACTCAGGCAAGAGATCCTATACTATTCTGGACAAATGGCTATCCAATTTCTTCTTGGAAACCTCCAGTGGTGGAGCAACCACAACTTCTAGAGCAGGGGTGTCAAAGGCCTGCAGGCCCAATCCAGCCACAAGATCCTTAGATCTGGCCTGCGGGGCCAGCCTGGAAACCACAGAGGACTGGCCCATGGTGCCTCTGCCAGTGAAAACAGAACTCCATTTTCGCTGGCAGACGGTTGCAGGAGGCTGTTGCAGCTGAAAATGGAGCCCAAGTGGGTTGTGCATTCCCATACCCCCGGGTGTTTTCATTGACAGAAGGCTTCAGGAAGCCATCATGGCTGAAAACAGAGCCTCAATGAGTGATGTGGAGCTGACCATGCCCATCCTCCCCATACCCTCCCCCTGTCTCCCTGAGATCAAACACAATCCTGATGCAGCCCTCAGTGAAATTGAGTGGTTTTAGAGAGTTACACTATACTACATTACACACTGTTACATTACCTTCCAAAGATGATGAAAGTGTCTTCAGGTATCCTACAGGAGACAACAACAGGCACAATGGAAATAACTTAGGAAGTATACAGCCACAATGAGGTATTAATTCCTTGAAATTGGTATAGGACAAAAATGGTATCTCTAAAATTTCTATTGCCAAAAGAGATTTGAGTTGATTCCACAAAAGTCATGATAACTTACAACCTATTTATTGCTCAATGTCATATTGCTCTTTATTAGAAAGTTTCCCATTATTATAAAAATATTTTATCTTATAAAGATTATATTATATCAAGAATTTGATTTTAACTAAACCATAATAATTATCTAGAGATAGATAGATAGATAGATAGATAGATAGATAGATAGATAGATAGATAGATAGATAGATAGATAGATAGATAGATTAAAGGAGAAGCATCCCTTATAAAAATATACTTACTCTTTGAGACATTGTTTTAGTAAAAAACATTTTCAATCTGTTTTATTATATAAAATATTCTGAGTGAATCATTGATTTATATACATATCTGGCTCTAACATAGTTTCAGTTTGAATCTGTTGTTTAGAAAAGTCTTCCATAATAAATGGTATCATATACCCTGTACCACTCTACTTATGCTTGATGTCTCTTCACTACATGGACATGAGCACTTGCTATATTTAGTTGTGTGCTAAGATTCTAATCTACTGTAACAGACTAATGAGAGTTTTATGGGGCATCTACAGACCCTCAAACTAGCAGATTATCATCAATTTGTCTAATCTACATTACAGCTCCATTTTGCATCTTGCATGGTGTAATTAGTCACACAAATTAGTTTAACAATGTGCCCCACACCACCTTTTTATATCGTCTTCCTGCCAAGAGACCCAGAACATTGATTTGGCAGAGTCGAGAATGATTAGTCAATCTCTGTAAAGTAGACAATAAATTGTGTCTTCTGTATGTATGACAGCATGTTTCCAGGAAAGTGAAATGAATGAAAGGTATCAGTGATCATAAATAAGATCATTAAAATATTTTTTTCAGACTGATTAAAATATACTACTTAATGCACTGTTACCTCTTACCCCAAGGGATGATCTAACAACATTGTGAACAAGGAGAAATAAGTATTTGACTTTTAAATGTACAAGGAAAAATATATGCCAGCCATGAATAAATTGTTTCTACTACAGCATTTTGCTAGAGTAGTTGAGCCAACAAGATACTATTTTTTTCTTAGTACAGATTTGACAACTGGGATCCTTCTTTTATTGAGAGCAGTTGACGTTATGACCCAACATTAAGGCACATTTTATTAATTCTAATTAAATTTATTCCTCATAGTTACATTGGTTTCATGTTCAGAATCATCTGTATCCAGGTTATAGTTCTGGAGAACTGGTAGCAGAAATTTTGAGTAATTCGGAGAACTGGTAAATACCACCTCTGACTGCCCCTGCCCCTATCTATTCTCTGCTTCCTGAATCCCAGCTGATTGGGAGGGAATGGAGATTTTACAGTATCCTTCCCCTGCCATCCACCAAGCCACACCCACAGAACTGGTAGTCAAAAATTTTGAATCCCATTACTGCACAGGACTACATATTGGACTGAAACACCATTATATGTTCTCAGGCTTATGTAGTAAGAAACAATCTGAAAAATAAATATGATTAATACTCAAATGCAAGATTTTTTTATTCTGAGATGCAATTCAAGAAAACTATTTATAGTTTATATTAGTTTATATTATAATAGTTTGTATATAGTTTACATTATAATTTACATGAAACTATTATAATTTATTTTCCTTTAGTTTAGTTCTACTAAAGTAAATTCTATGCCAATCTGTGATGCAGTTTTGCTATTTTCAGGCTTGAGGTAATCATAAACAGATTGTAGATAGCAATAGCAATAGCAGTTAGACTTATATACTGCTTCATAGGGCTTGAAGCCCTCTCTAAGCGGTTTACAGAGTCAGCAAATTGCCCCCACAGTCTGGCTCCTCATCTCACCCACCTCGGAAGGATGGAAGGCTGAGTCAAGCTTGAGCCAGTGAGATTTGAACCGCCGAACTGCACCTAGCAGTCAGCTGAAGTGGCTGCAGTACTGCACTCTAACCACTGCTCCACCTCGGCTAGATCTTTCTAAAAATAGAAATATAAAAAAGACAAGTGTTTTTCCCCCAGTGAGACCAGTTTATCAGGGCAAACTGGTCTACCCAATTATGGGAACAGAGCATACTGCATCCCATAATTGGGTAGACCAGGCTTCTATGATAGACCAGTCTCACTGGGAAAAAACAAAAACAAAACACTTAATCTCTCCCCTGGTATAGATGACAAAGCAAGGAGAGCCCATGACTTAGAGGTTAATACAGCTATCTAATATGCAAGTATCCTGGTTTAGAATCCCAGAAGGGTATAGCTAGATGATAAGAGCTAAATAGCTTGAAATAGATCTATACCAGCCTCCCTTTATTTCTTTATCGGTAAAAACATCTTTAACATGAAAAAGACAGCTTTTGTTTCCTATTAGATAATATACTCTCTTTCTGTGTTTCATATCTCTTGAAAGTTTATTTCTGTATGTTTAATTAGTGTATAGCTAATCATGGAGGGTGTTGTGCAGAGGGTTCATCATCTAGATCAGTGGTTCCCAACCTGTGAGTCTGAACTCCTTTGGGGATCGAACGACTCTTTCACAGGGGTCGCCTAAGACCACCGGAAAACACATATTTTTGATGGTCTTAGGACCATCAAACCAAGACATCAATTTTATGGTTGGGGGTCACCACAACAAGTGGAACTGTATTAAAGGGTTGCAGCATTGGGAAGGTTGAGAACTACTGATCTAGATTGTCATCATTGCCTACAGATTGTGTAGATTTTAAAACTTCTCCATGTAACCATTGTGAGGTGGCAGGCTGAACCAAGGTAGGCCTTAAGCCTGAACCAAACTAGGGTTTCATGATATTAAGCTTTAACTGTTCATATATAGAAATTGCAAAGGTTTGCTTTTAGGACATGGTGTGGTTAGACACGGGTTAGAGGCACAGAAAACTGCTGAAGCAAAGTATCTATTTTAATGTATTTGCTGGCTTGACTGTAAATCTGTCTGGAAGACACATTTAACTTCCTCAAAATACGAGCTACCATGCTCCGTTAGCTGACTATGTATTATAACTTCCTGTAGACATAATATTGCTGTAACTCAAGGGCAAATCTTGAGGGTGTTTCCAAAACTAACAGATGGCTTTATCTGAATGCGATAAACTATATAAGGGATTTCCTGCCTGTCACTCATTGTTCAGGCCATTTATTCTTTGCCATGAACCTGCACAAATAAACTATTCCTTCCCTGAAGAGCTAGCTTGCATGTCCTGTTTTTTCCACAACAATTGTATTTTTAAATCTACTCTTGAATTCCCAGAAGTTATACAAAATGGAACAATTATTTGCCTCTCTTTCAGCCTCTGTATGGGTAAAAAAAAATAAAGCAACGGAGGGAGAAGGTGTAACCCCAAATTGCAAGCAGTGTGATTATGGTCTAATCACAGTCCCACAGCTTCATGTTCATTAGTTAAAATTCCCATATGGAGAAACATAGAATGGATTTTTCCACTTAAAGCATGTGAAGAAAGTGAAACCAGTTTTTCTATTCTCATTTCATATTCAATCTGAATGGATAATTTAATTGTGAGGAAGAATGAGGGATAGAACTCTTATAGGATATTTGGTTTGGTATAGTTATTTTTCTGGATGTTTGTTTGCGTTAGGTTTTGTATTATATTGTCTTAAATTACGCCATGTTATAAGTCAGTCTGTGTCATGGTGGAGGTGGACAATTGATCAAATGAATAAATAAGTAATAAACAAATCTTAGCAATGTACCTTTAGGGAAATTCCAATCAACCTTACAAACTACAATTTATTTGCTGAATAAGCGATTCACTTTTTATCAGCTTTTTAGTTATCACACAAGCAAGAAAGAATGGCTGAAATTTTATCCATTCAACCCAGAGCAGATTCTGTTTGGCTTCTTTTGAAGTGGCAAAACTCCTAGAAAGAACTTTGGCATCAGACATCATAAAGCCATTGCATTTGGAAGAGAAAGGGATGACAATGTGAGCTTTTGCCTGCCTTCCTCGTAATTCCAGCTGCTGCTTTGCTCCAGCTGAGTAACTTATTAAATAAATCTTCCAACCCAAATGTATGGATGGTGAACAGATGCTAAAAAGATGCTGCCCTGCTGTAACAGATCTGTTCCATTAGAGATGAGAGAATAAGGTCTGCTGTCCAAATGACCTTGTAGCACTGTGAGAAAGAAGTGCTAGGAAAAGGATTTTTTTCTCTCTCTTCTAGACTGAAAGATTAATCTAGAAAAAAAGCTAGTGTGTTTATGTATTTACAACAGTTCATTGCAAAATAAAGCCAGTTTAATTATCCTGTGACTCTCAGCATTATTCAAAAATAATTTGACTCCCGGCAGTATACAAACTAAGAAAAATCAGAAAAATGGATCAAATATAAAACAAAAATCAGATAAAACAGCTCCCCAAAATACAATAATACATTAAAACAATATCCCCAGGCATTAGACCAAAGCCAGGTATTAAAAGTTTCCTAAACCTAGAAGAGAGGGTGCAGTCCTTACCTCTGGGGTAATATTGTTCCACAGAGTGTGATGATTTAAGCACTATTCCCCTTCCTTCCTATTGCTCTCTTTCTTCTGAGTGTGAATGTAAGAAAAATGAAAGCAGTGGAAGTGGAAATAGATGTGTTTTCTGCTTGCTTTCTACCAATTTCTTAGATAGGGCAAGCAATCAACAGTAACAATAAAATAACAACAAAAGGCAGGGGCTAGGACAGGGTTGTCAAACGTATGGTCTGTGGGCCAGATGTGTCATTCGCTGGTCACCCCACCCCCATTTAAGCAAAGGGGAAGAAAGTCGTGATATGTCACATGATGACAATGTGACAATGTGGGTTTGACATCCGTTGGCTAGAGAGTTTGGGGCTTATCAATGGAATATGGATCTTGTTGCTCAGCTGTCAACCACTGATACTTATCAACTTTTTAAAATACCAGCAGACTCCCTGCACTTCATGATATATACCTGTTATTATCTGTTATTATGGGTATTTAAACAAGATAAGGTAGTAAAAGTTTGGACCAAACACATTCTTCAAATGAAAATTTAGCATTAGCTTTGTTCTTGTTTGGTTGCACTCAAAGCATCCTTGAATGGCAAAGGAGAAGGGTTCAATGACATCAAAATGGTGGGCACAATTGAAGCCCTGCCCTTGTTTAGCATATGTTGCACATCACACAAATGTAAAAAAAGAAACATGAGCTAATTATCCATTCTGACCACTGTCTTGACATCATTGACCTCCTAGAGATACCCTGATTATATTTCATGACTTCTCATCTGATTTTATAGCAATAACACTTAGACATATATACCGGTTCATAGTACTTTAACTGCCCTTTTTAAGAAGTTTACAGAGTCAGCATATTGCCCCTAACAATCATTTTACCGACTTCGGAAGGATGGAAGGATCAGTCAACCTTGAGCCATTCAGAATCAAACTCCTTAAGTGAGCAATGAGTTATCCTGGAGTACTACATTCTAACTATTGCGTTACCACAGCTTTTTTATTCTTAGTAATCCTGTTTTATCCACAATAATCAGGTGCCAAGAAAAGGTACCAATTTCTCCCTGGCCTTTGAGTTCTGTATTATAAACAGCTCAGGGGAACTGATTGAATCTCACCCGGTTGCTTTAAAGTGACATCTATTAAGAATATTTTGACACTTGAAATGAGGATTGCAATACAATTTGATCTGAAAGTAAAATGTTTTCCAGAAAGTGAATCTGTTCTGCAGTTTTCAGAAAAATTGCCAGGGACGGCAATTGTCAATCGCTTGCTTTTTCTAGTTGAAGTAGAAAGTTGATGTTCATCCTGAAAAAATACTCAAGAACATTTTGACCAGTTTGGAAGCCTGAATCTATGATGGTTAAAGTGCTTATCTGGATGGTACATCAAATCTATGTCACCCTGTTCCCATTTCTGATTTAATTGAGTTCATTAGAAAAGTGTAAACTTATATCTCTTATATTCCTATATTGCGGTTCAGAAAATGCCTTCACTTACAATTGAGTAGATAAAAAGCCGAAACTGAAGCACGTCTTTACTTACTGTACTTATGATTTAATTTCCTAAATCTGCGATACAAGATACAGTTGCCAGAGAGTAGGTCTTTGGAAAGTAGTGGGTTTTACTTCTAAATAGTGGAAAGGGTGGAGAGATGTCAGAAAAATCATGATGGCAGTCAGTATCATGTGAATGAAGCCCTAATGTAAACACTCATGATACATATGAAAAAAGTACCAAGTGGCAAAACTCCATCGGATAATCTCTTATGGACTCTGCTCTCCTGAATACATATATAGGAATAAGCAACAAAGTGATGGTAAATTTGCACACTCCTTTTAATACTGGTCTTAGTTCTATGTTTGGTATTCTGTTTTAGTTATTATTAACTACCCACAGACATGAATGTAAGATGTGTAGTCATATTAATTTAGCAAATGAGTGAATGAATGAATGAATGAAAGAATTAATACATATATGAATGAATAGATGGATGCATAAATGAATACATGAATGAATGAATAAATGAATTAATTAATCACAAAATGAATCAATTAATGAAATGATGTGTGGGCATATTAATTTAGCAAATGAGTGAGTGAGTGAATGAATGAATGGATGGATGAATGAATGAATGAATGAATGAATGAATGAATGAATGAAAGAAATTATAGCATGGATTCTCCCAATATGAACTGTTAATTTGCAAGGAGGTTTAAAGTTTAAAGATAATTTGCAAGGAGGTTTAAATATTCTTTTCATAGTGAGAACTTTCTTCTCAGATGTTTTGAGGGAGAGGGGATAGTGAACGATTGTGGTAGAAAAAAAATAACCTATCCTTTCTTCCTTTAAAGAAATCCTAATCTGGATCAGCTCCTCCCATTTTCCAAAATTCACTTTTGATTAAGAAAAAGAAATATACATAGCTACAGATTCCAAATTAAGATTCCAATTTATAGTTAATTGAAAACTGAATAGGGGAACTGAGGGATAGCCACAGACTATGGTTAAAAGACAAAACAGCCACAGCAGTATATTTGAAGCTCTTTTTTTGTGTCTGACACATCCAAAATAGGTAGAGCTTTAATCACACCATCATGGCTGTTGTGTTGACTTTTTGAACCATCTTGTAGATACCCTTTGGGGCACCCATATCGTAGCTGTATAAATTCAGTGACAAATAGCATGGCAACAAGAGTTTAGAACTATCTGCATGTTTTTGCCACCATCCGTTGACTTCCCAAACTTTACAGCCAAAATCTGCTAGTCCTAATTTAAGATTAAGATCACAGGTTCACTGCTTTGTTTAAAAATGAAAAGGGTGGACATAGAACATGGAATGCAAAACCATTACATCCTGTTGAGTCACCTGAAAATCACAGGAAGCAACTTAAAGGTGCTTCATTTTGAATTTTTTTTTTAATGAATTACCGGTAGCTATCCCTGCCCAAGTTATCCCTTTCTAATAAAAGAAAATATTACCTGTCATTAACAAGACACCAAGTATCATACAAAGCACAGCCCTCAAAGGTTGCTTTCAATATGTTATTATACTGAAACATTTGTATTGGATGTTCCTATTTTTCAGTCATATTACCCTCAGATGGATTATACCATTTGAGTCAGCAATACATCCTAGTTAGATGAGTTCAAGGATAAACAGCAGCAAAAGAGTTTGTAGGAGGACTTTAATATATTATATTAATAATATATTATTAAAAATTAACAGCATTCAACATTTATTAGTAATACTTTAATATATTGATCAAAGAAGCAATGAAACATAAGTATATTGACAAATAAATACCAAATATTATCTACTATATAGTATAATATAAAATTAAAATTAGAATTAGAATTAGAATTAGAATTGATTTTATTTGTAGGCCGCCCTTTTCCCTGAGGGGACTCAGGGCGGCTCACAGAAAACCAGGGAGGGGGAAATACAACACTAAGACGACAACACATAATAAAATAATAAGCAACATGCATACAACATTCGGGCGGGGTAATGGTCCTTATCCCCAGGCCTGACGGGCGAGCCAGTTCTTCAAGGCTATGCGGAAGGCCTGGACGGTGGAGAGGGTACGAATCTCTACGGGGAGCTCGTTCCAAAGGGTCGGGGCCGCTGCTGAGAAGGCCCTCCTCCTTGTAGTTGCCAGCCGACACTGGCTGGCCGATGGAGTACGGAGGAGGCCTAACCTATGAGATCTTATAGGTCGTAGGGAGGTAATTGGCAGAAGGCGGTCTCTCAAGTATCCAGATCCACTGCCATGTAGGGCTTTATGGGTGATCAGTAGCACCTTGAAGCGCATCCGGAGATCGACAGGTAGCCAGCGCAGCTCGCGGAGGATAGGTGTAATGCGGGTGAATCGGGGTGCACCCGCGATCACTCGCGCGGCTGCGTTCTGCACTAGCTGAAGTCGCCGGATGCACCTCAAGGGCAGCCCCATGTAGAGCACGTTGCAGTATTCCGTGTATTAAAATGGCCGTGTATTCCTAAAAAACATTTAAGAAAAATAAATTTCATTGAGTTTATTTATTTTTTGGTAAATGGTACTATAATTTTGACTTCAGTTTCGTACCAGAGGTCAAAATTGAATTAGCATCCCTCTGTCTTACATGTGTGCTGTGAGATCAAGTGAAATGCTTTAAAAAAAAACAAAAAACAATATAGCTTTAAACAGACCGCTGCTTAAGTCACAGTACCTAACCAACCTTAATTGAGTTAGAATTGAGAAGGTTCAGATTGGGTTAATATGACCAGAGATCACTGTTTCATCCTGGTACTATAGGCTACAATAGGAAAGGTTTGTGTGTGTGTGGGGGGGGGGGAATCCATCTTGAAAAAAAGCAACAAAAAACTTTCATACTACTACCAGGAGGTTGTCCATCAAGTCACTAGGAGACAAGATTTTGAAACATATTACAGCATGAATGTGGGTTGAATTTGGAAAAACTAGAGTGATCTGTTCTTCAGAGTATAGAGTGATGTCAGATATGTCTCTCACTGTCCAAGATTCCACAATAACAACGCCTATCACGTGTGCCAGAAAAAAGTCTGTCCACTTCATTCCTAGTTGTTCGAATCAGTTTTGTTGATACAGTGAAAATATTTTGGAAGTAAGGAAATGGTCAAATACGTCATTCCTACCAGCATTCTGAAATATGTTGACCAGTGCATTCTAACCATTCAGAAATCTGGGGCTTCACTCTGTTGACTTGACAGACCTGTTATAAGATTTAAAACAAGTGGCACATTTGAGTCAAGCAGCTTTAAGTCTGCACCTTTCATCTTCTTGGTCTTCTGTATATCACAATGGAGTGAAGAAGAAGAGGGATTCAAAAGATTAGGGTTGCAGCTGTTCATCAATTCAGTGGTAGATGGACAATTTAAGCATCCTTAATTGATATGAACATTTTAAAAACCATACTGATATTGATCTAACCCTTTCCCCCTTATATTTAAATGATTAAGTTTTCAAAATCAACACAGTGTTAATGATCTCTGGTTAATGCTTTATAAATAACACTGTACCCAAGTAATATAATGTATTTCTTACATCTTATAACACAATAAAAGGAAATTAGTGCTTTAAAAGATAGAGAAATCTTCTGCAAATTGTTCAAGGCGCTGTTATATCTGAACTCTCTTTGCATGTGTGTATCACTAACCTGAACAGTTCAGTGTGTGTGTGTGTGAGAGAGAAAGAGAGAGAGGGAGGGACGAAGAGAGGGAGAGAGGGAGAGAGGGAGGGAGAGAGGAAGAATGGGGTATGGAATGGCAATGAGTATTGAACTGATTTGTCAAGACATGTGCTATAGAATGAATGACAGTGTTGTATTGAAGACCATCTCTCTATTAATCTGATACTCACTATACATAATAGGTTCTTTGCATTTTAAATTTTTAAGTATCATTTTAGGGTTCTTTGAAGAGAGTCTGTGCTAGTATTAATACTAATATTCTGGCTTTCTCCAATTTGACTAATATTTGATCTTCAGTGCAGATTAACCCCCCCTCCTTTTTGAAATGCAGAAGCATAAATTCGTCCGATTAAGCTGAGATCAAACTCTTGTAAAATAATCATGTCTTAATCCAATTAATCCTTTAGCCATCATGCAGCAGGTGTGGGATAGTTTGATTAGCTTGCACATTGTAATGACAAGGGAAGAGTAGAAGTTCTCATTTTTTATAGCCTCCTTTCAGCATGCAAGTAGTTTTACAATCCAGTCACAAAAGACCTCCAAGTTTGGCAGGGATTTGGCAAGAATCTAGGGGGTGGAGGAGAATGAGAGAAAGAAGACTTCCCCAGTGCCTTTCTCCCTGCAAGGTTCCTAAAAAAAGTAAATGGGAGGGAAGGAGGGACAGAAGGAAATAAAGACAGAACAACAAGGAGGGACAGAGGGAAAGAAGAAAGCAGGCAGGGAGGGAGAAAGGAAGGAAGGAAAATTAGATTTCTAATAATCTAAATTGTTAGAAATAATTTAGAAATCAAATCAAGTTTGATTTCTTGTGACTATGTGTATAACTTCTAATAGTTTCTTTGCAAATAATGCCTTTTATGGTCTTTTGTCTTCTCAGACTAAATTACAATGCAAGTCTGACCCAACTGATCTATTTTCAAAACCAAGCAATGTCATTAGGTGCTGTTTCAATTATCAAACAAGAGATTTCCCATTCAGTCATGAAACTGAAATGCAAGATTCATAGCAAAAGAGAAAGAACTGGAAAAAAAATGCAACATTCAAAGACTTGTAAATAGAAGTCAAATGATTGAGGCAAAACAAAGCAAAGATAGTACCAATAGTAACGGCCACCTTGGGTGCAATCCAGAGGTGGGTTCCTACCAGTTCGCACCTATTCGGTAGAACCGGTTCATCAAATCTACCGAACCGGTTAGAAGAGGTTCCACCAGTGGACCCAGAAAGCAGGCCACATCTACAGAAGAGGTTCAAAAAATTTTTGAAACCCACCACTGGCAAGGATCTTGTAACTTGACAGCTTTAAGACTTGCATGCTTCAATGCCAGAGTTTCTGAATAGCTACTTGGACCAACCTAAGTACTAATTCATAATTTCATATCTGGTCACATGGGTGGCAAGCCACTCCCACAAAGGAGGCCACACCCACAGAGTAGGTTCCAACAATTTTTGAAAACCACCACTGGTGCAATCCCAAAATATCTGGAGCACCAGATGAGCATCAATTGGCATTGAGAAAATCATCATTAAATTATAAAAGGCTTGGTACATCCTACCCTCAACACCATCAAACAACAATTTCTGACTAGCCCAATTTTGTCTAAATATCTGGCTGACTTTGCAACCATCCATTATAATAATAAATGGAGACAAGTTGTGGAACTGAAGAAAGATGAAAATCCGCTCAAGGATTTTGAGGATAAAAAAAAAAAAAGAAAAACATATTTTGGAGAAAAGAATAAAAGAAGCAAAAAATTACAGAAGAAAAAGACTGTTATAGGCTGCTATGCAAATAATTAAAAGGGATGAATATAATATATTGACAGAGAGATATGCATGTGGGCCAACCACAGAAAGTAGAGTAATAGTATAAAAGAACAAAAAATGTGATCCAGGCAAGGAGATTAGAGAACTGATTGGAGACAAAAGCATATTATAGGTATGGATGAAAAAAAGAATGGATTGCAGAAATTACAAGATTCTTATTTACAGTACTTGCTGATAATGTATCTTTGCATTAGTAAAAATTCACAATTGTTTGGGACTGGTACTTCATCCAGTAGGGGTTTCATCTTTCTGTTGTGTTTTCAAACACAAGAGCAACAAAAGCTTGTGTCAGGGCTGCAGCTATCTTTTTTTTTGGATCTTTGGCCTGACACACTTTCTATTATTCTGCTATGCATTTTCTATTGTGGGGAAATGGGAGGGGTGACTGTATGGAGTTAGATGATATGTTGTCATAACAAAATTCATCCTTTGTCTTTGCCCCTCCGCACCTACTGGAACTGGATGGGTGGAACTGCCAGCACAGCAGTGGAAGATTGGACCATGTGATGGACTTGTGGGTGTGGGAGCAAGATCTTGAACTTTCCACTGGGAAGCTTTCAGATTTAGGTTTTTCCAGATGTACCAACATGGCTCGATTAATAAATTGGAAATTGGATGAATCCTTTGCCTTGGACTCTGATTTAATTTTGGATGCTATTTGGAACCCTGGCAGCTTGATTGCCTCTTCAAGATGAGAGTCACACAATGCACATGACAAGGGAGGCATTCCATCTTTTTTTTTTTTACCACAATTGGATATTTCTCTGCCTCTTCTCCATTTCCATTGTATTTTCCTAATGTAGAATTTCTCAAAGGCAGAGCCTATTGTCTATTCACACCAGCAAAGTCAAAGTGTTAAATTAATAATTGGTGAAATGGGACTCTCCAGTATGACTTGAAATGTCATTGTCCTTACCATCAGAAATGTGTCCCTTTAGCCCTAAACACGCCCTTCATATTATCAAATTATCAGGTTTTTGAAATGTCACCACATTGGCCATTCCACAACTAAGGCAATAAATGGGAACATCTTTTGACAATGAGGCATCATCAGGCCTGAGAACAGATAAAACGACTCTCTTTTTAAAAAATAATCCTAAACTTTAGAACTGAAACATGGGCTGAAATGAAGTTGCTCATTTTGTGGGATGAAAAGGTGGGTTTCTAAAGAACACTGTATCTTCACCATTTATTATGCCTGTTTGACATATGCACACTGGAAGACTAATTGCACAGCTCCCCCATGGCAACATCTGAAAGTATTACAAATGAATAATGCACAAATTGTCATACGAATTAAAAGCAATCATACATGTTAGTCTCTTGACTTATAGCTGGACTTTACAAACTCTATTCATTGTCATTTACGATAATCCTCAGTAGGTCTTCCTGTTTAATTACTAACCCTCTTGTATGCAGATGATTTAATAATTCATGCAAACTATCCTGCTGTTTGGTGTGATAAATTTTTTATCTGTGCACACTGGGAACAGAAAAGAGAAGTATTATAGCTCCGTTTATTCTTCCCCAATAGTTCACGACATTTACATCAGTCTCCTGTGATACTTAATATGCCAATCCAACAGCTATTTTCAACCATGTTTGGGATGATTGGCAGGCTGTCTATAAAATCTGTTTTAAGAAACAGGAGCTGACAATAGCCCAATTCATGGCAAACTCATCATTTTTCCCCGCTGAGAAGTCCAATTTGTTGGCCAGCTGTTTGTACTTCTTCTTTGATCTTCCTTTATTAGGTGACAAGCTTAAGGATTCATCTCCCAAGTGGAGTTATTAGCATGTTGATACTAAATAAGATGCCTTTATCATAAAAGTACAGCAGGAATATATTAAACAATAAAGAGAAAATGGACTCATTCATTCTAAACTTGGTTTCCATTTGGTAGAGATTCTTTGTTCTGCCCACACTGGTGTCTGTCATGCCTTGTATTTTTAGACATTGGTACTCTTTATTGTACTGATAGAAGATAATATTTATAGCTCAGGTTGACATGTGGGATGCTTGATGCTCTCTGAGCTTAGTGGTTTTCTTGTAGATGTTTTATTACCAAACTATGTAACATCATCAGTGCTGTGCTGATGATGTTATCTAGATTGGTAACAATATCTGCAAAAAAATAACTAGGGTCAGAGAGCGCCAAGAACCCCATACTCTTTATTGTTTCAGGGGTAAATAAACTAAAAAAGATAACTCAGTTTTCAGTTATATACAACAATTAGTTATTAAATTAAGAATATTAAAATACAACTAGAGGAAAGTGTCAGGGATATGCATGGAAGGGATCAGTGGTGGGAATCAATTTTTTTTAATACCGTTTCTGTGAGCATGGCTTGGTGGGTGTGGCATGGCTTGGTGGCATGGCTTGGTGGGCATGGCAGGGGAAGGTTACTGCAAAATCCCCATTCCTTCCTGATCAACTGGGACTCGGGAGGCAGAGAATAGATGGGGGCAAAGCAAGTATGAGGCGGTATTTACTGGTTCTTCGAACTACTCAAAATTTCTGCTACTGGTTCTCCAGAACTGGTTAGAACCTGTTGAATACTACCTCTGGAAGGGATGTCAAAAATGTTAAGATAGTGACAATATAGGATAGAGGCTATCCTCTTTTTTGAATCCCAACTCTCCCATTCCCTATTGATGCACCTGGGAAAATCAAGTAAGATTGGAATCAGATTGTACAAAGAACTCATTATTCCTATTATACAAGGAGAAAACATTTTTTTTAAGTAGGAATTGGGATATTTTATTTTTTATATTTCAAATGTTTTATTCATTTTCATTTTCAATTTTGTACATTTACTTATATACTGAATATTTGCAATAATAATAATATAAAAAAATAAAACCAACCTAAACACAACTCATCATAAACCCAACCTGTCGCTTTCATACACCCCTTCTTCTCCCCCTCCAACTTTCCTTTCTCCCTCCAACAATCACCCCTCCTACTTCCCTTTCCCCTCCTATCTTCCTTTCTCGCCTTCCTCACCCTCCTTCCGCTCTCATCCTCCTTACATTCCCCTCTTCCTCCCTCCTTACTTCTCCCTCTTCTTTTCCTCTACTTCTCACTTTGGTGCATTTCTCTATTCATTAATCTATTCAGTTACTAAAAATTGCGCTAAAAAGAAAAGAGAAGGAAAAAAAAGAAAAAGAAAAAGAAAAAAAGAGAAAAAGAAAAAGAAAAGATAAGGAACAACAGTATACAAGTGTATTCTTCTTATTCTATATATTGAGACTATATCTCCACCCACCCACCCACCCCCAATAAACCCCCCTCCCTAATCCCCTCCGACTTCCCAGGTCCCACACCCGGCACAGTTCACTACCATTCACCTTCTAGAATATCTTATAATCAAATAGATTAACAATAATAATGAAAATAAAATAAAATAAAAAGAACACTCCGAAAAAAAAAAGAAAAAAATCTTTTGCATTATGCTCAGCCTCCCATCATTCTTAAAATTTAAACAGTATAGATCATTCCATTTATATTTTGTCTTCGTCCCTTGCTTCTTTGATATTTTCCTGTAGACTCTCCAAATAGCCTTTCTTAACCTTATATTCAGATAATAGTTTATACAAAAATCAATTTACCTTCAAATACAGAGCAGTCTAATCATACTTTCGCTCCTCTTCTTCCTACCCCTCGTTTCTCATCTCCATTCCTCCCAAGCCAAAATTCCATAAGATTAGGATCTCGCTCTTCACTTTAAAATCCTGAGCTTTTTATGTTATACTTCAAGCATGTAAATCCGTAAAATGTGTGCCCAAAATCCATACCACTTCATTCAGTCCCAAGATCCCTTCATCGATATCCCGCTCCACCTTCCCTTCTGCCCCACTCCTCCCGACTCCATTCATCCCAAACCGCAATTCAAATAAATCTTGGTCTCCGCTTTCCTCACACCAGAAAACAATTCATGCGCAGTTTGGATTAAAATTCAAATAAGTCTTATAAAGATCCCATACAATATCTGTCCAAAATAAGCGATGCTTCTTTCCGTTCCTCATCGGTACACAGCTTTACCATTTCATACCAAACAGGAATCCTAAAATTTTAATCAATCCAAGAGTTTAAAAAGTATTTTAAAGACATCGCTGGATCTTTATTCTTTACTCTTCTGCCCTTCCGGAAAGAGAAGGCAACCCTCTGCCTTATAACCACGTGTCCCGCTGCTTTGAAGATATGGCTAAATCCTCAGTTTCCGCTCTTCTGCCTCTCCGGTAGGGGGAGAACAACTCCCTCCGTCTTGTAACCAAGTGAATTGCTGCTTGTCTTTCCTTCACCTTGTCTTTCTGCATTTCCGAGTGAGTCAGGAAGTCCCGCCTTCAGAGTTTTATAATAAAAGTCCCGAGCTTCCGAAACAGAATTGAGACGAAATCTTTGATTCTCGAATGTAACTGTGATTCCAACTGGAGCTTCCCATTTATACTGTATTTGGTGGTTTCTAAGCTCTTGGGTTAAAAATGTATAGTCTCTCCTTGCTTGCAGCATCTGGAGTGGTATTTCTTTAAAGACAAACAAATCCTGCCCATCGATTTGGAGCCTGTTGTTGTAAAACTTTTGGATGATCGCATTTCTGGATTCTCTTGTGAAAAAGTATATAATTATGTCTCTTGGAAGCTGTCGCTGTTCTGCTACACACGAATTCTGGCGATAGATTTTTCAAATATTCCAATCAAAATTGAATCCCGGACTTCCCACCGCTTGACTGAAAGCCTCTACAAACGTCTGTTTCAAGTTCTCTCCTTTCTTTTCGGGCAGTCCTCTGACTCTTATTGCAAACGCCTTTCTGTTGTAATTTATCATTATAAGTTGTGTTTGAGTATCTCTAATCTCTTGTTGTAATGCTTGAATGTTGGAAGTCAAATTAGAATTAGCCTCCTCCAAAGTTTCCAGTTTAGTCTCCATTTCTTCGATATGATCTGTCAAAATAGACATAGCTTCAAACATATCCATCTTTATTTGGGCAATCTTGGTCTGTATTTTGTCGCATAAATCCAGCACAAATTCTTTGATTTCTTGTTTAAAATCATTGAGTATTTGAAAAAGAAGCTCCTGTGTTGAGGAATCTCCAGTAGGGGGTGTAGGAGGCAAGGGCAGCGATTTTCTTACAAGTTCTTTAAGCACATGCGAAGGGGAGCGTTTTGCCTGCTTAGACCTGGGAGGCATTATAGATAAAAGCTGAGAATAAACAGATAAACAGTATCTTCACCTGCTCAGTTCTCAATAAGTTATTTGTAGATTTTGCTTGTTAATGAGGAGCAGTCTCCGGGGAGATAGAGCCGGTTAATTACGTCATCAATCACCAACACAGTAAAAACGCCATTTTGTAGCACGATTGAGCAAAGAAGCTTCAAAGGAAAACGAGGCTGGTGTTTAGATAGTTATAAAAAAAGGAACATCTCAGGGGTAAAACCCGCTCTGTTAGTCTTAAGTAACTTTAAGCAGTTTATCATTGTCCTGAGGGGGGGATCGCCTGTCTAGGGCTGCAAAAAAAAGCAGCTGAGAAGAACTGGCTGGAGATAAGAGCTCAGTTACGCTGGATCTTTTCTCCGTTCGCAGCCCAAAAAAAAGGAAAAGGGGCTGTGAACTACGAATAAATCCTAGCACCTGAGCTTCTGCCTGCCCCTTTCTGCCAAAAAGGGGTGATATCTATTGATCTTAATTAGATATACAGACCAGAACTCTGAGAGGAGCTCCGTTGAGCTCCTTCGGCGACAGGCTCCGCCCCCAGAAGCCGGGATATTTTATTTTGATGGCTGAATGCCATTGGAATAATCTCAACTTTTAAATGGGAGGAGTTGAAAGTTTTGATTTTTATTTATGTTTGGGATGGGAGGTAATTGAAATTAGCTTAAGTGGCTAAATGATTTTATTGTAGTTCATTTACTTGATTTTTATCTAAATATTGGAGGACAATCATGCAACTGTTACTCAGTAACTGAATTTGGTAGGACAAATGTGGGATTTCAATAAGGATTTTAGCTTTTGGGTTTCAGCCTTACAAAAACCAGTTGTATACTTCTGAATTAGCCCCATATCATTAAAATTATTATTGACTAAAGAGAGAACTTTGGAGAGCTATAAGAACTTTAGGAAATATAAGAGAGAGGCTGTTTTCCATAGACAAGGTGTGCAATTTGAGAAACAAGGTTGGACACCAATGCTACCATTGCTGCTAACCAACACAGGAAGGGAAAAAAACGAACATACATTCTCCCTGCAAGAGGAAAAAGCTTAAATATAAAAATATATTGCATACTAGTTTATTGTTTATTATTTATTTAATGGGTGATGAACCCCTTCATATGCTTTTACTGTTGATTTTATAACAAGTCCATAAAGAAATCTTGTGATGCTGTTGTTCTTTTATATTAGTATTGTAATTCTATCATTATAATTATTAACCATGTGGAATAGATGGTGAGAAATGATAACCAAGTACAGGTTTCATGAACTAAACAAAGTAAGCTTTGAATTGATTCATCTCAGCTATGACATTGTATCACCATCATATTGAGCCATGGTGACACAGTGGTAGAATGCAGTACTGCAGGCTACTTCTGCTGATTGCTGGTAGCCAGCAATTTGGTAGTTTGAATTTCACTGGCTCAAGGTTGACTCAGCCTTCCATCCTTCCATGGTGGGTAAAATGAGGATCCAAATTGTTGGGGAAATATGTTGACTCTGTAAACCACTTAGAGAGAGCTTTAAAGCACTGCGAAGGAGTATATCAGACTAAGTACTATTGCTATAGTTTTTAAAAAATAGAAACAATTTTGCCCTGCTTCTGAGCCTGTTAGACTCTCTTCTTCCACTGATAAGTATCCTTGAATTTGGATAAGCATGGAAAACCTATTTACATATGTAATGCATTTACATCTGAGGACTGAGGCAGTTGGATTAGGAAGCAGGATCACATGGAAAAGCTATGCACATGCATTATTAGTCATCCAGGTCCTTCCCCATGTTTGCCAAAAGTGCTGCTAGAAGGAAGCATTGCTGCCATGATTGATTGTTGCCCTAGTAAAATGTTTCATACCCACTTCCCAATTCTTGTTACATGTGTTAGAGGGTTTGCAAACCTCCTATAAAGTGACTGTAGATCATGCCTGCACAAGCATCCACCAATGTTTTCACAAAGTCACAAATTTACAAGCCCAACCTGCCAAGCATCTCCAAACCTTGTTGCACCAGCTCCAACACTTTCACTGCTCCATTAGGTGGAGAACAGCTGATTGGCACTTTTCAGCTCATACATTTTTTAAAAATTATCAATGTAGCTGCTTCTCTTCAACAAATGGTGCAAGCAATCATATATTTCATACTTAAATGTGTTTCAGTTTGCTGCTTTATTGTTTATCTGTACCTTTCTTCTCTTTGTATTGTATGTGGAATTGAGATTACAAAGAGTCAGGCAATGTAGAATGTGCAACCCACTAAGTCAAACATTATATTCACAGTATGAAATGATACTTCCATTTTGTTCCAAGTAATTATACTTCATTTTCACAGCATTTTAAATCACTGTGAAGTATAACATTTAATTCTGATCTCTTGACATTCAAGGGAGAAATAATACTCAAACACAAATAGGACATCTGAACCAAGTACCTAATTTTACTCTGCCACTTTGCCAAGTGTGAAGCTGCATCGATGTGACCCTTGCCAATGGATGCCACTTCAAACCAAAACATATTCTCTCATTTGGATGGGCATTTTTATTAGTAGATTAACCTATTTCAGATTATTAAAAGTTATAATGAGACTTCTCATTTCTTAAATTTCCAGAGTGTCTATGGAGATTCTCACTCATTCAGATCCTGGTTGCCCCAAAGGTGCTTTTCAAGAGGTAACTGGATTTCCTTGCTTTTTCCTTTGAAGATGTTTTGCTTTCCATCCAAGAAGCTTCTTCAGCTGTGACTGTATGGTGGGGAATAGAAGGATTTACATTCCTTGCAGATTGGATGGTGGGAAATCCTTTCATTCCCCACCATCCAGTAAGAACTGAAGAAGTATTTTGGATGAGAAGTGAAACATCTTTAAAGAAAAAAAAACCCAGATAAAACAATTGCCTCTTGAAAAAGCACTTCAGGGATAAAGTTCAAGAGGTCCATCCATGTGAGAGAATGTTCCAGGTCAAACTAAACTAATCTTACTTCCTAGTAGATGTTTTTTTAATCAAGAGGCCACACACACTTTTACCAATAGTTATGAGCTTATAAGGAACATGTAGCTGCTGTTATATATCTTGAATTGATGAACTGGTTGGTGAAGAGTTCCATTTCCTTAGTACATGTCTGTTGAATTTCATCTTCCACAGAGCTGACAGCTCATTTTTTTTTAATCAACAATGGTTAATTTTTATGTTAAAAGGTAAAAAGAATGATGTATTTCCAGGGATAATTTCCAAAGTACACTCAATATTACAACATGTTTAAATTTTATTTATTTGTTCAATAGCTGCCCAAACAAAAGAAGGCATTCTGGGAAAGGTACAACAAAATTTCTAGTAATAAAGGAAAACCGTTATTTACCTCTGAGTTTGTTCCTTATAACCATATAATACAATTAGGTCTATGTTGTTTGATTGGTTCACCGACAAAAGGGAGAACGACAAAACCGCGCCCGACTAAACCGCGGTGACAAAACCGCGTGTTCTAAAGCGCTCCGACAAATGAGTGCTTAATTGCACCGACAACAGCACGGCGACAGAAGCACGCTGTAAAACTAAACCTAAACCTAACCCTGAACCTAAACCTAACCCCTAACCCTAAACGTAACACTAAATGTAACGCTAAACCTAACGCTAAACCTAACCCTAACCCTAACCCTAAACCTAACCCTAAACCTAACCCTTACCTTAAGTTAAATTGGCTTTCTGTCACTGCGCTGTTGTCGCTGCGTTGATGACGTCACAGTTTTAGCGACGCAGTTTAGTCGGGCGTGGTTTCGTCATTCGCCCTTTTGTCGGGTCACGGTTTGATTATATCTGAAATGAAAATTAAATTCAATGCTAGCATCTCATGTTTGCCTTAAAAGTGTAGATAAATTGATGTCTGTATAGTATTTAATAGAGACAGATGAAATGGTCATACTATGATCAGAGATACCCATGGAGGAATAGATGGTTGCCATGGCCGCCCAAAGTCCTGTCCTTTTTGTATGTCCAATGAAGAACTGTTGCAACTGACCTTGACTCTTGATTCTCTCCCCAAAATCTTAGCTGAAATAGCAATAGCGCTTAGACTTATATACCACTTCATAGTGCTTTTCAGCCCTCTCTAAGTGGTTTACAAAGTCAGCATATTGCCCCCAACAATCTTGGTCCTCATTTTACCCACCTTGGAAGGATGGAAAGCTGAGTCAATCTTGAGCTGGTAAGAACTGAATGGCTGAAATGTAGCCGGCAGTTGGTAAAAGTAGCCTGCAGTACTGCACTCTAACCACTATGTCACCACAACTCATGCAAGGAAATCCAAGGAACTCTTTCTACTGAAATTGCTCTGGGGGAAATATGATATGATTTCATTTCTTAGATATGGGTTTCCTTATTACAAAGACTAGAAAGTTTCTCTAAATGAGATTTAGGGAGGTGAGAAATAGGAATTGCTGGAGGAAATTAAGACATTAGTACATTTTGCAGGTGGATAGGTTTTTTTTTTTTGGGTTGGCTGGAATTATTTGCAACACACTTTAAGAGACTTTTAATGTGTTTTTTTAAACTAACGTAGCATTTCTTTATTTGCATTTGCTGGCTTTTTGATCACTTACTTTACAATTCAAGATTCACAATGTTATTGTAGATTTTTTACTTGTACTTCTGTTTTGTTTTGTTTAGAACAGTGTGTTCTATGCAATAGAAACAATGGTCTGACGCCCAGTGATTTGTCTGAGTAAACCACAGCGCCGTCTTTGTATATTTAACAACTTAAATTGTTGTAGAAATTGTGCTTTTAGAGGAGGGAAATGGTATAAAAAGATAGTGATTTCTCAAATGCAATAAATCAATATAAATAAGGTTATAAAGATGGGGTTGGCAAACCTTTAGACCCAAATATGGGTTTGTGTGTGTGTGTGTGTAATTGAGGACTACAATAATGATGTAAAGTGGGTGGCCTTGTCAGGTATATGATACAAAGACACATGGTTTAATTAGGTTAAAAATATTGTAAAGTTGCACTGCAATTCTAAAGTGCTTTTTGCTTGTAGAAAACTAGAAATCAGGAGGGACAGTGGGGTTGAGAAAAGTGGTTCTGTAGGCCAGATGTTTCAGTCCCTCTGTATAAAATTCATCTACATCCTTACATGTTTTTTACCCAGCAGTCTAGAAAACCATTTCATGCATATTATCTACCAAAGTGGATTCTAACTCCAGGAAATGTATGCTGTATCTTTAGAAAAGATGTACTGGCTTTTCAGATGCCATCAAACTTCTGTATCTGCCAAAGACTAACACAATTAATTTGGGAGAACACACAACTCTGGAAAAAGTCCCATTAGAGATAATGTGGATTTATTTGAGGATATACAAAACAGAGATACTAATTAGAACCTAAAGTACTCTCAGCATGACAGCTTTAATTCTTTGCTATCTATACTTCCCCAATGGTGATGACAAGCAATGGAGGGAAGCTCACTTTTTCTTAATCAAACCTATTTTTGTTTGTTTTTATTTCACCCTCTCCTCATTCTGTGACAATTGTTTTATTATTTCAATAGAAGACAATCAACTGAACATTGCCTTTGACTCATGGGGTTCCATTTGCTTTTGTGTTTTCTAGCAGAAATGCACACACCAGGTGGCTTCCACAAGTAATCAGCATTACAATTAAGAGGCTCAAATAAAACTTTTGGGGATCATATAGTCTCAGTAACCTGAGGCTAAATTCTTCCTATCATGACAGTGTGATTATCCAGATATGACTCACTATAAAATTAGTCCTATACCCATCTTCACGAAAGAAGGCCTCATTAAATTCTCTGGGTTGTATTCCCAGGCAAGAATAAATAACTCATGTGGATCAACATAAGCCCAGGTAAATCTTTTTAACCATCTTTGCTCACTGGAATTAATTAATTAATATTAGCAGCTAGCCAAATAAAAAAAAATAGCAGTATTCTAGCAATTGACCTTCAGACCTACATTATGTAGGATGAAACATTGCCTTTTGGCCTTGTATCCTGGCCTGCCCCAACTTAAATCAGCTGATTTTCCAGTTCTGAAATAAGGAAATTACAATAACAGTTATTTTCATCGGATGTCCACTAAGTCATCATGCATGTGAATTGGTGCTTAGTTTAATAAGAAGCAATTTTATTAAATTGTTCTAAGCTTTTTTATTATTATTTTGGGCAAAATAAAATGCATATAACCATGCTTGAACATCACTTGTTCTGCAACCCAGAAATCCCTAGGCATTACAACTCTATTTTGTCTAAAGCTCTTCAATTGCAATGTAAGGATAAATAATTCCTTCTAACTTATAGATGAGGTACATTTATCAGAGATGTCATCAAAGAGTGCCCTCTCTTGACAGAAATACTTGTACACTTCTAATTGCCATCTAATAGGCAACAATGGTTTCACTTCTTTTTGCTACTGAAGAATCTGCAAATGAAGCCAAATTCACAACAAGCAACCTTACTATTATTTTACGCACTGATGAAGACTAGCAATTTATCTGGAGTTTTCTCTGCAAAGTTGTGTTTTCTCCCCTTATGGCAAAGAAAACACACAGTGAGCAACAGGCCAAAGGGACAGTCAGACAAGCTTATAAGCTTTTCTCTAGATCATATCTTATCAATAAGGGCAAAACATCTCACATATTTCACCCTTCTCTTACTATTCATGACAAGTGTTGGGAATGTTAAGCTAGATCTAGACATGGTAGTATATGTATGCATCATCCTGTGAATCAGCAGATAAAGAGGTCTTTGCCAAAAGAAGAAAATAATCAGTGATTTCAGAGCAAAAACCCAGAGGAAAACTGAAAAACTGGACTCTACTCTTTTAAAAAAAACAGGGGAACAGATTACCATATGGCTGCCCAATCAAGACAAAACCAAAATTCCACCAGGGCTGTGGCCTGATGATAGACACCACCATCCACCATCAGGCCACAGCCCTGATGATAGAGTTTGGGCAAA
Organism: Thamnophis sirtalis; assembly: GCF_051295495.1. NCBI lineage: Eukaryota > Metazoa > Chordata > Lepidosauria > Squamata > Natricidae > Thamnophis > Thamnophis sirtalis. The sequence continues at coordinate 157,597,854 of NW_028261382.1, forward strand.
TCTTTATATGGGGTTTCACTTCCCTGTGGCACTATGCTTGTCTCTGCTTTGCAAATTTGGTTTTCCTCTTTGTGATAATAGAATCACAACTCATGTGCACTACAAATTTCTTTGATGAGGTATAACTAAGTAAGCTTGCACAAATTTGTGTAATGGAGTATAAATCTAGAACATAATCTTGCAATATGTTATTATTAAACTAAAATCAATATTTCACTATCATTTTGCTTACCCTGTTATGGCCTTTTCATCTCCAGTAAACCTCCTACTCCAGCTAGAGTATTATAGCTAGCACTATGAGCACAAATATCTTCAGCTATTTACATGTAATTCTTCTCTATTAAAGATGGAATTATTGTAATGTATTTAAAAGTATTTAAATTGTTTTAAGGTACTAAAATAAGACAAATTACAAGGATTGCTTACAGTGCAATTCTGAGTCCACATGAATTGCTGATTAGTGTACATTCAAAGTGACAATAAAGTATTCTATTCTATTCTTCTCTGCTCTGCTCTGCTCTACTCTACTCTACTCTACTCTACTCTACTCTACTCTACTCTACTCTACTCTACCCATTGTTGCATAAAAGCATTTCATAATTTTATGCGGGGTGTTATTTTTAGCTCATAGCAAAATCAGTTCTAAATACAAATAATCCTTGATTTATGTCCATAACTGGAATCAGAATTTCTGTTAGTAAGCAAGATGATTTTTAAGTGAGCTGCACTTGATATCATAAACTTTCTTGTCCTGGTTATTAAGCAAATTAATTATTAAGTGAATCATATAGTTGCATTGACTTTGCATGTTGGAAGCCAGTTGTGAAGGTTATAAATTGCAATCATATAACACTGAGATGCTGCAACTGTCACATTTTGATCATGTGACTGGGAATGCTGCAATGGTCATAAAGGTGAGGACCAGTTGTAAGTTACTTCTTTCAATGCCATTGCAAATTCAAACAGTTGCTAAATGGATGATTGTTAAGTTGAGGACTACCTGTACTTGTATTGTATATAAGATGTGGTTTTCTCCAAGTCTTTATTTTAAAATTTGTTTTAAAAGTGTTGAATATAAATGGAAAAATGCAATGAATGTTTCACTTCTTTCTGTTAAACAAAATGGATCAACTTTGAAAAAAAAAAAAGATTTTTTGGGGTTGTCCCCCCCCTTGCTTCTGACAATTTGAGTTTATGCCATTTCCTAGCACGATAGTGTGTTTTCATTACTTATGTGTGCATTTTTCACCTTACTTCCTCTTTATGAGATTCCATATTTTCTTCATTATATTATTACATTGCTATTTCTGTAATCCTTATTATTTTATGAAACCATATTACTTTTCTTGAAACTACTGCTATTTGATAACTCTTTTTATATTGTACATTTGAATCCTCAGGTTTTGCTAAGTACTTTTTCCTCTTTTATATTCTAAACTATATTCCTTTTTTATATTCTATATTCTAAAATTATAACCTAATTTGATATTGACTATCATAACTTTCAAAATTCTTTGCTTTAAAACATATAATCAGAAAAAGGAGAAAATGAAGTCATAATGCCAATACAAGATTATCTCATCATCATAGATTATTCTGCACTGAAATGAAAACACTAAATGGCTTCTTAAATGTTTAATAATTATTTGTCTTAATTAAATAAGTGATTAAACATTAGAGTTGTACCATGCACACACACAAGAAATGGATTTCCTGTGCAGAAAACAACCTTGTCTGGGTAGAAATGTTAATAGAACTGGAAACATTGATATTTTCTTAGGTCAAATCTGATTTGGTGTTCATGAATCAGTTCTTTGGAATTGTATTAAGTTACTAAGACTAGCTGCAAAGCATTTATGGTTTACACTATATAATGATGAAAATTGCCATTCTTTGAAAACATTTCTTTCAGTAAATTCTGTTGCTTAAATATAATTTAATTGTACTTAATTTATTTTTACCTGTTGTATAAAAAAACCCTTTTAATTTGGTTACTGAATTAATCCTTTTTCCGAGTTCTTACAATATTCTGAAACATAAATTAACTTGTATCATAGGAATCTATACAGAGTTGCGTATAGTGGTAGAACACAATCGTGTGGAATACATCCAGAGTTGTTTAATTATCCAGTGTTTCTGGCTTTTTATCACCTGCTGGACAACATTTCACCAGGATTTCTCCTCAACAATTGTTTCCTTGAGTTCTTGTAAGTTCATGCTTGCGTCATTACCTAGCCACATTGGGATTGTCTATGGACATATTGTTATTATTATTTAATATTGAACACTGGAAGAGCCTTGCTTCCAGCTATCATTTTAATGCCCATTTCTATTACTTCTCATCCTGCATTGCTCATGATATTCTATAGATAAATTAAATAAATATGACAGTATGTACATCCTTTGGTAATCTCTTGCCCTATTTTAAATAATTTATCCTTTTTCTGTACTAATTGTTGTTTACTGATCTCATTCAAATTCTTCAATAGGCAATAAAAGTAATTTTTTAAAGAGCTACCCACCATTTCTTATTGTCTACAGAGTCAAAAGCCTTTGTACAATTAAAGACACAGATACTGAAGTAGCTTTGGAACACACATGCCTTTTCCATTATGCATTGGATATTAAAAATAATATTATGTGCCCATAACTTTTCTGAATCTAGCTTGCACGATTGGCAGTACTACTTCCTTGGGCTGTTGAAGTCTGGATTACAAAATCTTGAATATGAACTTGTATGTGAGATAAGTGCAGTTATTCAGAACATTGAGCAGCCTATAAGATAAAATATTTTTCAGTCCCTTAGCTATTCCTGTGAATGTCATACTTGCTTACAAGCTTGGGTAGAATTTTAATTTCATTCTCTATTAAGAATTCAAATACATTTGCAGCAGCTTCCTTGTTAGCTATTTTTTTGAGAGTAAATTTAACCTAAGTTTCAAAATGTTTGCATGTAGTTTTGTGATCAAACCTTTATTCGTATCATCAGCTTTGGCAGTTTATAACATATAATAGAATTGGAAGGGACCTTGGAGGTCTTCTAGTCCAACTCGCTGCTTGTGCTCAAGACCCTATATCAGGGGTGTCAAACTTGTGTTGTCATTGCTTCCGGTTGGGCGGGGCCTGAGGGGGTTGTTGTTTTTAACAGATCCGGATTCTTGGCTGTGTTAAACTGTCTAAACAGTATCCATCAACTGTTTTCCAGTTTGATTACCTCTTCTCCGGGCCAAGGAGAAGAAAGCGAGCAAGCTATGTTTGGGCAGCGCTCCAATTACCCCCCCCCCCAGGACATAAATCTGGGATGGGAAGTGGGAGCCTCCCGGCAACATAGTGATTTCCCCATGTCAAGGACCTCTTCTGCCTTTTTTGCAGAAAGAAGGAACATCCACTACTTTTGAGGGAAAACTATTCCATTGGTTAATTGCTCCCTTAATTATGATTTTTTTTGTACAGGTTGTCTATATGTGTACACAATATCTTCTTTCAATCTTTCTCTTAGTTTTTTCACCATTATTCTTGTCTGAAAACAGCACTTATTTGGGCAGATTGCTTCTCTGTTTGTTATCTTTTGCTTTCTACCTTTCTTCAGCTGTTTCCTTCAGCTGAGGCTATTTTCCCTTTTCCTTTTTGCATTTCAAATATTTTTGTTTGATTTGACTTACTGAATCACAAATTTCAGTCCAAAGCTCTTCAGACACTTTAATCTAACTATTCATTCTACTCTCTATATTTATCACAAATAAATGGAATATTGCTGAGGTTCCATCTTTTTGGTAGGAAGAATTTATTTTCTTTAAATTATAATTTTGCAAGAAGGAATTTGTAGTCTGAGCCAGTCGGTATCCACTCCTGTTTTTGCTGATTGAATCAGTGGTTCCATATTTGCCTGCAGAGTATCTAAACAATTTGATTTCGGTGCTGTCTATTCAGTGATATCCATGTGCAGAGTCATCTTTTAAATTCTCAGAATAAATTATTTGTTATAAACATTGTTTGCTTGGCACACTCTTTTGGTATCTCTCTTGCTTCATTTCATACAATAATTGGTTTTTTTTGCCTGTTACTCCAGATGTGACTCATTTCCAACTTTAGTATTTTAGTTTTACTTTTTATATATATAATTAGAATGATATCTTTTGGGGTGTTGTGTCAACAAGATGTTGCAGGTCATTTCAGAGCTGATCAACTATCATTTCCTCTGCATCTGTTCTTTGATCAGATCACAGCCATATTGATTTATTTGCCCTTGAACTTGAATTGAGATAATTTGATCATGTCGGGGGTGGTGGCATATCTGAGCACTGACTTTGACTTTCTTTTGTTAATAATGATGGCTATTTCATTTCTTTTATGATTTTCCTCATCTGTAGTAGAAAATTTGATGTTCCTCTGATGTGAAATGACCCATTTCAGTTTGCCAGTTCCAAAAATGTCAATATTCAGTCTTGACATTTCAGCTCCGACAAAATCAAGTTTGCCTTGGTTTATGATTTTGACATTCCACATACCGATTGTATGAATATCTTTGCAGCATCTTTTTTTTTCTTCTTTTGCTTCTTGGCACGTTAGCAGCTCAGCATCCTATTAGTGTTAATCTAGCCACAGCATATGCACTAGTGCTATTTATTTTTGCCCTGGCTTTCCCCCCAGAACCTTATTGGATATGTTATAACCCAGAGGGGGTCATCTTCCAAAAAGCATGTTCACATTGTTCCAATTGTGAATGTCAGTTCAGTTTTCTGGACAGAATATTGTATTGAGTTACCATTTGTTTCCCAATAGATCATACTTGATTAATCATGGGTTATCTTTCTTAGAATATACATTTATAACAGTATTGTTCTGATCAAAAGTAAGGCATACAAAGCAACAATCCACAGAAACTAAGTTTAGCATACTGTGTAAACACAACTATAAACATATTGTCTTTACACTTTCAGGATGGAACCCCTCAACCAGATTGCAAATAGCTTGGTTTAATACATTGGCTGAAATTTCTGGAATGAGCTGTAGTTCTTCTCTGGTGAGTAAATATATTGGAATTAAAAAGAAATAATGTTATTACAAAGTCTTCCTGAACTAGTAGGTTTAAAGGTGTCATTTATAAACACAGATATAAATAGGAGATTTCTGCAAGCTCGGAGATGAAATAAAGTCCATCTTTATATCTGAGGAACATTTTGAAATACTTGAAAGGTGTAAAACCTTTCTGAATTGTTTTTTAGTCATTATGCTGAAAATCTGTCCCAATTAGATGTATGTCAAGATGAAATTTACTATGAGACATCAGGTAGTTTCATGAAATTGATCTCTGTTGAGTTAATAATTGTCGTCAAATGCATGTGATTTAACCATCCTTTTTTTAATGTACAGCTTCTTGAAATAAATGGTATGTTCTGATTTCTGTCTTGATTCTTTCTCAAACCGATAATGATTGACATAAGTGTGACTGGAAAGGGGAAATAAGAACCTGAAAACCTTGGCAACGTAAACATGTTTTAGACATAATGAGCTCAAACGTTTTCTAATTGGCACCATTCTCATACAGGAAAATAAGCAATACTCCAAGAGGCATATTATTATTGTCAGTTGTCTTCACTGGAAAAGGGTGATTTTCACCATTTGGAAAGAAAGAAAGAAAAAGAGAGAGAGGCAGAGAGAGAGAGAGAGGGAGAGAGAGAGAGAGAGAGAGAGAGAGAGAGAGAGAGAGAGAGAGAGAGAGAGAGAGAGAGAGAGAGAGAGAGAGAGAGAGAGAGAGAGAGAGAGAGAGAGAGAGAATAAATGAATTTTGAAACAATTTTGGCACAGGTATACATTATATTTTAATGTTGCTTCTTTGCAATAGGTCTCTGTTGAAACAAACAGATGGGAACTTTTTGTTTAAAGGTATGAGTGAATATTCATTCGAAATTTCTGAAAAAGTTGTAATTTAATACTTTCACTTAATGAACTGAAAACAGTTTGGAATCAGTTAAATTGACTTAGATATAACAGCTGTATTAAGGTAGAAGTGATGTCACTTCTCAATATGCTTTCAGGCTAATAGTCACTTTAATAGCTATGTTGAGTATATGAGGAAGGCCTGGGTAGTAGGTATGGGCAGTTTAGAAATAGGAAATATAAATAAATGTCTATGGAGTTTCTCAGTCATTCAGGTCATGGTTGTCCCAAAAGTGCTTTTTCAAAAGGCAACTGGACTTTTGATAGATGGATGATAGATAGATAGATAGATAGATAGATAGATAGATAGATAGATAGATAGATAGATAGATAGACAGACAGACAGACAGACAGACAGACAGACAGACAGACAGACAGACAGACAGACAACATTTATCTCACAAGTACGTGAGGCAGGTATGACTAAGAGATACTAAACAGGGCTATGTTACACGAACATCTTAAGCTATATTTTTTCACTCAAACCCAATATTCTAACCATTATATCATTAGTTGCATTTTAAACTACCCTTGCCTGTATTATTTAACTCCTTATTTTATTGAATCTAAAATGTGTAACTTTTCTTTTTAAAAGGCTTTCAACATTGTATAAAGATATACAAATAATGTAAAATCTCAATGATGTTCTCATTCTACGGCATTAAAATCTCATCTAGCAAATATGTCACCGATTCATTTCATATCATTGCTTGATAAACAGATCTAAAGCTGAACTGGAATAATCTGTTGGCCCAGTGTAAATTTATTTGATCACAGAAAATTGAGAATTTAGGGGGGGGGGGATTAAATATTTCCTTGCTGTTTTGGTAATTAATGCACCATTACAAATAAAGCAGTTTATAGCGTAAAAACTTTTTCCAAATTGTTCAAATATGAATACAAGCTAATTAAATCATTTTGCCCTTGTAGCTGACGTTGATTGATATATGACTTAAATAATAACCTCGGGCTTCTAAATTTGATCTCTGCATCTATTAATTCCTTCTGCTTGTTCAATCATTACCATCACATCAGAATTTATGATATTTCATAATTTATAACTATTAAATGTGGAACCACGTATCATTTATTCTTCACATCAGAGCTAAATAATATTTCAAATCCAAAAGACCTCCAAGCTACCTTCAAATATCTTGCATTTTTCATCTTCTATTTTTCTACTGTATATAGATATTTAGATATATGTGATTTTTAACATTATGATTTATGAGACAAACTACTACAGTATTTCTTTGTATGTGGCTTTATTTGTTTTGAAATATATTATAACCCAAGCCGTAATACATAAATAATAAGCCCCAAATTTAATCAGTGAAATTGGTTCCTGGCCACTTGCACTTGTGCAGTAAATGGCTTTTCTTTCTAAAAATGGGATAGAGGTCCCCAAACCCTAAAATGGGTACAACTATCATTGTACTGAGTCAGTGGTGGGTTTCAAAAATTATTCGAACCTACTCTGTGGGTGTGGCCTCCTTTGTGGGAGAGGCTTGCCACCCATGTGACCAGATGGGAGTGGCTTGCTGCCCATGTGACCGGATGGGAGTGGCTTGCCGCCCATGTGACTGGATATGAAGATGCCGGCGACACTTGTCAGAACTACCTTAAATTACCTCACACACAGCACTGGCATGCATAAGAATATGATGAAAACTTGTTTTTTAAAAGGCATCTTTGGTTTGCGTTAAAACAACTTCAACACACGCAATGTTCTGATTGCACCACAAATGCAGTAGTCATCCTTACCTTTCACAGAGGCACTGAGTTTTATAAATATGAGCATGATAGTGTAGAATAATCATATCCAAGGACCAGTGGTGGGTTTCAAAAAAATTGGAACCTCTTCTGTAGGTGTGGCCTGCTTTCTGGGTTCACTGGTAGAACCTCTTCTAACTGGTTCAGTAGATTTGACGAACCAGTTCTACCAAATAGGTGCGAACTGGTAGGAACCCACCTCTGTACTGAGTAATATGATACCAGGACCTGGTACAGTTGCCATTCTTTTAAGGCATGTGACTATATATTATATTGTTCACTCTTATATGATCCTTGTGAGTCAGGGACAATCAGAGTTCTATATATAACTTAGTTATGGTTTTCAGAAACATCAACCAATATGGTCACTGTAAGGAATGCTAACTGTTCTCTCTCAATAGAAACATGGATCTCTCCATGCAAACAATGAAGGTATATTCAGCTAACAGATACCAGAAAATTTTCCTTATCTCAGAAAATTAGTGGCACATAAACCCATATGCAGTCTTAGTACAGTAACATTTAGGGCATGAAGGCCTACTATTGTGTTTTTATAATGACACTTCACATTCTCAGTTGGCAATTAGAAGTGTACAAGTATTTCTGTCAAGAGAGGGCACTCTTTGATGACATCTCTGATAAATGTACTTCATCTATAAGTTAGAAGGAATTATTTATCCTTACGTTGCAATTGAAGAGCTTTAGACCAAATAGAGTTGTAAACCAAAATCTATAATCTAATCCTATTGAATTTTGAGTGCTGTTGTAGTTCTTTTAATACAAGAGCACAAGAACACTCTCCAGAATCAGACCCATAGCCTGCAGGCAGCATTGTTTTAGTCCCATGCACTGGGAAATCCAACCCTGTGCATTTCTGCATTGCAGAATTTCTTCTATTATCTTTCCAACAGTGTGCAGTAGGACAATGACAGTGTTGGAGCATTAGACAGTGATTTGATTAAAATTTGTTAAAACTGGGAATGCTCAACCTCTGCTCAATTGTTTATTTGTTTACAAGTCTTATAGAATTGCCTGTCATAGACAATGACTAGGCAGCTCACAACAATCTATAAAATGTAGCTAAAACCTGCCCATTCCCCTCCCCCCAGGCACCAGATCACCTTAAAGATCAATCCATCCTTCCTAGCCCAATGCTTGGGGGAAAAGATCGGTCTTCTGAAAGGCTAAAAGAGTTAGGAATCCCTCTGATCTCTCATGGGAAGCTGTTCCAAAGGACTTAAGCAACCTTTGAGAAGGCATGCCTCTTAGGTCCCATCAGATAGCCACATTTAAGGAAGGGAACATAGAATACACCCAGCCTAATTAACCAAGTTAGATGGGCAGATATACTCAGAGAGAGGCAATTTCACAACTACTTGGCTCCTGTGCCATAAAGAGCTTTAAATAACCTTGAATGGCATTTAGGAAGCCAATGCAGCTTATGCAACAATGATGTTACTTAAGTGAACTGCAAGATGCCTCAAACTAGAAGACCACAGCATTTATTTTATGTTGTAAGCCACCCAAAGTCATTGGATATGAGTTGGGAGGCAAATAAAATTTATAAATAATAAATAAATAAATTTGAACCAGTCGCAGTCTTTGGATGGTCTTCAAGGGCAACTCAATGTAAAACACATTGCAATAAACTAGACAGAGAGATGACCAAGACATGAGTGAGTGTGAACAAATCCTTCTGATCCAGGAAAGGGCAGAATTAGTGCACAAGATAGATTTGTGCAAAGGCCCCCAACCAGGGGTTGGTTCCTGACAGTTCTAACTTCTATAGAAGAAGTTCCACAAATCTACAGTGCCATTTAGAACCAGATCCCTCCCCTGCCTGTCCGCACATCATCAAGATGAAGAGCGAGAGGAGGAATTTTGGGAATTGAAGTCCATAAGTCTTAAAGCTGTCAAGTTTGAACACCACTAAAGGGTTAGGGGTGCAAGAGTCTTGTAACTTGACAGCTTTAAGACTTGCACACTTCAATGCTAGAGTTCCTGAGCCAACATGACTGGAGGAGGAATTCTGGGAGTTGAAGTCCACAAGTCTTAAAGCTGTCAAGTTTGAACACCCCTGCGTTTTTTTTCTAAAGGGTTTGAGGAATAAGGGTCTTGTAACTTGACAGCTTTAAGACTTGCATGCTTCAAATGCCAGAGTTTCTGAGCCAACATTTTGGTTGCTAAGCAAGAGCGTTGTTAAGTGAGTTTCAAAACATTTTACAAGTTGGCCATGCCCACCCAGTCACATGGCTGGCAAGCAACTCCCACCCAGTCACTCAGCCAGTAAGCCACTCCCACAAAGCAGGCCACACCTACAGAAGAGGCTCTAAAAAAATTTGAAAACCACCACTGCCACCAACCCATCTAACAGGAGCCATGAGTCCGAGAAGAGTCCATCCCAAAATGTGCACCAATCTGTATGGCGAATGTGACCCTGTCTAGAGTCAATATGTCAATAGAGATGTTATCATGGAAGCCAAAAACTGAAAGCACTTCCACTTACTAGGGTTGCATACTTTATACACATCCACAAGTTCATCCAATGTTGTCTCAGTACAATAGCTCAGCCTGAATCCTGATTGGCAGGATCCAGGAACAAAGGCTTATCGGCCATTGCCCACAACCTATGGAACAACCTTCCTGTAGAGGTGTGGTAGGCTCCCACACTCCTGGCCTTTTGGAAAACTGTGAAGATCTGGTTCTGAGAAGTGGAGTTGGATTCAAAGAAGGGCATGCCATGCTGAGAATGATTAGGTGCCTTTTAATTTTTAACTTATTTTTGTTTTGACTTGGCTCCCATTGTACAAGGAATGTATAGTGTTTCTATATGGTTTTACGCTTTTAACTGCAAATTGTCCAGAGTTACCCTGGGAGTGAGATGGATGGCATGTAAGTTTGATAAAAAATATAAATATATACATGTACATATCCATATATGTATGTATATGTGTATATATGTACCAGAAGTGGTTTTCAGCCGGTTCTTAAAGGTTTGTGCAAACCAGTAGTGGCGGTGCCTGGAAGCTCCGCCCACCTGCCTCAATGTAATGTGTGACCTTCTGAGCATGCACACACATTTGCGAACTGTAGCAAAGGTAAATGAATCCCATCATGGATATGCACATATATACATACATACATACGCATACTGTAGTTTTGTGTGTGTGCATGTGTGCCTGCCCATACATGTTTTACATGTTTCTATGCACCATTTCTATAATACATTTGGAATATTTTAATGTTTATAATGTAAATCTTGAGAACTTTTCCCAGATAATATTGCCTTGCATCTCCTTCTTGACATGAACTGTTTTTTCCATTAAATCTAAATTAAAAAACCAATTCATTTTAATGACTATTAAAAATATTATCCATGCATTGTTTTTTTCAACAATGATACAGCGTTCATCTTCATTTTACTCAGTTCTTTTTATAGTACTCTTTTTAATATGTTAACATTTCAGTTTTAAACATTTTGTTCCACTTTGTTACTGCAGTTGGAACATTTTCATGACAGCCTGGATATCTGATTAAGGGCAAGGCACAAATCAAATCAATCAATGAATGAATATTCCAGGGCTCCTCAGTAATAGAACTAGGTGATTTCATGCTGCCTCATAGTCTACTGAGGATATGCTTACCTGCAGCAAAGTTAATAAATCATCTTCAAATCATAATCTTGGGATCCTGCGGTAATGAGTCTACTGTAAGGATTTAAATTGAAAAAGAACAGCATGAGATGAGGGAGAGGGGACTTACAAAATGGACTGGGCAGCAAGCAGAAATCAGATCTCACTCTATGCATGTGTGATGAGATCCAAGTTGAATTGGGTCAAGATCAGTATAGAATAAAACAATTAAAAAACTGTTTAAAAGTAAAATATAGAAGCAGTTTTGATACAAAGTGGGATATTGTGAGCTCAAGTCCTGCCTGAGCCATGAAAGCTAGATGGATGACTTTAGGCTAATCACTTTGTCCCAGTCCAACCCACCTCACAATGTTGTTGTTGTGGGAGAAATAGGAGGAGAAAGATGTGCTGGATATGTTTACTATCTTGCATTATTTGTAAAAATAATAAAGGCAGGACACAGAGAGAGGAGGAGGAGGAGGAGGAGGAGGGGGAGGAGGGGGAGGAAGGAGAGAGAGAGAGAGAGATAATTAATAGATAGATAGATAGATAAATAGATATAGATAGAAAGAAAGAATAAAAGAAGAGGATCAAATATTAAAACACAAACTAAAGGAATTGTGTGTAAATGCCTCTCACCTAAGCTAGAATTTTTTAGAAGCAAGTCATGCAAAATATAAATATCCAGGTGAAAACTAGGCTAAATTTCTCTTGTGGCCTATTTTCCATTAACATCTAATTTTTGCTCTAGAGGAACATTCACTTATTTTATAATGATCACCAAATCATGTGTAATACCCTTTGTTCTTTTCTTTAAGGAGAGATAGGGAAAAATTATAATTTTGTCTGAACAATTTCTTTTAAAGACCATCAGGAATGAATCCCAAGGTGTTGTTGAAATAAGCTGGAAGCAAAATCCTTTCTCTGATCAGCATTTTTCAAAGATATGTCAGCTTGATTCCCAAAGATTATCTCTGCGATTGAACATATTTGTCTGATTATTTTTCAAATCCATGTCAGAACATTGCACAGCTTTGTTTTCTTTCTTTCTTTCTTTCTTTCTTTCTTTCTTTCTTTCTTTCTTTTTCTTTCTTCCTTCCTTCCTTTCTTTCGTTTCTTCCATCCTTCCTTCCTTCCTTCCACCCTCCCTCCCTCCCTCCCTCCCTTTCTCCTAGTTTTCTCTATAAAATTAATTGACATTTCCCCAGCTGTATACTTCCATGTCTGGCCATTTCCCAAGGCAACCTCATCTGTCACATTGTAACTTTGCTGATGTTTTGTACTTGACCTGATTCAGGTCTGGAAGGGAAAAAAAAATCACTCCTGTGCAATGAAAGTATAGTCCAAGTTGCCTGTTAATGCAAGTAAAAGAACAGACAACAGGCAGTGATACAAAATGGCTTGGCAAGGAACAGCTGCTTGGATTGTACTGACCAAAGGAGGAATACCATTAAATATTAGGATAGGATAAGTGGTGTGTGTTTGTATCTGTTGAGTGTCTATGTGTATGTGCAATCCTTCACACATAGCTTCAATATGAAGATCCTAGCTGAATTTAGGATAAATATTGCCCAGTGTTACTTGATGGCACAGTGATTAGAGTACAGCATTGCAGACTAACTCTGCCAACTGCCAGAAGCTGGATCCTGACCAACTCAAGGTTGACTCAGTCTTCCATCCTTTTGAGGCCAGTAAAGTGAGAACCCAGATTGTTGGAGGCAATATGCAGACTCTGTAAACTTCTTAGAGAAGGCTGTGAAGCACTATGAAGCAGTATATACACTAAGTGTCAACATTCCGAGTAATGCACCCATTGAAAGCAGAACTCCGAGGCAGATAGATTCTTCAAAGAACATGTTTATTAAATACATCATATTGGCACAGCCAGTGAAAACCAACCCTAACAGTTCCCATGGTTTTCACATAATTAAAAGAGTAAAACTCCCACCTCCCAGGTGTCATGTCCAATGACATGGATGGCAGGCTTCCCTCCTCTTTCGACAGCCATCTGTTTCAATGACCTTGGTTCCCACAGGAAAACATTTTCTTTTGACTGTGACCGGATATCTATTTTTCACCTCCCTTTCCCCTCTCTGGCTTTGTGGCAACTATGAGGCAGTACAAGATGGCTTCAACCAGGTTCGCTTCAGAGTTGGCAATAAATGCTACTCCTATTGCTAATGAAAAGGATAGGTATCAGCTTTGTCAAATCCAGTCCAAATCCTCAAGATAATAGTTTTGTAACTTCTGGGTATAAATAGAAATGTGAGAAAGTCTTAAACCATATCCTGAAAAGGATTAGATATATTCTATGTCAACACATAATTTCTGATTAATACTGGACTGTCTTAATGGTGTTATTAATATGCACATGAACAGTCTTTTCCCAAATGACCATAAGCTGCTTTTCTGTCAATTGGCAGCATCTACAGATAGGCATAACCATCAAAGCCCCATTTCTTTTACTTTGTTGTTGTTATTAGTTGTGAAGTCATGTCTGACCCATCATGACCCTATGGACAATGTTCCTCCAGGCCTTCCCGTCCTCTACCATTCTCTGGAGTCCATTTAAGCTCACGCCAACTGCTTCAGAGACTCCATCCAGCCACTCATTCTCTGCCATCCCTTTTTTCTTTTCCCCTCAATCTTTCCCAGCATTAGGCTCTTCTCCAGTGAGTCCTTCCTTCTCATTAGGTGGCCAAAGTATTTGAGTTTTATCTTCAGGATCTAGCCTTCTAAAAGGTCAGGGTTGATCTCCTCTAGCACTGACCGGTTTGATTGTCTTGCAGTCCAATACTCACAGGAATCTTTTCCAGCACCATACTTCAAAGGCCTCAATTCTTTGCTTCTCAGCCTTCCTTATGGTCCAACTTTCACAGCCATACATTTCAACTGGGAAAACCATATGACACTTATGTGGATTCAAATGGCTCAGGGCTTGGATTGCAATGTCCTACCTTAACTGCATTGGCCCTCCATGTGAAGTCACTACAGAATGGTCCATTTCTTCACTCCATTCATTATAAATTAGTATCTTTACTGAGAAATTTTGAAAAAGGGAAGGAGAGAGCAAGTGAATCAAAAGTCACAAAACAACTGCCTAATTACAACACTCCAAAGATTCAGAACACTGGAAATAGCAACATTCAAAATGGGAAAGTTTTGTATTCATCACTTTTGCCATCTTCATCATACTTTGCTTCACTGCCATCCTGCCATAAAATGCCAGGGGTGGGGGGAAATGGGGAAGTAAAGAGTAGGATTGAAAGGTAGGAGGAGGGATGACAGAGTGACAGGAACCAGAGGTGTCAATCCGGAACATGATAGCCAATCAAGGTCAGAGCCAAGGGAATGGAATGTAAAACTCCACCAAACAGATGCCACATCTCAGAGCAGTTCCCAAAACATCTAGTTTCGAGTATCATTGGACACTGAGGGACTGGTCAAGGAGGAGTGAGTTTGGAAAGAGGGAAAATTGCAGGCTTTGTGTGGTGATATTCATTACAGTTTTACTTATGCTGTAACTGCTTGACTTTATTAAAAGAAATCCTTTCACTTCAGAAATGGAGAAATACTCAAGTTGGAACAAGCCTGAGAGTTTTTCACTCAGAACAAAGGAACATGTTTTGTTCCAGTTTCTTTTAAAAATGCTGGTTTTTGGTTATGATTCGGAATAGACAAACGATTGGCTTTCAGTCTGGAATATTTCAAGATTGAAACATTTTGCTCATCTCTGATAGCAGCTCTTCTTTCATGCCCTCTTAGGTGGTTGATAGAGGAATTTGGCCCTGACAAAGTACAGATATGAAAGCCATTTGCCTTGTCCTACTCACTCCATTACTCTTTATTCCCTGTGTCTAGACTGATCAGAAATGTTTTGCAAAGAAATGAATAAATATTACAAAATGTCTGTGCTTTGTATTGAGGTAGGTATGTGAGTGAGAAGATTGTGCTGATAGTCATAATGACTGCTAGAATGGTTCTTCTTTGCATCAGTACTTTTACTGTTAAGAAAAAGAACAAACCCCAAACCATATATTAGGGTTTGAAGTCAAAGCAGATAAGAACATGTTCTTAGAATTTTAACATAAGACTTGAGAATCACCGATGTGTTTATTCCTGGCCTTTGTTTTTTTCATGCTGTTAAACAGTCTTTCTGTTGACATTTTCCTATTGAGCCTTTGTTTCAAATTCTCCCTTTATCTGACAATTGTAAACAAAAGGAGAAAAAGGAAAGTGTCTTCCAGTTTCCATTTGAAGGGGGGGGATTCGATTCTCCATATACATAGTCATAGGAAAAAATCTGTGAAATATTCAATATTTGGAGGAGAAGAGAATGACAGCAAAATCCTTCTTCACCTTTCTCAAAGCCCAATAACACTGTCCGATAACACCTGCTTAATGAAAAAATCAAGTGAGCGAGAATCACCCATTTGTGCATTGCAGAGATGCTCCCTGGTTCTTCTCTCAATTAGTTGCCAGCAGTTTGCAAGACAGCCTTGGATGGCAGCAGGGAAATTGCTTGCAAATTTGTAATACACCGAAGCAGTGCAATTCCTCAAGTGTATTGGGGAAATGATTATGACTTATGCTGAGGCTCATTTTCTTTGCGCTGGAGTCACATATGTTTCAAATCAGACATGCCACAGGCTCATTTAGCAGGGGAGAGAAAAAAATACTTCTGGCCTCTTTTCAGTGAACTCCCTGGTAAACTTTCAGAAGTGAATGAATTTCAAAAGAACAGGCAGAGTTGGTCTTGGGTGGTTTCTGGTCACAAACACTGACTTATGGGTCATATGCTTCATGTCCACTTGCGATATCAGTACCTTAGGGATTGCTAAAATGTCATCTGGAAAGTAAAGAACAGTTTTGAAAACTGTCAGGTAAAAACTGAGTTCCCATGGAAACTCATTCCTTCTATATTGAAGAAAACTACTACAGTATTTGCACAAGGAAGGAAGGAGGGAGGGAGGTAGGGAAGGAAGGAAGGAAGGAAGGAAGGAAGGAAGGAAAGAAGGAAGGAAAGAAGGAAAGAAGGAAGGAAGGAAAGAAGGAAGGAATAATAACACTGTCAAATAATTTATTAAGGCTGTATTACTATTATTCTTCTCATCCTTTCTAGTACCTATCTCTTCTCACTTACGACTATAACCATGTTGCTTGTATCTTTACAATTTATATTGTTTTGTTCCTAGTATGATTTGATTGCTTATTAGTAACCTATGACTATCACTAAGTGCTGTACCTTATGATTCTTAATGAATGTATTCTATTTTATTTTTCTTTATGTACACTGAGAGTATATGTACCAAAGACAAATTCCTTGGGCGTTCAATCACACTTGACCAATAAAGAATTGTATTGTATTGTATTGTATTGTATTGTATTGTATTGTATTGTATTGTAGTCTAGTCTAGTCTAGTCTAGTCTAGTCTAGTCTAGTCTAGTCTAGTCTAGTCTAGTCTATTTTGAAATTACAAATATCTTACTTCATTATAAGCTGTGATCATTGTCCCATAGGTAATAGTTTGTGATCTCATGTTAGTTGAACAGATTTATTTCCACTTCCACATTAGCTTCTAACCTTCAAAAATGCCCCAACCCCAATAATTAAATTTCATTGACTTAGGGGTCCAATTGGGAAGCAAAGGGAAATTTATAATACACAGAAACAATACAATTCCTCAAGTATACAGGGAAAATACGGTGTCAGTCCTCCTCTGGGCTTCCAAACTTGAGCCTCCTAACAGATTCCGTACAGAAAATACAGACCTATCATAAAAAATAATACATTTAATGAGAATAGAGTCTAAAAAAAGTTATAAAAAGATGTTTTGCTGAATTATTATTAGTGTTATTTATTTTAAAAAAAAACATTTCCCTTTCAAACAGAGCAGAGATAGAGTGGGCAGTGAGGCTTTTTTGGTCACACCAATGGAGTGGAAAAGGCGCTGCAATAGAAGCATGAGGAATCCTTAGAGATCTTGGTTATTTCTTTGCAGACATTTTATTAACCAAGCTAGGTAACATCATCAGTGCTAGTAAGGAGTAAGGTTTGCTCCCAATTTATAGCAATAGCAATAGCAATAGCAGTTAAACTTATATACCACTTCATAGGGCTTTCAGCCCTCTGTAAGTGGTTTACAGAGTCAGCATATTGCCCCCACAGTCTGGGTCCTCATTTCACCCACCTCGGAAGGATGGAAGGCTGAGTCAACCTTGAGCCGGTGAGATTTGAACCGCCGAACTGCAGATAGCAGTCAGCTGAAGTGGCCTGCAGTACTGCACTCTAACCACTGCGCCACCTCGGCTCAATGAACTAGAACAATTTATGTTCTAGTGACTTGTCTTGTCAGTGCTGGTAATAGTAGTCTTAGAAGTTCTTTAATTGGGCTGCTTACTGTTGGCCTGTTTGGCAGTATCTTGACAAGGCAAGTCACTAGAATATAAACTGAGAGCAAACTCTACGCCTTATTAATGTGCATCATGTTACCTGGTTTAGATAATGAAAGAGAAGGAAGGAAGGAAGGAAGGAAGGAAGGAAGGAAGGAAGGAAGGAAGGAAGGAAGGAATGAAGGAAGGAAGGAAGGAAGGAAGGATATTGAAATTACAAATATCTTTATTATAAGCTGTGATCATTATCCCATAAGCAGTAGTTTTCTACAAGAAAATAACCAAGTTCAAAGACCTCTCATCTTTCTAATGGCTTCTATTTTCCACAATCTAGAAAAGTGTGCCCTTTGTTTAGATTTAACAATTCCTCGTGGCTCCTATTTTTATGACCTTTAAGTGTTGTTGCATACTTTGAACAACTGAAAACATGATAACATGGTCTCTTCAGAGCTTTAAGATGTTCAACATAGGAAGAATGGTGACTTGGTTTGCTAACTGGGCAGTTTCACAAGTACTAGTATTAATAATATTATCACATGGCATAACCAGTTTTTTCCCCAAGTGAAATGGAGATGAGGGTCCCCTCCCACTCATATTGCTTCAGGACAGCAATAACTTGAAAAAGGACTAATTGAACAATTTCCTTTATGGAGTCCTCTTAGATACCTGCAGGAAAAGCTCAATTGGCTCACTATTCTTATACTCCAAGGTCATCAAAACAATCAGCAGGCCTGCTTCAAGCCACTGTGAATTGACTATGGATGGTGCTGTCCAGAAAAGATCTAATAAAGCTGTTCTCCTTCACAATAAACATTATTAATTCTTTTCATAATAGCCTTATATAACAATTAAGCAAATGAAACAGGGAAATGTTCATATTTATATATTCTACATTCCATTGTTTCTCCTTTGTTATTCATCCTGGACTACACGAAGAGTCTGTAGTCTTTATTTTTCCCCTTCCTTTATGATGTTAATCCGAGAGTTGAGTATCATAAGTGGTTTTCTTTTTGTTTTTTTAGTAATAATGTATATAATTGCATATCTAGTTATCTTTTATAATTATGTGTAAAGTACATTGGTGTTTGTGACTTGGGGAACCTAAGCATATTTTATTATTATACCTTTGTAAGCTAATTGAGTTATAGTGAATATTCAGCTTCTGTAGAAGAATACATACTGTATATATTGCAATTTCTCTAGTCTTGGTTCAGATTAAATCAAAAGTGGAACCAAACAAACGAAACCAAAGTAATGAAGCATACTGCTTAAATAGTAACCATATAAAGCTTGCGGTGGGGAATGCACCGATAGTGTATATTATTATTGCTATATACACTGTGTTTTTCATGCTCAATTTTGATTTGCAATTGTTTCCCTAGTTCTCATATAAACTTTATCTGGAATTCTTGGTACCATTTCAATCGTGGGAGGGTTATTTGAAATTCAGAGATGGGAAGCAAAGTTTACTAGGGTTGTTTATTAAAAATAAAGGGTTTGTAGAAGACAGAAAAGCAAAATGAAAGCAATTTCCTTTTTAAAATTAAGAACCTATATCCTTCATTAGTTTTTCCTGCCACATTATGTAAGACAATATTTCAACATTGTATTTTCCCCTGAATCTCTTTTTCTTTTTGTATTACATATAAATGTGACTTTACTTTCTACCTGAAAGATGAAATAATCTATCTGGTTTAAGTAATATTATTTTAAATTCACTTGAAGGACTTTAACACTTTAATAGACCTGTATATAAGAGTTAGTTTGTTTAGCATATGGAAAAAAGGATGCTGAATAGGAAGAATATGATGATATTTGACAAATACTTCAGAGAGGGCTATCATGCAGATGATGGGGAAGCATTAATTGGTGATGTTAAAAAACATAGTCATAAATTAGCAATTTAGACATTCTTTTGGGGAAATGAGAAGTTTTGTTTTATAGTTTAAACTTCGTTATATAGTTTTGAAATATTAGATTGCCTGACAGATCCTGAACCTTTATTAAACATGACGTATATTGTTTGAAATCATTAACTATCCATAGTTCTTCGGGGATGAAGAACACCATTCAGATCCCATGATGAAGCAGGAAGCTATCTGCCTCCTATTTTGCTCAACTCTTTAAAATTAATGAGAGAGAGAAGGGGGAGAGAGAGAGAGAGAGGGAGAGGGAGGGAGAGATAATGATTTGTGTATTTTCTCTAAAACATGTAATGTCTTTTAAACCATCTAAGATTTTTTTTAACTGGATTTTAACTTGTGACAGGAGGAAATGTTCAGTGTGACCTCAGTTTCTCATTTTTCCAATATTAATTTCATTGTACTCTAAGTCTACATTGTTTCTTAAAAATGCATGTAAAATCTATCTGAATTTCATACATCTATTAATTTATAAAGCTTGCAAGCTTTATGTTTTCTCCAAAGTTTATGTGTGTGTGTGTGTTGTGTTGTGTTTGTGTGTGTGTGTGTGTGTGTGTGTGTGCATATAAAGAAGAATTGTGTGTGCATATAAAGAAGAATTGTGCAAATATACATCTAAATCCTTGAATCCCAATTTGTCCTGGTTTAAAAGGGTAAAACAACAAGTTAATGAAGTTCATCCACATTTACTCCTTTCCTCATCATCCAATCCAATTTAAATTCCATTTCAAATGACATGGTAGCCTTGCTTCAATCATTATTGCCATTTGTCTATGATGGATCAAAAATAAAGCTGTAGTTTGAGAGAAAACTATCCATTCCATGTTTTTGTTTTGCTTTCAAATGAAATAAGATGAAAGTATTTTATGTCTGCTGAGCAAGAAAACTGACTTAGAAACATTATTGGAACTGTCTGTGGAAGAAGTAATGGGGAAAGTAGCACATTGAAATGCACTGTAAGGTGACCTATTGCTAAAAACAAAGGTGCCCTTGGACATTTCTCCCCGTCGCTACATTAAATCTGTCAGCTTAAATATTTCATAATTCAGGGATGTGTAGTACAGTGTCAAATAGGAGTCAAGAACACACAAGTGCATTGCATTGCTCATCATGGGATCATCTTTTTGCTTTGGGAGACAAGACTTGTTGGAGATATAAACAAATGATTCTAATGTGGCACCTGCTAAACAACATGCATCCCAAGGACCTTAACTAACATACATGACTCTAGTTGCTTTTTGTGTAACTATAAGTGATCATTGTCATGTACTGTATATCTGTACTGTTACATTATTTAAGCTACTTAGAGTTGGGATTTGAAATAGGTCCTTCTTTTTCCATCAACCAGAGTGCCTGTGAAGAGGGCTTGCAATGAATTAGGATGATAGATTATACAAATCCTTAAATGGTGGGTTGCTTTGATGTCATGAAGGTTTGAGAGCAGCATTCTTCAAAGTTCTTTTGTGAAGCAATACAGACTTTCGTATAGGGACTTGAACAGAAACTTCCCAGAGGGTCCTCTCATTTAGACCTAGGTGAAAGGCAATGCTTTCTTCTCCACACAGAGGGGCTTTCAGGTGAAGCAAATTGTTTTGGTAGGGCAAAATCCATTGTCTTCTTCATTGGACAAAATAACCATGTCACATCCACGGCGCACAGTCTTTCTTGGGCCAAATCTAGCTTGAATTCCACTGAGAGGAGGAGCTCTTTTTATAGACACATAAGCAATGTGTGAGTGAATGATAGATAATCTTTCTCTTTTGTATATGGCACTGATGCTTTAGGCTAACAGCCCAAATTGTTAAAGTCAGACAATAGGAGACAAATCTATTTCTCAGTCTCAGCAGCCCAACATGTGCATGTGAGAACCAGTGTAAAACAAGATGTAAAGCTGTGCATTACATACCTTAGGCATATGTACTTTAGGGTTATTCTTTAACCCGGAAGGTCATTGATATATCGGCTAAATAGGGATTCATAGAGCATGCAGCATGAGAAGATTTCATCTGTACTATAGGGCGGAGCTGTCTCTCAGAGTCTGGTGATGGACACCTTTTTAAGGATTTCTCTCTTTTGCTAAACTTTGACAAAACAATATTTGTGGTAATTCCATTTCAGTCAGGAAATGACAAGAGTGAATACTTGCTCATTTTACTTTACATTCTAAAAGAAAACACTGAAAGGGTTTGATGTCTTTGAAATTACATTGCCTTGTATGAGCTCATGTTCAATTGTCCTCGTCAGAGAAGAGATACTTCTCCATTATTTTGCTATTGAAATTACTGTAATGTGAATAAGGTTATCTCAAGGCATTGTGCTGCCTGAGCCAATGTTAAAAATAAGGCATCATATATTTTTCCTGCACTTCCAGCAAAATCACAACTGAGAAGGCAGACTAGCCGATATCCACAATATCTAGGGGGTAACTTTGCTTCCTTAGATGGCTATTTCTATACACAGTTGACAGATCAAAGTGACAGATTTGACTCTGACCCTCCTGAGGACTAGGTAGGGTTAAGTGTCTTCCCTAAAGTCTGAAGGAAAACTCCATATCCTAAAGAGATGAATTTAGAGATGCTTTCCTTAAAAAACTGTGATTTTCTTGATAGACATCAGTGCTCCCAGGAAAAATATTATTTTGTTCTTCTTTATTATAGGAATAGCTATAGCTTGTTCACTTTCAATTTTTATTCCATTATTTTTTTAAATGCATACATTTTTGTATGCACTGCTTTTATTGTTGGCAGCCTGTGCACAATTTGCTTCTTTGTTTATTTCTTTATTATTCGAGATTCCACCAGTCCTTATGCTAAGGAAGGTAAAGGCAGTTTTTGTCCTAATGTTCTCTGGTAGCAAGAAAAACAAAATGCACAGGTACAGTATATGTGGTACCTTGCTCAATAGTAATAACTGTGACAGAGATCTCGGAATCCTAGTGGACAACCATTTAAATATGAGCCAGCAGTGTGCAGCAGCTGCCAAAAAAGCCAACATAGTTCTAGGCTGCATAAACATAGGGATAGAATCCAGATCACGTGAAGTGTTAATACCACTTTATAATGTCTTGATAAGGCCACACTTGGAATACTGCATTCAGTTTTAGTCATCATGATGTATAAAGATGTGGAGACTCTAGAAAGGGTGCAGAGAAGAGCAACAAAGATGATTAGGGGACTGGAGGCTAAAACATATGACAAACGGTTGCAGGAACTGGGTGTGCCTAGATTAATGAAAAGAAGGACTAGGGGCAGGGGTGGGTTCCTGCCAGTTCTAATCTCTTCTATATAAGACGTTCCACAAATCTACAGTGATGTTTAGAACCAGTTCTAGCTCCCTCCCCCCGCCCGTCTGCACATCATCAAGATGAAGAGCGAGAGGAGGAATTCTGGGAGTTGAAGTCCACAAGTCTTAAAGCTATCAAGTTTGAACACCCCTGGGTTTTTTTCCTAAAGGGTTAGGGCTTGCAAGTCTTGTAACTTGACAGCTTTAAGACTTGCGTGCTTCAAATGCCAGAGTTTCTGAGCCAGCATTTTGGTTGCTAAGCAAGAGCATTGTTAAGTGTGTTTCACCACATTTTACAAGTTGGCCATGTTCACCCAGTCACATGATTGCCAAGCCACTCCCACTCAGTCATGTGGCCAGCAAGCCACTCCCACCTGGTCACATGGCCTGCAAGCCACTCTCACAAAGCAGGCCACACCTACAGAAGAGGTTCTAAAATTTTTTGAAACCCACCACTGACTAGGGGAGACATGATAGCAGTGTTCCAATATCTCAGAGGTTGCCACAAAGAAGAGGGAGTCAAACTATTCTCCAAGGCACCTGAGGGTAGAACAAGAAGCAATGAGTAGAAACAAATCAAGGAGAGAAGTAACTTAGAACTGAGGAGAAATTTCCTAACAGTTGAAACAATTAATCAGTGGAATAACTTGCCTCCAGAAGTTGTGAATTCTCCAACACTGGAAGTTTTTAAGAAGATATTGGATAACCTTTTGTCTGAAGTGGTATAGGGTTTCCTACCTAGGCAGGGGGTTGGACTAGAAGATCTCCAAGGTCCTTTCCAACTCTGTTATTCTATTCTATTCTATTCTGTTCTATTCTATTCTAGCATGTCCATTTTGTTATATCTCTATCTCATATCTATGTATTTTAGTTTGGAGAGAGTGAGAGAGAAAGAGAGAGGGGGAAGGAGGGAGGGAGGGGGAGAAAGACATACTTTTATTAAATTAATTCTCTCTCAGCATTTTCACCCATAGCCCAATTTGAGCACTCATTATCTGTAGTACTCAAAATATTATAAGAACACTTGGCATAACTCCATTCTGCACTGCCCCAAACAGATATACCTCCTACCAGTCTTGTTTTAATGACCTCGGCCACTATATGGCCTCTCATGCTGAGTGTGAATGTCTGCAGCAAGAAAGTCTTCATCTACAGCTGTGCAAACAGTCAGTCTTCATGGGCATTATTAGGGTCACAGCTCATGTGGAAGATGGCATGAGTTTACTGGTGTAGATATTCATGTTGACCATGCAAATATTTGCAAAAGCTGCTATTTATTTGATTGAGCTCTCCAGTGTAAAGGTAAAGGAGTATCAGAAGTGTTTGTCCATTTGGAATAATGAACACCTGAATGGTTCCTATGGTAAAGCAATGATCATTTCACAGATCCTGATGAAGAAGGATGCTTCTATACAAAAATCCCAGAACAGTTGAAAAGTTGTCATGGTTTAAAGGGCTAAATCAAAAGCAAATTATGTCTTCAATATCTTCATATTTAAACATATGTATATTATATTTTTAAAAGTGTGAGGACAAGAAAATGGATATTTAAGATCTTTCAAGTTCCTTACTTTGAGGGGAAAAAATGTACAGTGCAATGTGAGTTATCTAGTTTATGTGGAATTACAATTCAAAATATAAACAGGATTGAACAGCACAATGTGATGAAATCTATATGAACCCTAAAGCAGATTAAAGGCATATGTCAACTTACAATTTCTAATGTGTTAAGAAAAACTGAAACAAGTTTTTTTTTCTTGATAGAAATCTTTGTAGCTTCCTTGAGTTCAGGTTATGTCAAGCAACATATTCTAAAAAAATCTCCTTTTTACGTATATTCATGACAGTGTTCAAAGAAGTCAAATCTGGAATTAAAATAGCTATTTGGAAGGAGGGAAAAACCTATCAACCTTCAATCTAGGATTTCATATAAAAAACATTCAAGAAAACAAATCAATCACAAAAGCAGACTTATTCCTAAGGGTAAGAAAAGCAAATTTCTACTAGAATAGCATTCCCTTGCACATACCAAATGCCAGTTTCCTGAAGGCTTTCAATTGATTTGATATTTCAGAACTTAATTTAACCCATATTTCAAAGTTTTCTGCTTCTTTATTAAGTATCCCTTCTTCCTGAAACCGGTACTAGGAACCAAGAAGACAATATCAAGATGTCCTATGTGAAAACAAAAATGCTAAAGCACCAATAATGCTTCAACCAATCTTTTTTATATGTACTCAGAAACAGCTAATTCAATTCAAGGGGTTTTATTTTGGTTTGAATGCAAAGCAAAAGAATTTGAATGCAATAAGAGTTGAGGACATGCCTCACCATTTTCACTGTAGAAAGAGCTATGATGATGCAAAGATGCTGAAACTTATGCTAGAACTTGCATTACAACATGACATGCAATCAGTGGTGGGATTCAAAAACTTTTAGTACTGGTTCTGTGGACGTGGCTTGGTGGACATGGTGTGGCTTGGTAGGCATGGCTTGGTGGGCATGGCTTGGTGAGCATGACAGGGGAAGGTGTTGTGGCCCAGCAGGATCCGGTTGAGCTGCTGATAGACTCGGATAGTGAGGAACTATATGAATCTGCCAGGGAAGATGTGGAGGACCCTGGGCAGGATTCAGATTCAGAGCAAGGACCAGAGAGGCTGGTTGGCCACCAGGAGACAGCTGAGGCATGGAGCAGTGGGGAGGATCAAAGGCAATTTGTCCCTGATGCTAGATTGAGATGGGCTGAGAAACGGAAGCAGCAACTCCATAGGCAGACTCACAGAAGATGATTAAGCACAGGTTGTTGTTGTTTGGCCCCTCCCATGAGAGATTATAGGTGAGGTATTGGGAAAGGACATTTGCAGGAAACAACCGTTCAAATTAGTAGTTAATAAAATCTATCCGTGTATTCTAGCCATGTCTGTTCATTTAGACTCTCTGGGTTGCTTCGTTTGAATTATCTGGGTTGTGGCAGAGCTACTGTATTGAAGGTGAGTTGCCGGGGCCATCAGCCAAAGGATTCGTTATCTCAGTAATTGAGCAGTGGCAAACAGCCAAGCCTGTGTTCTAGTATATTCTAGAAGTTCCTGCAAAATTCTCATTCCCTCCTGATCAGCTGGGACTCAGGAGGCAGAAAATAGATGGGGATGGGGACAATCAGAGGTGGTATTTACTGGTTCCTGAACTACTCAAAATTTCTGCTACCGGTTCTCCAGAACTGGTCAGAACCTGCTGAAAACCACCTCCACATGCAATATAAAATGGGGAAGTTTGAGTCATGGTATAATAGGATCTCATCAATAATATTATCTTCTTTCCAACATTTCCAAAGATTATCTCCAGAAAATATGGGGGGGCGGGGAATTTCAGACTGATAATTTCAGTTATAGGAGGGGCTTTGGTTCAATAGGAAAAAAATGTTATGAAAGAGATTGTAATTCAGTGGTATATAAGAAAATAAATATTGCTAAAGAAAACTTGTGTCTGAGCTTGTAACATTTGGAATGAAAAGATATTTAGATAATACCTGTGAAGATTTCTCAGTAGTAAATACTTTTGAAATATTTTCAAAAAAAATAATTCATTCATACTTTAGGGCAGTTTTGTATAAAACCCTGCTTTGATTTATTACCGATATATTTATTTATTTAACAAATTTAAATAGTCACCCAATTCAAACATAAGCAACTCTGAGCAGCTTACAACACTTAAAAAACCCACCCCATAATAAAAACCCATTAAAAAAATCCCACTTCACCCCCATTAATCATATCTCGTCAGTTCAATCTCCATTCATCATCTCCAGGCTTGATGATGGAATAATGTTTTTAGGACATTTTAGAAAAACTGCTGAGTAGGGGCCAAATGAACTTTAGAGGGAATGAAGTTTCATAGAGAAGGGGCCACTAGCAAGAGCCTTTTTTTGTGGCCCCACCAGTCCATAACAGCCAAATCCTGTTTCAGAAATCTTGGTGAGATCATCTGCTATCAATGCTAGGGCTCAAATCCTGAAAAAGTGAAATACCAACCTGTACAGCATCATTGATCATGAGTTAAATACCAGAAAAAGGAGAGAAGTGGTAGATTGTCTGAAAGAGTAGGATTAGTGATCTATTCTATTCATTTTGTATTAAATTTAGTGTAGGAGATCTGCATAAACCACTATCTTGTCTGGAAAAAAATGTAATTCCATTGCAATGAAAACCAAAACCTTATTTCTAATTTCCCCACATTATATTATAATATGACAAAATTCCATTGTTCCTGCTCTTGTTTTTGATAAAAAATCAAATAAGGTTGGACTATCCTACCAGAAGAGCAGATTTCTAGAGTTTTGGATTGAGGAACCTCACATAGGATAGTCTTCACACACATGCATACACACACACAGACACACAGACACACACACAGAGGGGGGGAGGGGGAGGGAGAGGACAGGAGAGGAGAGGAGAGGAGAGGAGAGAGAGAGAGAGAGAGAGAGAGAGAGAGAGAGAGAGAGAGAGAGAGAGAGAGAGAGAGAGAGAGAGAGAGAGCGCACTTTATGTAAATGAAGAACAGGGAGGGAATATGACTTAAAATGAGGGCAGGGAGTTAGAAACCAATTTTTTATACCAAAGCATCTGTTACATTCCATATATCAAAGTTAATTCTTCAGGCTGGCTTGGGATTTTGAAAGCATACAAGTGTCAATTATTATGATTAAGGTTATAATGATAAGCATCCTTATAAATGTTGTAATCTTATCCACATCTTCCTCCCCTTCAGGGCAAAGTGAAGAAGTAGCTGACATACCTATAAAAAATTCAGTGAGATTTTAAAGCCTGCCTATTAGGTAAGGCTATTTCACACCTGCTCCCTTTTGTCACTTTGTTTGTTGTCAATGGGAAAAATGTTTTTCAAAGAGCGTTTTCAGAGAGAATTATTATGACACATTTCATTAACTTCTGTGAATTGGATGGTTCTGTCTTTGTTGAATATCCTTGTCTTCAGTACAGACTTTATTGGGCAACAATAAAGCTCAACAACTGAGCTAAGCCTATGACACAGAGCATGCTAGCTTAGCTCAGTTGATAGCAAAAGCACAGCCATAATACTGAGTGGACATACAAGTATTCACCCTCAATTCAAAGCCCAGAAATTTCTTAAACAATTTGAAGATGAAGTCAATCTGTTTTATAAGTAATGAATGATTACGCTAACATAAATCATCTACCTATAATTTTAGAATAACTGGACTGACATTTTCTGACATTACACCACTGTGGCTATTTCATTAATTTATTTATTTTAATGTAAATGAGAATATGTCGCAAGATATTTGGAAGAATCACTGCATATACTAGAGTACGGAAAACAACAATAAGGTCCTGATTTTCTCCTGCAAGGCTAGCTAAACCAGCTTAAAATTAGATTACAATACAAAAATCATACATTGATGTATTTCCTTCCTGCAACTTATATACTTTCCAAATTGAAATGTTACAGGTTGTTTGTTTATATTGTGATTCTAAGCACCTTTGCTACTTTACACTGTCAAAAATTCATAAAAAGAGACACCTGATTAAACAACAAGCTAACAAGCCTACAGCTCCATGAATCATTTCTCAGTAAGTATTTTTGTATATCAAGAAATAAAGTTTCTTGAAAAATTTAATCTTTGTGAATTGCAGTGTCAGCTGCTAACAGGACCAATACTTTGGGGATTAATGCGGAAGTCAAAACTGAGTAATGTGTGAGTGATTGTGCTACTTAAATGTTAGCACAATCTTTGTTCAAAAAATAGTTTTTTGTCCAAGAAATATATCAAACTATATTTTGTAGTTGTTTCTGAAAACAAAACAAAAATAATAAGGCCAGACCTTGGCAGCATCCAAGAAGCCATAGGGTATATTTGATCTTTACCTGAAAGGAGAAGAAGGAAGAGAGGGAGGGAGGGAGGGAGAGGAAGGAAGGAAGGAAGGAAGGAAGGAAGGAAGGAAGGAAGGAAGGAAGGAAGGAAGGAAGGAAGGAAGGAAGGAACAAGTGTTGACCATAAATCAAAAATTTAATTTCAGATTTCTGCTCCCTTGTCAAATTACTCACATCCATGGGGAAGGAAAGGAAAGAATTAAGGACCAGGGACGTGCAGTCACTAGAGGTAAGGAAGGCGGAGCCTCACCAGTCTCCTCAGGAAAAAGAAAGAAATTTAAATATTTTTTTTAAATAATTAAAGCCAAGATAGTTGCTACCAGATTCCAGGTCACAGTGGCTTGGTATCTGCTTAGTGTTAACCAAAGCAGGAGGCGAGATAACTCAGGGCCTCCTTTCCATGAGGAATTTTTCGCCTTTTAAAAGTTAAGAAAGAGTTAAAAGGCAAAAAAGTTCAGATGGAAAAGAGGCACTAATTCTCCCGCTTCCTGATCTGGAAGCAGCGAATCATGTCTTCTTGAGCACGCTTACGTTGGGCGGGTTATTTCGGAGGGCGTGCTTCTTTGCTCTTTGCTGCAGATCTGGGTGCTTGGTGGCTCCCGCGATGCAAAGTGCCCTGCCGCCCGCCCACCTGCTGCCCCGGCCTGCTTCTCCAGGCTCCGCCGCTGGAAGTCCCAGATTGCCTCTGGGGGAAGGCTGGGTGAGAAGCGGAGCGAAGCTTCTCCGCGGCCTCCCAGCGCTGCGCAGAGGCTCTCGCAGGAGCGCGTACCAGCGGCAGTGGCTGCTTTAAGCACTGCCTTATCTTGCAGCCGGGGCCGCTCCGGGCCGCCGGCCGCTGGCACGCGCTCCTGCGAGAGCCTCTGCGTAGTGCTGGGAGGCCGCGGAGAAGCTTCGCTCCACTTCTCACCCAGCCTTCCCCCAGAGGCAATCCGGGACTTCCAGCGGCAGAGCCTGGAGAAGCAGCGGCCGCAGGCCAGGGCAGTGTGTGGGCGGTGGCATTGGGGCACTTTGCATTGCAGGAGCCACCAAGCGCCTTTGCTGCAGACCCGGGCACTTGGCTGCTCCCGCGATGCAAATTCCCCCCCCCCGCCGAGGCTGACCGCTGCCCTGCTTTGCTGCTTCGCAAAAGGATGCCCAGATGAGCCTCACCAGGTATAAACCTCACCGCACGTCACTGTTAAGGACATATTGTAAGTAGATCAGTGGAGGTGTCACAACTTGAGGACCAAGAGCAAAATTTAGAACAGTATTTGATTCATTCTCAATTATTTTTCTCCACAATAAAAATGTTTTTTTTAAATGTCAGAAAGGATATCAAGTTCAGTTCCTCCTTAAAAACTAACTGCCAGTCTGGGATTAGCAGAGAGCTGGGAAAATTGGAAGCTCTAATGTTTAATCAGTGATCAGTGCGGCAATTGCAGTATTAAGGAAATAAATTACATTTTAAAATATAAATACTCAAATGTATATTTAAAAATGAATGAAAAAATGGGAATAAGCTGAAGGAATACAAGTGGTATTGAGCAGAAATAAGATTTAAGACATACCAATGGGGCAACTCAGAGCTGAGAGCAACCGTGATTGTAAACTATAAAAAGAATACACTGGTAGCTGAGATTGAGCAATACAGGGAATAAGAAAATATTTAAAATATTAATTGATTATGGCAAAAAAAATGTGTCCTGAGACTTACTGATTGCCCATTGTATGTGATTGAGTGACTGCTTTTTGTAGACTAAGCAGAGGCTGCTTCAAAAACTATAGGTGGAATATAAACTAGACCATTTTCAAGTGAACAAATTGCAAGAACAAACAGGGAATGGTATTAGAACTGGATTCGATCAAGGAATTTAATGGAGACTTCCCTAAATATAATCCTCCTCTCAAAGCATGTATTTGGATAGCCCAAGATCCCAGGAAGCAAAGAAGAAGGGGAAAAAGTTTTTCTATTGGTGCTGCCTTAAGAAATAAAGTGGAGATAAATAGACGAATCTGTAATCATGCCCTACTGTGCTTGTAGCCTTTTGGTATTCCTGCCTGAGGACAACCTGACATATATTTGCTTGCAACTAAAGGAAATACAGCAGCGCTTAAAGGAAAAAGTCAGGGGACTGGAACACCAAATGGTCACGAAGGCATTCCAAAAAGGAATGAAGACAGATCAAAGCGAACAACACAGTCACTAAAACAGAATTGACAAACAGAAGAACTCTACATCAACAAAATAATAATTTTAAAAAATGGAGTGCACCCAGGGGACAAAAGTGACAATATAAAACCAAAACCAAAACAGAAGATATTTCACACTGCTGAAATAGAAACAACTTTCTTTTAACTAATTATACATTTAATTGTGACTCTAGGGTTACAACATTACTCGCCTTTTTCTATAATCTTTCCTGTCTATTCAGCCAAACAATAAATCACAAGTTTTCAGCAAAAAAACAAAAACAAAAAACAATAGGGAGTTTCCAGGCAGCAATAAATATAGTCATTGTTTTTTCTCTAATCGAAGTCAACTTGGCCATTTCAGGAAGTTATATTATCGTCACCGTCCATTTCTCTATTGTGGGTGTAGTGCTGAATTTTTTTCATCTTTGCACATACAATAATCTTGATTCAGTTATTATATACAAAATCGAAGTTCTGTGACTTTTTTTTTCTGTTTATCAATCCCCAAAGAAAAAACCTCTACTCTCAGGTGTATATTAATTTTTGAAATCTTCTGAATCAGCGTGTGCATTGGAATCCAGAATTTTGTAGCTTTTTTACATAACTATCCTTTCTTGTTCACATTTCCAACATAAATTTGAAGTGCTTTTATATATTCTAGACAATTCCTCTGGTGACATATATTGATGGTACATCTTTTTATAAACATTCTCTTTAAGATTATCAAAGTGAACGTTTCAGTGCTATCAACTATATATTTTCCATCTGTATTTACCATATAATAATTTTTAAGCCTACTTCTTTATATATTCTTTCACTTATTCTTCTATATCAAATTTCAAAAAAGTTTCTACATTATAACAATTCCAGATTCATCATTTGTATACAATTCTATTTCAAAGTCAGTCTTGCTATGATCAAACCCATAATAACTGTAAATAAGAAAAATATCAACAACTATATCTCTCTGCCACCAGTTCTTTTCTTGATTTTATTTTCTATTATCTATGCCAAAATTCTAGTATCTCATAATAATCTACTCATTTGGGTTTACCTACTATTGTATTTAATAATGCTTCTTGTGCTGAGAGCTATAAAGGTGTTCTTGGGCACAGCCTGGATTTGTATTAAATAGAAACAACATTAAGTCAATTGCAAAAGGGGGGAAAGAAACTAGAGACTTTTTGTTGAAAATGACAAAAATGAATTGATGATCTCAGGATTTACTCAATGTTTGTGTCTGGGAAGAAAGGAACCCTGATATGCAATTTGGAAAGATAGAAACAGTAATAATCATGTTTGTCATTTGTGCAAAGAAGAGTGGAATAATTTCTTTAGATTTGATTTTCTTTCCCCTTTTTAAAATTTATGTATTTGATTTCTTTAGCTGACCATCTCAACAAATGACTTTGGACAGCATACATCATAGAACAGAAAAACAAATTTAAAACAATAAAAACAATAAAAAATAAATATACTGTATATGACATCAAATAGAATTGTCAATGCAGGGCTCTTAAGACATTTGGGAGTCCCGTATTGGGCACACAACACATTGTGATAAATGAAGGGAGAATGTTCCAGAAGACAGCGGCTATGCCAGAGAACTTTCCTTGGCTGACAGGAGCCCAAACACCCATTTTTTTCCTCAGTTTCTCACTTTTTCTTTTATCTTTTCATATCTTTTTCTTTCTTCTAATTTTTGCTTTATGCTTCTGTATAAAATTCTTTCTTAGTAAAAACATATATTTAAGAATATTTTTTTTAAAAAAGCAAGGCATGTATGTTGCTTCTGTATGGCAACATTATGTTCTGTATAAATGCACAAAAAGGAAGTCATAGTAGTTGGGAGCTAACCACTGTAAGATATATGAAATTGTGCTTATTGAAGGCATAAGCTTTTGAAGTGAGCTGTCTGCTAGATGCATAGATCACTTTTTAAAAGTAGTTTATTAATTCTTATTGAGTCTTATTAATTCTAGTGACAATGATATTTTTCCCAATATGCCATGTGGGAAGAAGCACAGTTATGACATCACAAAAGCTAAGGATATGAAAAGCTATGAAGATTCAGATAATGCTGTCACTCTCACTCTGTCCATGGAAAAAATGGGGAGGGGGAGATAACACTTTAGTGTAAGTATGGGAAATGCATTAAATCAGGGGTGCCAAACTGGCAGACCGTGGGCTGGATGTGTCATCTGCAGGCCACAGATGGCATGTTATGCATTAGATGTTATTGAAACTTAACACCGACAAATACTGAATGTGATTTAATTGGTCAACAGGAGACTTAATAGGATTATGGTTGGAATATTGTATTTGAAGGGTATCACTTTTAAATATTTGCATTTAAAAGTGGTACAAAAAGAGTTGTGTTAGATGGTAGCTATATACACTAAAAATACAAGTGATATGGCCTTTTCAATACTGTAGAGAGCAACTGGGTTTTAAAAAACTCTAAATAGCAATATTGCTTGACTTAAACATTTAAAAACTGTTTGAAAACAAAATGGTAATAACATTGATAGAAATTCATCATGCAGAACAAATTTATATTTCTGTCTGCTCTCTACTGGTTTAGCTGGCTGGCTTTTACTAACTGCAAAGAATAATCTTTGTTACTTAAGATATGTAAAATGTTGCATCATCAACATATTCCATCCTGAAACAGCCTTTGATTTTATCAGGTTTTATCCTTTCTATAAAAGCAATTTCCTTGCTGAAGTGGACTGATTTTGAAATTGGGTTGTCTGAAATTTGGACCATTTCTGGTAAATTTGGAAAAGTGTTCTGAAAGTAAAATATGCCCAGTGAGAAGAGCCATTCTAAAGTTGGAGTAGGTAATTGGGGAGGGCGGAGTTGATAGAATCATCTGATATTGACTATATTTTGCACAGATAAAGGTAACAGATAAAGGTTCTTCTCACACATATGTGCTAGTTGTTCCCGACTCTAGAGGGTGGTGCTCATCTCTGTTTCAAAGCTGAAGAGCCAGTGCTGTCCGAAGACATCTCCATGGTCATGTGGCTGGCATGACTAAACACCAAAGGTGCACGGAAAGCTATTACCTTCCCACCAAAAGTGGTTCCTATTTTTCTACTTGCATTTTTATTGTAAAAAGTTTTTTATTTTTTCCTTTCAAATTCATTCTTAGATATACATTCTTATAACTGTTATTTAACATATGTCAATTCATATCATTTTTCTGCCTGTATAATTACATTTTGATATTTTCTTATTTCCCTTCTCCTATTTTAATCATGTGTCATCTGAGATATTTATTTTATGTTTTGTTCCTTTTTCTTTCTATTTATATTTTTTTCAAGCCACTCATAAAATTACCCCCATGTCCTGTAGTACACTGATTCCTCTTTGTCCTTTATTCTCAATGTCAACCTATTCATTTTTGCACAATCTAATATCTTCTTTATTACCTCCCCTTCTGATGGGATTTTGTCTGCTTTCCAATTTTGTGCAGATACAATTCTAGCTGCTGTTATTATTTGTACAATCAAATATGAATCTTCTTTACTATATTTCTCCGGTAGAATACCCATTAAAAATATCTCTGGCTTAAACTCTATGGTTGATGTATCATTTTCTCTAACCATGTTTGAATTTTAACCCAATAATTTTTTGCGTCCCTATACCATACCATATATAATAATATGTTCTTGGCAATTGGTGACATTTCCAACATTTAGCTAATTTATCCTTAAACATTTTTGCTAATCTTTCAGGTGTCATAAAACATTTTATATAAATTCTCTTTATATGCTGTCACCATTGTCAATTTATAATTCCTTTCCCATAGTTGTTGCCATTTTTCTAGTTCTATTGTATATCAAAAGTTTTTTGCCCATCTTATCATTGTTTCTTTAACCTCTTCTTCTTCTAAATTTATTCTAAGTAGATAACTGTACAATTTTTGGTCATTTTTCTATCTGTTCCCATGAGTATCCTATCTAATTCTGAGTTTTCCATATTAAAACCATACTCTTTAATATCTTTCTCATATCTTGTTTCCATTTGCATTTGTTTTAACCACCCTATTATCCCCTGTTCTTCTAATTCTTCTGTTTTAGTTCTCCCTGTGCTGTTAATATATCTTTGTACCTAATAACCTTTTTCATACTACTAATATTCGGATGTGTCAGAGCTTCACTGTTGAAAGTCACAATGGTGCTTTCATATAGTGCTTTTCTTTTACTTTTTCCCATACTACTTACAAACCATTTCTTACATAGTGTCTCTGAAAATAACCATGTATTCTATTTTTCCCATACCACAAAAATGTGTGCCAATCCAGTTGCATATCGTGTCACTCCAAGGATAATAACATTGCATTTCTTAGTAATATCAATTCTTTTATCCATGTTAGAGCTGCTGCTTGATAGTATAATTCCCAATTTGGTACACCGAATCCACCTCTAATCCTAGAATCTTGTAACATTCTTAAATTAATTCTCGTTTTCTTTCCTTGCCAAATATATTTTCCTATTATTTTATTTAATTTTTCAAAGTAATTTTTTTTCAGTTTTATCGATATTGTTTGGAATAAAAATAACATTCTTAGTAATATATTCATCTTAATTAGCACTATTCTTCCCATTAGTGATAGCTATAAGTTTTTTTCATTTCTCTATATCCATTTCAATTTGATTTCTTAGTTTATAATAATTATCTTCCTTAATAGTTACACATCTCGAAGTCAACTGTATTCCCAAATATTTCACTTTTTTTTACTATTACTCTAACATATCTCTAACAATTTTTGGACCATTGTATTTATTCCCATACTTATCAGCTTTTCATCCACATAAACCAGGGAGTGACCCGAACAGTTTGAAAACATGTATATTATTATCCACTTGTAATGTCAATACTTTAAATATATTTTAATGTCAGTACTTTTTAAATATATTGTAAAAAGTAATGTGTATTGCTGGTCTTTGACCATAATAAAGATTTATACTATACTATACTACTATTTGAATATCTAATTTTTTCATTATTTCTCTTTTCTGTTTTTCTGTTATGTTTTTCACTAAAAGTTTTGTTTTATCTTTATTAATTTTCAATCCTTCATACTCCTCCATACTCTTCTATTTGTTCTAGTAGTTTTGAACCTGTTTCTATGGATCTTCAATAATTAATACCAAGTCATTTGCAAATGCTTTCAATTTACATTCTTCCTTTTTAACTTTCATTCCTTTTATATCTTTAGCTTGCCTTATCTTTCTGTTGAAAACTTCTAGTGACAATATGAATAATAGTGGAGATAGCGGGCACCCTTGCATGGTCCCTTTTTCTGTCATATCTCTGTTTACCATCACTTTAGCCTGTTGTTCTTTGTAAATAATTTTAACCATATTTATGAATCCCCCCCCCCCAAATCCATGATTTGTAGTTGCATTATCATAAATTGCCAATTTACATTATCAAAAACTTTATGTACATCCAAAAATAACAATGCCATTTGTTTCCTAGGGTGTACTTCGTAATATTCTAATGCATTCAATATAATTTGCATATTATCTCTAATTTTTCTCTTAGGTAAAAAGCCATTTTGATCTGAATGTATAAATTCACTTAACAGTCTTTTGAGTCTTTCCGCCATTATTGATGCAAAGATTTTATAATCCATGTTTAGTAAAGAGATTGGTCTAAAGTTCTTTATTTGCTGCAGGTCTGTTTCTTCTTTTGGAATAACAGTTATATAGGCCTCCGACCAAGAATCCGGTACTTTTGCTTTCAATAACAGCTCATTGAATACTTCTAGCATGATATTGCTTAGCACATTTTGTAGTGTTTTGTCTTTTTATTGCTTCTGTTACTTCCATCATTGTTATTCTCTCTTCTAGTGCCTTTTTAAATTTTTCTGGAACCTTAGGTATTTCCACCTTCTCTTGATATTGTTTTATCTTTTCCTCTGCCACTATGTCTTTCTGGTATAATTCCTTATAATATTTTTCTACTTTTTTTTCCTTTTCTTCCTTTTGATAACAAATATTCCCTTCTTTGTCTAATAATTGATTTATGATTTTTTTTTCTTTTTTTTTTTTTTTTCATCTTACACGCCAACCATCATCCTGGTTTATTTGTGTTTTCAAAGAAATTTTGCCTTGTAGCTTTTACTTTATTTGCCACTTCTTTGTTTTCTATTAAATTCAATTTATGTTTTTCTAGGTCCATCAAATTTTTAATTTTAACATTGTATGAGTTTCTTTGTGGTTCTATTTCCAGTCTCCTGTGTTCCTCCTCTATCTTCTTTCATGTTTGTCTGTTTTGTTTATTTCTTTTTCCTAAATAAGTCATTACTAGCGACTCTAGTATATGCCTTGCTGGTATTACACACATTCTGTAGGGATGTGTCATCCTTCTTATTCCATTTTTTAAAAAAAGTTCAATTCTTTTTCCATATATTGCTGAAATTATTTTTCATTTAATAGATCTTGATTAATGTCCATCTCATTTTTTTCTCTGACTTTTCCATGTCATTATTATTGGATTGTGGTCTGCTTATTATACTTGTTTCTATATCAATCTTTTATGTTTTAGCAATTAGACATATTGTTTCCCAAATCATATCTATTCTTGACCATGACATGTTTCTATTTGAATAAAATGTATATTGTTTTTCTCTCAAGTGTATTCTTCTCCATACATCTTGTAGACTTAATTCTTCCATCATTGTAAAGAATGTTTTAGGCAGTATTTTCCTTAACTTCTTATTCAACTTTGCAGTTTTATGAGCCAGCTCATTATTTACTATCGCATTAAGGTCCCCTAATATGCATATTTATTCATATTCATATTATATTATTTTTTTGTAGAGTTTCTATAAAATTCTTCTTAATTGTCATTTGGTGCATATATCACCACCATCAATATTTTTTTATTATTCATCATTATTTCCACTATCAATATTATTCTTCGTCTTCAAATTTTTGCTTTGATTGTATTGTCTTTTTAAGATACAGTGCCACGCCTCTTTTGCTTTGATCGGCAAGTGTCATATACAGCTTCCCCAATTTCAGATAATCCAAATATTTTTGTGTTGTTTTTTAATACGTACTTCTTGCAGGCATATTTTATCTAATTTCAATTTCTCTAATTTAATAAATGTCCTCTTTCTTTTTATGCTCGAATTTAGTTCATTCATGTTTAATGAGATTATTTTTATTTCTTCTTCTATGTCTTATTTGTCGTTTTAGTTGATCTAGTCACTCTCATCTTCATTTGTTCTTTCATCTCTTTTGCTCTTGATCCATCTCTTTCTTCTTGTTCTTTAGCTACTTTTCTCTGTTCTTTCTTCTTCTCTTCTTGTAGTTTTATTCCTCTTTCCTCTCCCCATCTCTCTCTTCTTCTTGTGGTCCAAAGTGTTGTTCATAAAATGACTCTGCCTTCGCTACTGTATCCAGCCTATGTCTTTGTTCCTGCCAAGTTACTAGTATCCCTTATGGTATTAACCATCTGAAATTGATTCCTTTTTTTTTTATTAGGCATTTGGTCAGGAATTGATATTCACTTCTTAGATCTCTCACCCTTTCTTGGCACTATTATTTCTTTAGATTATTATTATTTCTTTAGATTTGTATTTTATTGTATTATTCCTTGCAGCTTGCAGGATCTCTGTTTTCAGTGTTTCTTAGTAAATCTTATGTGTACCTCTCTGGGTAATTCATTTTTTATAGCATGTCTTATATGGACCCTGTAAGTTTCATCAATCCTGCTTAGCATCTATTCCTTAGGTTCTTCCAGTCTGTCTGCTAATATGTCAGCAATTTTTTCTGCTAGATTCTCTTCCATTTCCTCTTTGATATTTGGGAATCTTAAATAAAAATCAGCCTTGTCCATTTCCCACAATTTTTTTAATTTTTTCTTGCTTTTTATCTGTTGTTGTCAGTCTATAATCCATCTCCTCCATTTTCTTCTCTGTTATTTCCACCTTTTCTTTCACTTTCTGCAGTCTCTGCTCATTTCAATATCAGAATTCAATTTATTCAAATATCAAAATTTAAAAATTTCACTGGCAATCAACTCTATTCAGACTGCTCTCTATATCTCCAAACCATCCTCACAAATTGATGAATCCTTTATTTATATTGGTGTTCACTTCTCCGCCGCTGATTCCTGGAAGGGTAATCCACTTCCCCACTTTTGCCTTCTCTCTTTGTTCTCAGTCAGTCAATCAGGGAAAGAAAAAACAAACTTTTGAATACAGTGGGCCCCAGGGTATTGTCACAATCTCACCCAGACATTCCAAGCCACTTCCTTCTCTCTTTTTGTGAAGTTGCCTCAACTCTTGACAGCTTGCAATGGCTGTCTTCCTTCCCATCTGTGTCGAAAGCTATTGCAGACGTTCCAGGAGGTTTGCGGCACCCCCCTTCACCTCTGCTCATGCTCTCATTCCTCATTGTCCCTACAAGACAGCTCCAGGCTCATAAGAGCCCCCCAGAGTAGTAGGATATTGCCGTTCCTTCGGAGCCCCGGAGTTCACATGCATACCATTTTTCTACTTGCATTTTTACATGCTTTCAAACTGCTGGGTTGGCAGAAGCTGGGACAAGTAACAGGAGTTCACTACATTATGCGGCACTAGAGATTTGAACCACCAAACTGCCAACCTTTCTGATCAACAAGCTCAGTGTCTTAGCCACTGAGCCACCACATCCCTTTTTTTGCACATATAGCTATAACTAAATAATGTTGATGAGAAAGATTAGCATTCTTTCTTCAAGAGCCAGAGGGTCAAGTTGAAATGTTGAGCAAGATATTGAACAGTTATCTTCAAATATTAAGAAGTCTCTTGGGCCACAAATGTTTTGGTAACTGCTACTATTATTCTTGGTTATCTATCTGCATTTTTAAGTTAAAACCTTTGTTGTCATTGTACATCACGTATACAACAAAATTGGTTTAGCCTCTACTGGGGCAGTCCATACAAGAATACAATATAACAAGAATAATAATACAAGTAGGTAGGGGGAAAAAACCTAGTCATACATTTCCATATGTATGTCATATCCTGTGCAACATGTATATTACTCTGATATATGATCTTATATCATGATATATACATATTACACACTACACTGGCACCAGTGAAATTCATCATATTAATCTGTTTGTGGTGCTATATTGTGTTTAGCAGTCTGACAGCCAATGGGTAGAAGCTGTTTTTAAATTGGTTTGTCCAGCTGGCTATGTCTTCTGCTCGATGGTAAAAAGTGAAAAGAGACACTGACCAAGGTGTGAATCATCCCTACGTATCTTCCTTAGTCCGCTGAAACAATGAGACCTGGCAATATTATCCAGTGGTATTAGAAACCAATGGTTTCTTGTGCCAAATTAATCACTCTCTGTGGTGCCTTCATGTTCGTGACTGTTAAACCAGCGTACATACTGTTACACTGTATGTGAGGACACTTTCTATGGTGGACCGATAGAAAGAAGTCATCAGCCATTGTGCCACCTGAGTTTTACACAGAACTCTAAGGAAATGAAGTCTCTGTTGAGCCTTACTAACCACCAAGGATGTGTTGTTTTTCCAGGTGAGGTCTCGATTAATGAGCACTCCCAGGAATTTAAAAGAGGACCCTCTCCACACAGCCCCCTTTGATATACAGTGGGGCAAGTTCCTCTCTTTGCTTCCAGAAATCCAGTACTGGAAATTAAACACCCTTTGCCAAATTTTCTTTCCCCTAGAAAAGTTGATAGCAATCAGCCAAAACTATCTTCCATCAATTTTTGTGACCAAAGGTAGGGATAAGTAAACAAAGGTAAGAAATCTGAGTTCCCATTGTTTTCTAAGGCTGGGACACTAAACATGTGATTACGATCTGTTCTCCTGGGAAGTGACATTCAGCGGGCTTTCCATATAAAATATCATAGCTCAGTAGTGCATTGCAAGGTGAAAGTGGGTTATGGGTTGTTTATCAGATTTAAGATAAGAGAAAGAAGAGAAGCGTGTGTGGAAATACTGCTACATTCCTGTCAGTTCTTGAATCCAGCTTTAAAATGAAGAGAATTACAATATTGTCTTAATAAGCATGCATAACATGCCCTTTACTTAATTATTGTATTTTTTTTAAAAAAAATGAAGGTATGAAATGTTGAGCTGTTGAGTAAAAGTAGAGCAGATCTTTATAGCACACATGGGTGTGCAGTACCTTTGTTTTATCCTGTACTCCTTGAGGGCACAAGTTTGTATCATGGCTTCACTATTAGCAATAGTGACATTTCTACTGCCAAGTTAACCTAACCCCTTGCTTATTTTCTGCAGTGTTTATTGGTTTTCTCCTATTTCTTCCCAAATATAATAGCATTCAATCCCATGTGAGTTTTAAATTCTACAGATGGGAAAAGGCCAAATTACCTAAGAAAGAAAAGAATTCTGCAGCAAAATGGGGGGGGAAAAAAGAAATCCCCAAATGTATGAGGCATGGAAACAGAAAATACATTTACGAGCAGATTGTGAGGGCTATGTAAAAAACATAAGGTTCTACAATGCATGTAACCTTACAAGTATCTCTGTAGCATGTAATAGGTGCCCTCAAAGCATCGACACCTGTTTGAAAATATTAAAGGAAAAGATTAAATTTCAGATTCCTAGAGCTGCTTCCAAGTTCCGAGAAATGACAAATTATGAAAAATGTTGAACTCTTCTAACAAGATGGTGGAAGTCTCCTGTGATAATGAATTAAAGTTTAGGGGAAGAAGATTTCACATAATCTCTGTAATATGACTAGTTAAATTCTAAGGAGGAGTTACAGGGAACATTTTATTTTCCCCAAATTTTCAGTCAGTCAATGTTTATCTTGCTTTGATGCTACAGTACATTTCCTAATGTAAAAATAGAGATTTTACTATAATGATTTAAACTTAAACATGGCTTATAAAGGGCGCTAGTCCTATGTATTAGAGCTAGTCTAATTATTGCTAGAATCCCACATAATTTCCTATAAGCTTATTTACTAAATTTTCCAGTCACTTCCCTTAATTTGGTGTTCAAATAATACAGATATGCTCTAGATCTGTGATGGCGAACCTATGGCACTTATGCCACAGGTGGCACACGGAACTCTCTCTGCGAACACGCGAGCCTCACACAGCTCATCTCCAACATGCATTTGCGTGCGCCTCCCACTGGCTGATTTTTGGGTCTCTGCTGTGCATGTGAGAGACACATCTGGATGGGCAGGGGTACATGCACATGGGCCGGGGGTCGCATGTGCATGTGAGGGTGAAGCGCAGGGTTGTACGTGCATATACAGGGGTGCGGGTGCATTGCATTGTGGGAGTAGGCATGCAAATGTGCACTGTCACACATACACATGTAGTTTCGGCACATGACGACAAAAAGGTTAGCCATCACTGCTCTAGTTTCATTATACAGCTGATCCCCACAGTCCATATTCCAGTGCTAGCAGCCACACAGACAACTCTCAGCAAGTATGTTACCCAGC
The DNA here is from genome assembly GCF_051295495.1 of Thamnophis sirtalis. Classification (NCBI taxonomy): domain Eukaryota; kingdom Metazoa; phylum Chordata; class Lepidosauria; order Squamata; family Natricidae; genus Thamnophis; species Thamnophis sirtalis. Next base: position 157,640,349 of record NW_028261382.1, read on the forward strand.
CATCTATTTCTAAGTTTATATCTGAGTGCTGCTGTCCATTAGCAGTTGACATGTACATATGAAAAGAAACATATACATTTCTTATTTCTTGCAAATAGTTGTGAATGCCTTAGTGCAGAGGCAAGAACTTGTGTTTTTCATCATCCAAAATATGGATTTTTCAAATTTATTACATCTATGCTTCTTCTATAATTTGCATATGAAGAATGAGTATGCATTTTCATAAGTCTTCTATGCAAGCTTCATTACATAATCTATTTTTAGCAGACTTTAAAAAATACAGGTAGTATTTGAGAAATGAAACAATATCTGTGGCAATATCGCAAGTCTCTTTTAATCTCTACCTTTATCTAATGGTATAAAGGCAAATACTACATGATTTAGGATGTGTTGTCTATCATGATTATAAATTTGTTTCAATCCAAAATTTCCATCCAATATGTTTTTAACCTTATTTTACCCTTATTCTTTAATGCCATAGAATAATTTTCAAAACTTGGCTAATGCTATATTGAGCAATTTTATAGCAGTAACTATGATGGATTTCAGCTGGCAATAGGAAAGCCTTTCCTAAGTGATTTTATAGTTTTTTTTTTCTTTATACTGCAACATTAATTATTATAATTTGTTCAACTGTTAGAATTCCTAGTGTAATGTACTCTTGGAGTGGGAGTAAGGCTGTCATCATCCTCAAAACATATTTGAAGATTACATGCTATTAGGAGAGCGGGAGGGAGGGAGAGGGAGAGAGAGAAAGAGAGAGAGAGAGAGAGAGAGAGAGAAAGAGAAAGAGAGCATTTTACAAGGAATAAGGAAAAAAAGAAAGTTATTTTGTATATAACTTAATTGAAGTGAAATATAATGGCAACTATATATTTTAGTCCCATCATTTATCAAGTACAGAAGTTTTTGCCCATAGTTGTCAAGCTTTTATATCTAAAATTAAATTTGGAATTGGAACATACCCAATTGGACACAAGTTTCTGTTCCTTTGGGATTTTTGCTTTTCTGACACATGCTACCAGTACAAACAGGAACATTAATTAGATAAAAACACACACTCACATAGATACACAGACCCACAAAACCCCCAAAGCTCTTAAACAAAGCAAACAATGGAAAACATCCTAAGAAAAGCTTGACTTTGCGGGGAATAGGGTGGAAAAGGATAAGGTGTTTTTGTGTCTTATTGAGCTGGAAATCAGAGGGAAAATATTTCTTTAAATTGTTCTCTCCCGCTTTGATTTTGTTTTTTCAAATAATAATTTCATTGGGAACTAATTTCTGATATATGTTATGTTATGTTATGTTATGTTATGTTATGTTATGTTATGTTATGTTATGTATGTATGTATGTATGTATGTATGTATGTAAGTCTGCCCCATTCACACACCTTCTCCCAGCCCCTCTGCATTAGTGTGTGGTGGTCATTCATGCACCTTACTCAACCTACCACAAACTGTCTAGCGACACTTGAAAATTCTTTCTGGACCTTGTGGACCTCTTGCAAACCCTTACACATCCTTCCTGTCCTGCATAGCACCTCCCACGCAACCTTGGGCACCCTTCTGATGCAGACCTCCCATGCACTCACTCATGCAGACTTCCCATGCACCCATTCCATCCATGCTACACCTGCTATACACCCTTGCAATCCATTCCAACTCAGATGGTTTCTTGGTGTCACATCTCATCTTCACACCTCTGCTTCTTTCTCACCCTTCCCAATTCATGCAATGCATTTTGCACACTCCCTCATACGCTTGTGCACCATCCTCATGCCACATCATGCCTGTTTCATACCTTCCCCAATCTCCTACCTTCTTCTTGCTTCTGAGGTGGCGCAAAAAGAGCCGAGGTGGTGCAATGGTTAGAGTGCAGTACTGCAGGCTACTTCAGCTGGCTGCTAGGTGCAGTTCAGCATTTCAAATCTCACCAGGCTCAAGGTTGACTCAGCCTTCCATCTTTCTGAGGTGGGTAAAATGAGGGCCCAGATTGTTGAGAACAATATGCTAACTCTATAAACCACTTAGAGAGGGCTGTAAAAGCACTATGAAGCAGTATATATGGCTAAGTGCTATTGCTATTCCTCACCTTTTGTGAATACTCCAACACTGGAAGTTTTTAAGAATAGATTGGACAACCTTTTTTCTGAAATAGTATAGGGTCTCTTGCCTGAGTAGGGAGGAGATCTCCAAGACCCCCTCCATCTCTGTTATTCTGCATTAAGTTTTTTAAACTTGCAACTTCCTGCTGGCTTCCCCATTACTTTTGGTTATGGGAACCTGGTAGGAAGTTGCCTCATCTAAGGACAGGGTGATTCAGTTAATGACATCAGGTCTGATTGCATGGAATTGCTTTTGATTAGAGATGAGGGTAGGCTTTACAATCATGTTGCTTAGCAGTAGAAATTCTGATCACAATTGTCATTGTAAGTTGATGATTACCTGTATATGGATACTAAACCTGGATTTCATGCAAATGCTTACACATAAGCATAAGCATGCAATAATCTGAAATTAATTCTTTAAAAATGGGACCAAGTATGTGTGCATTATGCCCCAAGGTGACTAAAGACTAATTTTTATTTTAAAACTGACAGTCTGTCAAAATAGCCACATATGCTATTTGCAACTCATTGGTCATTATAGCTTCTTTTTCATTCAACAGACACTAGATTGTATGGCTACACTATGAATCTGCAATCAAAACAAATGTAACGTCCACCTCTCAGCATATCATTTTCAGGCACTTTCCAGAATGCAATGTGATAATTATTTTTCTGAATATTTGCCAAGTACCAATGAGAAACTGTGCTCCATTTCACAGAACAAAATATCAAAAATATATTACAAAGAACAACTATTTCTTTGTATCCCAAATTCTATTATCTTCCTGTCAATCAAAATTCAGATGTTCTCATTCCCCCCTACTTTCAGTATTAAAGTAAAACAAAGCAAAACTTTATCAGATTAGAGATGCTCAAAACTTTATGTATATGGATCTGGAGACAACCTGTGGCTTCCTAATTATTGATAATCTGCAAGTTCTTATGCTGCACAGGTGAGTAGGTGGGTGCACTGATAAGACGTTAGTAACATTTTGAGCCCTGTAGCTGGTCCTAGTCTTCGTGTAGGCAATCCACCGAAAGAAATGGGTATGTGAATGTTTTTTCCCCCCATAACATTAATATATTTCTATCTGAAATGCTGACCAAAGTCGAATTTGGGTAGGTACAGTTTAAAGGTACAATGCACCATTCATTCAGCAATATACTCTGAAAATATACAAAACTTACATAACCAAAACAGTATTGTTCAGCAGCCACCAATTATCCAAACCAGTTTAAAAGACAGCCAGTACTTCTCAAGATTGATTTTAAACCACAAATATTCTATAAAGGCCACATAAAGCAAATGACTTTTTCCCAGGGAAAATATTAGAATATTAACTAATTTTGCCACCTTAATAGACATAAATATAAAGAGTTAGATCAAGACTTCACTGGTTGCATTTAATCCACATTAAATTTAATAGGTCTGAAATGCAACTTAGTCTGGATTAATCAAATGCAAAAACTTGAAATCAAGTAATACCTGCATTTTTTTTCTAAAGCTGAACCGACTTTAAAAAAAACTATACAGTGTTATTGCACTCCTTGAATGTGCAGTTCTTGGACACATACCAGCACTGAAAGGGATCTTGCATTAAGATTTTCAGAAGGTACAACATGAAGACAAGTAGATCATCCAGTCTGTACCAACAGCTTTCTGTCTTCAGTACAGACCTTCATTTATTTCATTCATGTTGCCTTTCGAAAGTATCACTTAATGTAAGAAGTTTTCAGTACTGATGAATGGGGCTATGATCTATGATGTGGCATTTGCTCCATATGCACATTGAGTTTCATTTCATTATCAAGGATTTGAACAAGTTGCTGCATGGAAGGAAGATGCCCAGACTCCAGCTTAGACCACATGGGGACATCATTTAATGTTATTTCAAATGTACCTGTTGACATACACTGGTTCTCAATCATGTTGCTCAGGAAGAAAACCATCATACAAGCATATACCTTATTTTCTTTCCCCACTGCCAGACACTTGGAGTTTGCATGCCAAATAAAGCAAAAGGATCCTTGCCAACAATAATGAAGCCTATTAGCACTAGTTTGAAGACTGACAAGAAAGATGCTATATGTCTATATATAGGTTGGGGAAGGTAGTTTTCCCCTTCAATGCGGATGTCTGGGTACCGCTGGCTAATAACCCGCATGTACTCTTCAAACACCCGCCTGTATCCTCAGGAAACACAGATCTGGAACTTGAGCAATGGCCTGGTGGCGTAGGCCATGCGTAGTTTCTTCCCAGGTGGTAGACCGCCCGGCTGAGCTCCAGCGCCGCTCAAGGCCACCGCCACCAGCAACAGCAGTGCCAGGGTCGGTTCATCTTGCTCCCGCTGCCCTCTGGACCCATAACGGCCCCTCCCTGCGCTGCCTGCCAACCCCCTGGGCCTGGGTGTGGAAAGCTTCCACCGTCCTCTCTGCCGACAGCAGTCAGGTCACGCTCAGTTTAAAGGTAAGAGAAATGAATTCTTCAGAGGTATTTTATCAACTCTTGGTTAAGAACTCTTTCATCTTTAAATCACATTTGCAGGTAGGACTGTTCTTGGGGAAAGTTTGCTCATTTTATTTTCTTTCTCAAGATTAAGACTATTTCTGTATTTCTAGCTGAAGGACCTGAAGGACAAGCTGAGCAGAGGTGGTATTCAGACAATTCGTATTGGTTCTGGCAAACCAGTAGCTCTGATGATTGGCTGCCCCACCCCCTTGCCCCTGCTCTATTCTGTCCTTTATTTCTTGCTTTCTAGTCATCTCAATCAAGGAAATAAAGGACAGTCTAGTCATTTCAATCATGTGGCACAGCTGATTCCTTCCCAGCTATTTTACTGACCACTGCTGACTTGGAAGTTAAGCAGCTGAGCTTCTAAATGCTCAATTTTCAGTGCTGCCTACATCCACAAAGCACACAAAGTGCACACTCACCGAACTGGTTGTTAAACTGGCAGCATCCCACCACTGAGGCTGGGGGAAGAACCTCCTGATATATCTTCAAGTCACCATTGACTTTTAGTATCTGCATAAGATCACATTCTATCTCTACAGAGATAGAGTCAACAATGATTTCATGGTGCATCAGTGCCTCTGGTATGTAGCATAAGATTAGGGAATAAATATATATAAACTTAACATACTTTTCTTATCATGCTGTATATATTTTAGTTGCTTGGTTATTTATTTAAAGGGGTTATAACATACTATAATCAGCCAGTTCTGAGTGGTCTAATTTTGCTTTACTGGAATCTTAATTTTTTTCCAGGATTTGGCTCATCTTCAGAATTTACAGTATATAAAGAGATGTAATGATGAAAACCAGAAAGCCTATTTTACATATTTACCACCATTGGATTGGTCTGTAAGAACAAGGTCCTACAGAATCATTTCTACCCACAAGTTCATCCAAGCCATTTTGAAGCTGACTCTGCAATAGCCTTCACTCCTGCAGACTTTGCAATGGAGAGAACAATCAGCAAACACTAAAAACCAAGCGGTGCTGTATTTCCAGCTGACTAATGATTTGTAATAACTATCCTACCCTAAGCATCAAGCTTTCTTCATGTGGTGGAGCTACCAGAAGCCTTCCAACTTCTCCTCCATGGGGAAAAGCAATAAATAAAATTGAAAATATCCCATTGCTGTCAGCATTTCTTTAGCTATTTTTGTAAAATTGAAGAATAGCAGCAAACCACTATTTCTTTGTTATATTTAACTGATAGCTGTGTAATTTTACAGTCTAATTTGCAGCTGAACACTTTTCCCTGATAGCTGTACTCATGGTTATATGTTGCTGTGCTACTGGCTGAATAAATGAAAATAGGACATATAGACAGGTATCAGGAACAGGATACTTCATGTGGAGAGATATAGCAATAGCACTTAGATTTATATACCGCTTCATAGTGCTTTTACATCCCTCTCTAAGCAGTTTACAGAGTCAGCATATTGCTCCCAACAATCTGAGTACTCATTTTACCTACCTCAGAAGATGGAAGGTTAAGTCAACCTTGAGCTGGTGAGATTTGAACTGCCAAATTGCAGCTAGCAGTCAGCTGAAGTAGCCTGCAGTACTGCACTCTAACAACTACACCTTCAGCTCTATATAGTTGGTCTTAGTCCTGGTCCCATAAGCACCCAAACTTTTCTCAGCTCCTAATGCTGCACATAGACTAAGAAGAGAAAATGTTAGTAAACATCACTGCAAGGCAGTTATTTGAAGCTACAAAGCAGTCTGTTGTCTAAGAGATAAAGGAAATAGACAAAGCTCTTGTTGATATCACCCAGGAAGACAAACAGACTCAGAACAGCTGCTAGAGACACAATCTTGTGAAGTCATCAAGTCAGCCTTCCCCTTTGAGGGCCCACAAACAGAACAGTATGTTAGCTGAATAAGTTTAGCAGGTGGAATGATTTCCTCTCTCTCTCTCTCTCTCTCTCTCTCTCACACACACACACACACACACACACACACACACACACACACACACACACATACATATATATATACATATATATATACATATATATATACATATACATATATATATATATACATATATATATATATATACATATATATATATATACATACACATATATACACATATATACACATATATACACATATATACACATATATACACATATATACACATATATACACATATACATATACATATACATATACATATACATATACATATACATATACATATACATATACATATACATATACATATACATATACATATACATATACATATACATATACATATACATATACATATACATATACATATACATATACATATACATATACATATACATATACATATACATATACATATACATATACATATACATATACATATACATATACATATACATATACATATACATATACATATACATATACATATACATATACATATACATATACATATACATATATATATATATATATATATATATATATATATATATATATATATATTTGTAAACTTTTTCACTGTAATTTGAAATATATCACAGCTGAGCCAAAAATAAATTAGTTCATTTGATGAACATAGAAGAAGCTGATTCTGGACATTCTTGCAAAGAGACCTTTTAAAATGGTCTAAAGCAGAGGTGTCAAACCCGTGATGACATATTGTCATGTGATGTATCACAACTCCCCCCCCTTTGCTGGGCATGGTCAGTGCATGATACATCCTACCTGTGGGCCATGAGTTGGGACATCCCTGGTCTAAACCAATGTTTCCTAGTATATTTCTTATCTATAACTTCCACTGTACTGGAATGGAATTCTTCTGGGAAGGAATGTAAAGTACATATTCCAGGAGAGAAGGAATTGCAGTCTTAATATTGGGGGAGGGAGCTTGAGAAAAGTTGTTAATAGTTAACATCCTCAAGTTTTTAGAATCATTGGAAATGCATAAATTAAATTGAGTCACTATTCATTTGGATATTAAAATTTGGATTGCTTATGAAATTTTGAAGTGGACACCTGAGAAAATGGGAGACACAGGAGCAATATATCTAGGGCTCCCAAATCTCATTTGGCTGTAATCACTAGATGGCAGCAAAACATCACTTTCCCTGTATCCCTTTTTAATTGCCACCTAGTCATCAGGTAATACTAGTTAGGTATGGTAGCCCTAGGTACTGTATTTGGTTCCATCTAATAACTTTTATTCAAACCAGTGGTGAAATTCAATTTTTTTTTACTACCGGTTCTGTGGGGGTGGCTTGGTGGGCATTGCTGGGGAAGGATACTGAAAAACTCAATTCCCACCCTACTCTGGGACCAGACAGAGGTGGTATTTGTCGGTTCTCCAAACTACTCAAAATTTCTGCTACCGGTTCTCCAGAACTGGTTAGAACCTGCTGAATTTCACCCCTCATTCAAACCATATCAGAAGATAAAACATTACATTTCATGATAGAGCTGCACAAGGGGCTGATATCCAATGTGCTGGACAGAGGCTATCCAATTTGGTAGCTTTAATATATTTGGGGTTTGATGTTTTGCTGTTGAATGTGATGATAATATAGTACTAAATAGCTAGAAGATGTCATGCACATTCCTACGCTTCAGTAAAATAATTTTCACCCATATTCACTCGGACTCACACAGAGATGCAAAGTGCCTTTATGAGCACAGTATGGGTAATAGTTCCGATTCCAGAGAGCAACACCCCATATCTTTCCCCCCTTCTATATGAAAAGCAAAACTTTGAAAAGGATGTTTCCCTTTTGTGTAGTGAACCTGAAATATGCCTTTTATTGAAGTATTCACTTACCTTTGAACAATTTCTACTACATTCTATTGTTAATAAGAGCAACTCATCAAATCCAAAGCCAATTTCTTGTGTATTGCATTCTGTTAGCCATTTTCATCCAATCTTCACTAGAGCTAGAAACTTTCAAATTTCCCATACATTCAGAATTGAAAAGGGCAACGAAAGAAAAAGAACGCTAGTAAAGAATGGACTTTTCCTTCACAATCTCATTAAAGAACTATCGTTGGTTTAAATGTGTTTCAGCTTTTCACCAAAGGCAACACATGGATGTTTGTGCTACCTTCTTATGTGCTGGGTTCACTGCTAATGTGTTCAATTCTTTCTGCATCATTATAAGGGGCCTTTTGTTCAGAAGACAGTCAGGTACTGCAGAGAAGGAAAACCAATTTGAAGCACTTCTTATCTTTGTAATACATTAAACCTTTTCTTTGTATTTTCAATTCTTTGCTTTTCCCCACAAGGGAACTAGGCATATACATGTTCCAAAGCAAAATGGAATGTGTGTATGCAAATGGAAGAGTCTGTGGATGGCTTTTCATGCACAAAGTAGACGCTGATCTGACTTTTATATGACAAAATCAAATTTTCATGCACCTGCAGTTCAATGGATGCTCTCTGTAGAATGGATATCATGAAGAGTCATATAAGCGATCTGAATCTTCTGATCATTTTTGCTCACCAAAAAAATCTGCTTTCCTCTGTTATATTAAACACTTTCACTAAGGAAAAAGTATATTCCTTTTTTATACAAGTCCAAACAGTCACCACAGATAAATTTTTGAAGTGCAGTTGTTCTTCACAGTAGCCACAGCATAAAGTTTGAGGTAGTGTGGGTGTGTGTGTGTTTGTGTTTGTCTGTGTTACTTTACTAACTCAGTTAAAAAAGAAATGATCTTTTGAGAAATAATTATCAACCTACGCCAATTACTTCCTAAATCCAATATGCTGGGAAAAAATGGAAAGAAATTGGGGATGGAGGAAAATCCCACCTTATTTTAATTACTTACATGTTGGAACTGCAGTTGATAGGAATTTCAAATGTTGAAATTCAAAATTTAAATATCTTATAATTTAGCCAATTCACGTTGCATTGCTATTGAGTCCATTGCAATAGAAGATATATCACCATCTCTTTTAATCCATAAGCCCAATATTCAAACATCAGAGAGAACAGAATGATTTTTTTCAACTTTTGAATCTCTCTTCCATAGGGAAATATCATATTTGTAATTTATGCATGCTTATGTAAATTGGGTTCGTGTTGAAATAGCGCAAAATATATAAATAAATAAACTTACTGTGTTTTCACTATCTCCTTTAGAACTCTGGTATGAAAATCTATTCTAACTTTACTCCTTGTTAGGATTTGACAACTCGAAGTAAGAAGGGGAAAAATACAATTTTTTGCCCATTAGATTACATATAAAAGGTCACTGGCTATTGGTTTAGTAGTATCTGTCAAACAGAGATAAATGTATGCCATTTTTTTTAGAAACCATGTTGTTGATGCTTAAATCTCCATAGGGCTTATTTTCAGCCATTGACCTTTTCTAACCAGGAAACATGTCATACCAGATCTCATATGCTTGAACCCTGAAAATAAAACCTTCATAAAGGAATTATATAATGTCTGGCCGAAGGATATGCTAAAGAGTCACACTAAACTAATCCTGAGATGGTATCTATTGTGCAACTTCTTCGTCTAATCAAAAAGAAGGTTCAGTTATACTGATTAAATTGTCCTTTTAAATTATTATTTTTTGTAGATATTGGGATTAACATTATGGCTAGCATTTTCTATGATGGCTGTCTATTTCTAGGCTCAATAAATAATTCACTCCAATTTTTGAATCTCCCAGAATTAGCACAACATTTCTCACAGGGCTTTTACACATTGAGGGGGAGGGAGAGAGTTTTTATTTTAAAATAAAGGAATATCTTTTAATGCTTAGTGAAGAAAACATCTAGTTATTTTAGTGTAATAATTATTTTTAAACTCATGACCATTTCAACAGGAAGTATTGTCTGTCCTATGCTTGTTACAAATGACTGATTTTATCAACTGCACATACCACTGATATTTCAGATATTTTTAAAAAAGGAATGGTGTTATATAAAACATTGCCTTCATTTAGTTTTATAATTTTAACACATTTTCAAAGTGAAGGCTTCCTGATTTAGGTTAGAAAAAATACAAAAGGAACAATAACCTATGACTATCACTATGTGTTTTATCTTATGATTCTTGATGAATGTATTTTTTTAATGTACACTGAGAGCATATGCACCAAAGACAAATTCCTTGTGTGTCCAATCACACTTGGACAATGAAGAATTCGATTCTGTTCTGTTGTGTTCTGTTCTGTTCAACAATCCAGAACTAAAAGCTAACAATAAGGCCAGCCAAAGCACCAGAGGTGGAATTCAGCAGGTTCTGACCAGTTCTGGGGAACTGGTAGTGGAAATTTTGAGTAGTTCGGAGAACCGGTAAATAGAACCTCTGACTGACCCCGCTCTCATCTATTCTCTGCCTCCCGAATCCCAGCTGATCGGGAGGGAATGGGGATTTTGAAGTAACCTTTCCCTGAAGTCAGGTGGGAATGGAGATTTTACAGTATCCTTCCCCTGCCACTCCCACAAAATCGGTAGTAATTTTTTTTTAATTCCACCACTGCAAAGCACCCAAAACTTTGAAGTCTAAATCAGAAGCCCTTACACCAATGCTGACACAATCATGCCAACAACTGAAAAAGTATTAAAATCTGCACTTCGTATATCTGTACTAATAAACAAGGCAGATTGGTGCTGTCTGATCTGCCTTGTATATTAACTAAAGTATCACCTGCTTCAAACATCTTTAAACAATTTGAAAGAAACATGCACAATTAATGCTTTTTAAGTTTCTAGTCTAGCTTTGTTTTCTGCTCCAACAGGGTCTTCAGAAATCTGATGAATCTGTGGGAATAAACACAAAGGACAAATGTTTTTTCAGCATCAAATTCTGGTGCAGTACAGATCTTCCCAAGTCAGATGCCTACATACTTTTCTACTAAAAGTGTTGTTAGCATGTATTTTGAATTCTTCTCTTAAGAATGACAGTTAATTTGAAATTATGAATGAAGTTTATTTGTTTTTATCAATGATCATAAGAGTAAGTTGTCTTTATTTGCTGGCTTGTTTGCTTGCTTGCAATGAATTTAACAGATTTACCAAAGCCATCACAATGATTCGTATCAAACAGGCATGCCAGCCATTGAGAAATTGTGTCCTTCAAAGACTATCCATTAGTTCAAACATTTTCTATAAGGATGTAATAAAATGCATTATTCATATATCGTAAGTTTTTAAATCACTAACTCTATAATGACTGTATTAAAGTATAAAATGGACAGACAAAGTCGAATGGAAGAGTTTGGGGGATTTCTTTTAATTCTGTTTAAAATTAAAATATTTAAATGAAGACTCACCAAACTAATCACATAATAAGCCAATAGATTGGCTGTCACTGAGGCTATGTGCTACAGTTGACTAAAAACATTGTATACCCTTGATACAATTATAACTTCCATAATTAAAATATTAGAGCCACCTTATAAAAGCAGCCATTTAAAAGCATTCCAAAATCTGTGTTTCTCAGAGGATTCATAACATTTGCATCTGTTAACTACGCGGATGGCTGTGACTGCAGACAGGATCCAGGCAATTGATTGTGTGATGCATAAATATTCCCTTGTGTTATATTTATACATTGGCTGGGCATGCTGTGCTCGGCCCAATTAGGGTTTAGATTTTCATTTCATGCAAATGCAGGTATTCATTTATTTAAGGTGCAAAGTGTTGACATTAACATTAAACTCTTCTCCCAACCAGCACTCTGATTTATCTCCTTTATTTTATTTTTTTTATAACATCTGTTTTTGTGTGTCTATGCATGTATTGTATACATGTATAAGTGAATATCCATATGTGTCTTTGGCTACGATTTTAAAAATAACACTCAGCAATACTAAAATGTGTCTATTTTAAAAACCAGGCAATTATTTAAACCAAATGCTCCTTTAAAAGTCACCAAAAGAAAAAGCCAGAGGATTTCTATTAGAGTATATATTTAAATCTTGGTCTCACCTCAGAAAACCTCCTCCTGTGCTTATTTTAATGGAGTAGGAAGTACAGATTCCAGTACTGATCTCAGAGTTCAGTCAAGGTTACCTGGCTGAGTATTTAAATTGAATCAAAAAATGGTAGAGATAACCAAGAAGCTCTGCTTAGTATTATTCTCACACAATTACAAATTGATGAAGTGTGAGAGTTGGTTATTACATTTGTTAATGCTCGAATAATCAGCCTTTCTGATCATGAAAGGAGTCTGTTTGCCATAGCAAGTCATCCTCTTCAGATCTTCCACAATATTAGGGTGAGGATTTTAAAAGCCTGTCATTTCAACCCCCGTGCACCTGAGATCACATGAAAACAATGTCTAATTAGAACCGTAGTTAGAACAAATTGGAGAGCTAACCTCTGAAAGGTTGCTAAAAGGCCTTGTCTGCATCCATAAATGTCAAGATGTGGTGGGAACAAAAGAGTTTTTCAGAAGGATGCCTGCATATAGATATTTATTCACTGATCTTCAACCAATTTTTGGAATCTTAACTTAAACAGTTTTATTTCTCCTGGCTATATTGTTTCATTTTGTTCATTAAGAGTCGAGGTGGCATAGCGGTTAAATGCAGCACTGCAGGCAACTTCAGCTGACTGCAGTTCTGCAGTTCGGCTGTTCAAATCTCACCGGCTCACGGTTGACTCAGCCTTCCATCCTTCCAAGGTGAGTAAAATGAGGACCCGCATTGTTGTTGGGGGCAATATGCTGACTCTGTAAACTGCTTAGAGAGGGCTGAAAGCTCTATGAAGCGGTATATAAGTCTAACTGCTATTGCTATTGTTTTTAGGGGTAGACACCCCATGGTGTTTAGTTTTAAGGTTTTCTTTTTGCAGCCTCCAAAGATTGCCCTATTTGCATATCAGGGTGGTGTAATTTGCTGCTTGTGTTCAATGGGTTAAGTGTCTACTGTAAAATCTCAATTAAATAATTGTCTAGCCTATCAAAGCAAACACATGAAACACTTTCAAAGGTCTCTGAATTTCAGCTACCTCTTCTTCAGTGACATCATGAGATCACCACTATGTCTTTGTCACTTTTCACTGTGAAAAAAAAATGCCTAAAATGGTTGCCTATCACTGAGTTACAGGAAGATTCTTCATAGTTTTTCTTATTGGGAAATATCTTGGAGAGACAGGACCATGGGATTGACTAAGATTGACAATATTTTATAGGCTGTGATCCAAAACTCATTCAAACAACACAGGATGCTTTCTGGGAATGTTGTATTGCTGAAAGGAACATAATTGATTTCATTTTGAGTCCATTCTTTTAGGCCTTGTTGGAATGGCTTTAAGGGTGGTGAGACCAGCTCTACAAGGAATTTTTTGTTCCATCCATATGTGGCAAAATATCTGAATTGTGATTGTTTGGAAGAAAGAAAAATGTATTCATAAATTTGCTATCAAATTTATTAGGATTCTAGCAGACTCGGGGGCAAGGGTTAAATTATATTGCTGATGCTATTGAGTCAAATCTCATAAAAAATAAATTTAGGTTTCTTAATAGGTACAGTAACTCCTGATAATTTTGCTCAGTACATCATGCTCATGAATATCTCCATCATCACTCATTTGCTTTTTCCATTAAAAAAAAAAAAGCTCTCCACAAAAACATGCTGAGGAAACTGCCATCTGTCACGAAACATAAAGATGATTCTTTTGCATCTGGTCTCTCACAATCCATATTTTAAAATGCAGTAATACCAGCACCAAATTTTTATCTGAATTTTTATTTCTTAACCATATTATTCACTTGAAGGTGGAAAATCCACTCAATGTGGAAAAGTCAACCTCATCATTGATCTCGTTTTAAAAAGTGACAAACATGGTGTAACCCAAGAAAATGATAGGCTTAAGTAAAACAATGAGTTGTCACCTGCAACTGCTCCAAATTACTGTTGTAGTTAGTTGCGAAGTCATGTCTCACCCATCGCAACCCCATGGACAAAATTCCTCAGGCCTTCCTGTCCTTTACCATCCCCCAGAGTCCATTTAAGTTCATGCTTACTGCTTTGGCGACTCCATCCAGCCACCTCATTCTCTATCGTCCCCTCCTTCTTTTGCCCTCAATCTTTCCCAGCATTAGGCTCTTCTCCAGTGACTTCTTCTTCCTCCTCATTAGGTGGTTTTGTAGTTGTCTATTGATTTGTTGATCTTCCTTTCGTTTTTGCTTTCCTGATCCCCTCCCCCCCATTTTCCTCTAGCCAATTGTATAATAAATCCCATACGGAGTAGTATTCAGATTCTTCTTTCTCTTTTAGTTCTTTCATGAGCCTATCTATCTCTGCACATTCCAATATTTTTTTTATTACATTTTCTTCTGTTGCTGTATAATTATTTTTCCAGTTTTGAGCAAATGTAATTCTCGCTCCCGTAATTATGTGTAGAATTAAGTATCTAATATTTTTTTCATAATTTCCTTTTATAATTCCTAACAAAAATAATTGAAGTTTTAGTGCAATTTGGTGTTTAGTAATCTCCTCTAGCCAATCTTTTATTTTTTCCAATACTTTTTTGCAGATGTGCACATCCACCACATATGGTAGTATGTTCCATGTTGTTGGTTGCATTTCCAACAGATAGGTGAACACTCAGGGAACATTGTCACAATTCTCGCTGGTGGAATGTGCCATCTGTAGAACATCTTGTACATGTTCTCTCTATATGTTGTTGCCATTGTTCATTTGTAATTTATTTCCCAAATTTTTCCCATTCAGCCAATTCTATACTATATCCAAAATTTATCACCCATTTTAACATCGTTTCTTTCACAGTTTCTTCTTCCATTTTGAATTTTAATAAATAGTGATATATTTTTAAATCAAATTTTCTTCAGTTCCCTGTAGAATTTTATCCAGCTCTTGCAGCTGCTTATAAACTCCATCCCTTTCCCTGTCTTTTTTATACCTTGCCTGTATTTGTAAATAGGGCCACCAGCCTACATCTATTCCCTTGTCTTTCAATTCTTGCCTTGTTTTTAGTCTTTCTTGGTTGTCTAATATATCTTTAGATTTATTATCTTGTTTATGTCCAATAAGTTCGGGTATATCAGAGCTTCCATGGTGCATAGCCAGATTGGGATTTTGTTGTAGTGTTTTGTTTTGATTTTTAACCATATTTGTAGTAGACCTTTTCTAATTAAATGTTTTTGGAAATAGCTATGAATTTTGTCTTTCCCATCCCAGATGAAGGCGTGCCAACCCAGTTCCAAATTATAACCTTCTATTGTTAATAATCTTCTGTTTTTTAGATTGATCCAGTCCCTTATCCAGGTGAGATCTGATAATAAAGCTCCCAATCGGGAAGTCCAAATCCTTCTCTTTCTCTACTGTCTGTAACAGTTTTAATTTAATTTGTGGTTTTTTTTCCCTGACCAAAAAAAATGTGCAATTATTTTTTTTTAATCTATGAAAAAGTTTTTTTCCCTAGGCTAATCAGTACCACTTGAAATAAAAATATGTTTTTTGGGTAGTGTATCATTTTAACGATGGCAATTCTTCCCATTAATGATATATGTAGTTTCCTCCATTTTTTCAGATATTCCTTAATTTTCTGAATCATTGAAACATAATTATCTTCCTTAATTGTTGAGCATTTCCCTGTTAGCCAAATTCCTGGATATTTTACTTTTTTTACTATTTGCATTCCCATATTTTCCCGTAATTCTTGCTCTTGTTTTTTGGTGAAATTCTTCATAATGATCTTTGTTTTGATCTCATTAATTTTAAGTCCTGTTATCTTACCAAATTCCTCTATTTTTTTGAATTAATTGAATTCCTGATTTTAATGGATCCTCTAATATGAATACCATATCATCTGCAAATGCCTGTGTTTTATATTCCTCTTTTTAAATTTTTTATCCCTTTATTTCTTGATTGTTTCTAATTTCTATTAATAGAACTTCCAGTGTTAGTATAAATAATAAAGGTGATAATGAACAACCCTGTCTTACTCCTTTCCATATTTTAAATTCTTCTGTAGTGTCACTATTTATTATTACTTTTGCTGTCTGAGCCGAATAAATTGATTCTATCATTTTTATAAATTTTTCTCCAAATCTCATCATTTTTAACTGCGTGATAATGAAATGCCAATTCAAGTTATCAAAGGCCTTTTGGGCATCTAAAAAGACAAGTGCAACTTGTTTTTCCAGATTCTCTTCATAATATTCTAGTGTGTTTATAATTATCCTCATATTGTTTTTTAACTGGCGTTTTGGTAAGAAGTTGTTTTGAACTGTGTGAATGATTTCATTTAATATTTTTTTAATTCTCTCTGCCATTATTGATGTAAAGATTTTATAATCAGCATTTAGTAAAGAGATTGGTCTGTAATTTTTAAATTGTTGATGATCCGAATCCTCTTTGGGTATCAATGTTATATATGCTTCCTTCCATGATTTTGGTAGCTTTGCTTCTGTAAGTACTTCATTAAATAAATCTAGAATCACTGTTTCTGTCTGCTCTTGTGTGGCTTTATAAAATTCTACAGGTATACCATCTGGGCCTGGTGTTTTATTATTTTTTTGTCTCTTCAATGCTTCCTTTAATTCTATTGCTGTAATTTTTTTGTTTAGCATTTCTCTTTTCTCTTCCTCAATTTTATGTAGATTATTTTTATTTAAGTATTGTCCGATATTGTCTTGTAATATATTTTCTTTGCTGTACAGTTTCTCGAAGAATTTCTATTATGTGTGTTTGTGTGTTTGTGTGTTTGTGTGTTTGTGTGTGTGTGTGTGTGTGTGTGTGTGTGTGTGTGTATTCCTCTTTCCGGTATTGTATGTTTTCCCTTTCATCTTGTAAGTGATGTATTATTCTTTTTTCTTTCCCTTTTTTCAATTTGTGAGTAGCATCTATTTTAAAACATTTGTGCAGAAGTCTGGAAAAAGTGGCCTAATAAATGACTGGCAAATAGGTTGGATGTCTAAACCCATTCTTCTGAATCATTTTCCAGGTGTGAACAGCCTAATAAATAGAGTGCTTCAACAGGAAAACCTTGCCCTGGGTAGCATAGGTTCCCTTTAGATTCTCATTCTGCCTCTCTCTCTTCCCCTTCTCTCTTGTGTGTATTAGGATATTCATTGAAATTGAAATTTTGTAAGTGTATGTCAAGGGTGTCAAACTCATGGTTGTAGGCCAGTGGCCACGCACACACTGGTTTAACAAAGGGGGAAAAGTTATGATACATCACAAGATGATGTTTGACACCCCTGGTGTAAATATTTCACACAAGAGCAATGTCAATTGCTGTTATGGAACACAGTACATTTCAAAATTTGAAATATTTTAGATTTGCTTGTGCAGTGAATATTAAAGTCTGTACATTTAATTGCATAAAGTTTTATGCTGTGTTCAAGTAGCTTTTCATCCTGCTGTTTCCTCCATCTCACCATATGGTTTGTCTTTAACTCATTACAATTTACCATTCCCCAGCCTCCACAATCTAAAATAGGTTATGCTGAAATCAAAATTCTGCTCAGTAATTGCTTTACATAATTACCAGCTTACTTGATATAAAACTATATGCCAAGGTAATAGGATAGATTGACACGAACAGTCATCAGAGAGACAGAGAACCTCTTCATCTAAATTAACACTAGCATTGAAAAGCTATTATATGTAGCTTGATGACCAAAGGGTGAGAGCACCTAGTTCAATGGGATTTCTAAAAGGAATAATTTAATTTGTAGCATAATTTAAGGGCATATTGCTATGACAGGAGAATAAAGCTTGAGGAAAAATATGTCAAAGTAAGATTATTTATTCAGACTGCCCACGCTGCATCAGAATGTCCATGCAAAAGGAAGAAAAAAAAAATCCATAATCAGTTTTGTTTCAAAATGTCATGTGTTTTCTTAAGTAATATTAATTTTTAAAAGTCTTTAAATTGCTCACAAAGAAGAGCCAATGCAGTGGCTGTCATGCTCTAATTAGATAATAATACAATAGGGCTTTTCTTCTTCTGTTTTTTTTCTTCAAATTTTTGTTTTTTCTTCAGAAGGCAATGTTCTTGCTCCATAGTGTAGTTGTTATGAGTGGTAGGAACTGAAGTAAGATAATTCAGAAAAGACCATCATTTGCCTCTGCTCCACAAGTTTTGGCATGGCCCGGTAGAAAGTTATCTGCATCTTCACTTTATTTATTTTATTTATTTATTTTGTCAAGCATAAATTAGGTAACAGACATAAGCATTATGAATATGATTATGAATACATGAAATAAATATGAATAGAAGGGAATATTTGTATGGGAGTAAAGAATATTTCTTTACCTTTAACCTCAGCCAGAAACTTTGTGATGAGTTAGTGAGATAGCTCTTCAAAAACTGAAAAAGGCAGGAGTCTAGCTAATGCCTGAGGAACCTGGGAGGGGTCCTGTGTCACGTTTTCAACACATACACATAGTTGCTAGGTGATAATAGCAATTTATTCAAGGCTGAGCTGATAGCAGCAGACAAGAAAAATATTGTAATTTTTTTAAAAAACTCTCTTGGAAAGAAAGTTTGCCTAGATGGTCCCACTTTCAATAGGAGCTCAAAGAAGAACACTCGTAATCCAGTTAAAAGTTCAGAAAGTCAAGTAATGTTTGTTAGCCAGTCCAAGGTCAAGAGTTTCACAAGCAGGATTCACAGCAATGGCAGAAAATTGGACGATTGTTTCAAGTTGCTTCTTAAATCAGCCAAATAACTAAATATAGTACTTTTCTTTCTTGGCAAGGAACATCATTGAACATTTTTGTTCTGCTTTCTGCTCTCAACATATGACTGTCCCAATGAAATCTATATTTGATCAACCTCTGGTGATTCCTAGCTTGGTGTTTCCTGAGGCTGACATTCTAAAGTTCAACTGGAGCAGCTTCTTCAAAGTAAGTCTGAGTTCTAGGCCCTGGCCCAATCAAAAGAGGGCAGAAGTGGGGCAGCAATTTTGTGTGTCAGAATAAAGCCAAGGGCTGTTTTATTTTTTCCCTCACTCTACATTTCAGATCATGTTCCCTGGAGAACCTTCTAATGATAACTAATTTATTCTAATGATCTCTTATTGAAGAACCATGGTAGGGCTAGAGTGCAGTGCTGCAGGCTACTTCTGCTGATTGCTTGCTGCCAGCAGTTCAGCAGTTTGATTCTCACCAGGCTCAAGGTTGACTCAGCCTTTCATTCTTGGGTAAAATGAGGACCGAGATTGTCGGGGGCGATATGCTGACTCTGTAAACTGTTGAAAGAAGGTTGTAAAGCACTGTGAAGGGGTGTATATGTCCAAGTGTTATTGCTATTTCAGATTTCATAGGATTTCATGGATTTCATGGCAGATATGAAAACCATAAGTCCATATAAATCTGTTATTGGATTTATTGTTGTGCTTGTTAGTTTCCTCTATTGAGAAGAATGAGGAAAAGTGGGAAAGGGATTGCTTATATTGCCTTTTCCTAATATAAAATAGTAGTAATTGACATATAGACCAGACTAAGAAATAGACACTGCAGATTTATACCTCAGGCTCATCTTGAACTATGAGATGGGGAGCAAATAAATTTGGTAAATAAATAAAGCTGCTCTGTTCAAATAGCAATAGACAATCTGCAAGTATGAATGTGATATTTTTCTAGGGGTCCTTAGTCCCAAGAGTTTCCCTACTGGACATCTATCTTCCAGGTGAAGGACACAGGTAAAAAGGAGTGAGGAGCACTGACTTCCTCTCAAGAGACCAAGCTCCGGACTAACACCAGTAGGAAAACACCACATACATGAGGAAGAAAACTGGGTTTCCAGCCCAACTCAGGCATGCAATGAGGTCATTCAGCAGTAAACAACAGTCTGTAAAGTCAGTTAGCAAGTATTTTAGATGCAAAGCCAGTGCTGGGAGCTTCCGCCCCTTAGTGCCCCTAAGTAGGTGAGCTATGCCTCTTCCATGCACTGGCCTCACTCCAATGGTTGTCATGTTCCAAAGCTCTGGCCCAGCTGATTGTCAGGCCAGAACAGCTGTTCATCACATTCTTCACATAGCCTTACCTCCGCGCCTCACAGCTGAACCCTATTGATGTCTCTGCCACCACTGAGGCACAGAGCAGATTGTGGCTAGGAGTGGCTGTCCACACCATGCCTCCCCATCACACATCTGGGCTACGTCTGTCACTGCTGCAACCATATTAACACCTTCTGTCAGCGATGCTCAATGGTCACTGTGATGGTGGTCCAGACATTCCCCTTTACCTGTGCTCCTTCCCGCCCTGCTTTGGCAAGTTCAGGCCTCAGGGCTTGACACTTAGTACTCTCTGAGCTTGGTTGTTTTCTTGTAGACATTTCATTACACAAACTAGGGAGTAACATCACTAGCATTGATGATGTTACCTAGTTTGGGTAATGAAACAGCTGCAAGAAAACAACTGAACTCAGAGACCAACAAGGACCCTCATTTCAACCCTGAACTAGAAATATTATTGGTACTTTTCATTCCTCTTATTTCTTCATGAGAACTAGATGCAATGGGAGGGAATTGTGTGACTCATTTACACAATTTCTTGTCCCTGGGCTCAGGTTTTATTTATCTGATTGTTGCCTTGGTAGAAGATCTTCCTTTTGTCCTTCAAGGTCATCCAATTTATTCATTACATCATCTGATAATTGATATTAATACTATAAAAACTAGAGGAACAGACTTTACAATGGAGAATTATCTTTTGACAATCAGGTGTAAATGTTCTTGAACTTAATGTTTTCTAGACCAGATGTCAATTTATTTTCTTGTTTTTCATTTGAAATAGCAAGTTTGGACCAATGGAAGATTGAATTATGGTACCCAGCAGCAGAAGCCCATATCTTCTTTCAGTATCTTGTCAGCGCAATTACATATCCTCCACTCATTGGCCTCATGAACAAGGAGAGATCCAACCTGGAAATAAGGAGGATTTTTCTGACAGTGAGAATAATCAACCAATGGAACAGCTTGCCTTCAGAAGTTTTGGATGCTTCATCATTGGATGCTTTCAAGATGAGACTGGACTGCCATCTGTCAAAAATGGTGTAGGGTCTGCTTGGGCAGGGAGTAGGACTAGATGACCTACAAGGATCCTTCTAGCTCTGTTAAGATGTGTCATTCTCCAGTGTAAATTGTATCCTAATGGGATTATTCTGATAGAATGAGCATATTAAAAGACAACTGCTCCAGAGGTGGGTTGCCAATTTTTTTACTACCGGTTCAGGCACGCTCTGCATAAGTGCAGAAGCTTCTGTATATGCACAGAAGCATCTGGGTGGGTGGGCAGAGCCTGCCCTCTCCGCTACTACTGGTTCAGCCAATCCGGGCTAACTGGCAGCAATCCACTTCTGAATTGTTCCCAATCGAGTTGGATTTCTGAATGCCCTTTTCCAGAAAAACCTTCATGTTTTGATTTTCACAAAACATCTCTTTTATCTCTCTGTTAAGATCTCTCACCTTCCCCAAGTTTTGATCCATACTGATTCTTGTTTATAAACAAAAAATAATAGATAGAAATACAATACAATAGCAGAGTTGGAAGGGACCTTGGAGGTCTTCTAGTCCAACCCCCTGCCTAGGCAGGAAGCCTTATACTGTTTCATACAAATGGCTATCCAATATCTTCTTAAAGACTAACAGTGTTGGAGCATTCACAACTTCTGGAGGCAAGCTGTTCCACAGATTAATTGTTCTAACTGTCAGGAAATTTCTCCTCAGTTCTAAGTTGCTTCTCTCCTTGATTAGTTTCCACCCATGGCTTCTTGTTCTACACAGGTGCCTTGGAGAATAGTTTGACTCCCACTTCTTTGTGGCAACCCCTGATATATTGGAACACTGCTATCATGTCTCCCCTTGCAAAGGACCAAAGAATATTACTGATTTAGATTATTAGTTGGAGCCAATGATTATTCAGTCAAAAATGTTAAATCAGTTTTTATCCTTACATTTTGCTATCTTTGTGCTTTATTTTATAAACTTTTGGGGGAAAGGCAGAAAAGTCTATATAGAATTTCAATTGGACAGTATGTTGTTTTCAAAATTTTGCTCATATTAAGTGTCCTCAGCATGGTGAAAGTATCTGGAAGGAGCACCACTGGGTCTCTGTCAAACATCAAAGTGATTTTTCAAAATGTTGTGATGGTTTATAGGCAGGGTACCCTGCCCTCTATATATTTATCTGAGTAGCATCTCAGTGTGAGTTCACTCTTTCTTTGAGATCATACAAAGCAAGAAAATTGGCCATTCTGAAATATATAGTCAAGTTAAAAAACTAAAGTTGTCATGCTGAGTTAGTGTTAGCTATCAATGCAATATGTATTCAGGAGAAAGCTCTGCAGTCCATAATTCACTTCTCCAAACCTAAAATATTATGGTTCATATTCATGTGAGGAACAATTATCTGACTTGATTTGACTAGGACTATTCAGCAAATGTCTGTATTAAATTTGAAAATATGTCCAACATGAGACAGAAGTCCAAATATATATTTAAATGATTCTAGACCTGTGATGTTGAACCTATCGCATGCGTGCCAGAGGTTGCACACAGCACCCTCTCTGATGGCACACAAGCTATCACCCTGTGCATGCATGCACAGTTCTCTGCCAGGCATATACGGGTCTCTGCCAGGCATGTGCAGAGAGCGGGGGTGGGTGGGGGGTAGGCATGCATGCGCAGGACACAAGGCGTGTGTGCATGTGTAAGGGGAGGGGTGTGTGTAGGGGGACCACATTTATGGGGCTGCATGTCCATTGAATTTTGAGGGTTTGTGTGTGCGCATTTTGGGCACTCAGTCCAGAAAAGGTTAGCCATCACTGTTCTAGACACTGGATATATGTAGATATAGTTTTTCTCTGTTCAAGAGATATTAAAGAATCCCTTGTAATTTTTTCTTTCCAGAATGAAGATGTTTTCCTTCACAAACATTATTCCATGGATGTTTTCTAATATTCAAATCAGAATTTGAAGTTGATTATTTGATGAAACTCGTTTCAGTTCAGTCTCTCTGAAATAAATGATAGAACCAGCACATTCAATCTGAAAATGGGAAAATTTCATTTGGTACACATTTTAAGCTAATTTTTGTATGCATACATTGATTTGCTGATTAGAACAGTTTTAGATTGTGTGCCACTCTGAATTTTGCAATTTTCACTTCAACATACAAAAAATTGCCTACAGAAATTAATTTATTAAGGAAAATTGAATACAAAGTACATATATTAGGGAGCATTTGCAAAAAACAAAGCTGTAAAAAATGGACATTCTAGAAGGAAACTGTACATAGACAAGTGAAAAAGTCTCTCATTTTTTCTCTCTAGTTGACAGATGGCCTACTGACATTTGAATCCTTAACTGTTTTTCAACCAATTATTGTCCTGTTGGTTTCAGGGTTGTTATTTATTTTCCTTTCTTATGCAAAGTAGACATGAGGAAAATTATATTTGCTTCTAACCTTTAATTGTGTCAGGAACATACATTTGTGCATGCTTGCGTGTTTCACTATGCTATCACATTATTATGATCTTTGTCAAAGAACTTCATTTCCAGACTTTCTGTGGATCTTTTCAAAGCACATGTCTTTTGTTCACAAATTCTTTCCAAACCATTTGTCTATTCTAATTACCATGTTTTTTAAAGATTATTTTCGTTTATTAGCTTTAACACCAAGAATCACTAGGACTGAGGTGTTAGATAAATCACACATTTATAAATGAATAGTTTTGTACAGCTTTTGGAATGGGGAACAAGGTATTCAACTGTATACCTGCGTACATTGGCTGTGACAGTTTTCATTTTGTTGGATTGTGCTATTTCACTTATAAAACATCCATGAGTGTGTGTGTGTGTGTGTGTGTGTGTGTGTGCATATGCGTGTGTATATATACAGTACAAACACTGTGTGTGTGTGTGTGTGTGTGTGAATAATCTTTTTCTTATTTTTTTTTTAATGTATATTTTATTATGTTTTCATTCTATACAATCACATATTCACTGTGCTTGATCAGGGCATATAACATTGAATAATAAACACGGCCCTCACTCATATAGAAAATGCCCTCTACAATACAAACCCAGTATACCACCTTGGCCTGCCATACACCCTCTTTCAACCCCCTCCAACTTTCATTCTTCCTTCTCACACACCCCTCTACGCCTACTTCCCCTCCCCTTCTTTCTAACCCTATCACTCCCTCTCCATTCCCTCCCTCCCTTCTCCTCCTCCTCTCTCTCACCCTCTCCACCCTCCTTCTTCTTTCACTCGACTCTTTCCTTCGGTATCTATTACCTTCCAGTATATTCGGTTTGTACTATTTTCGCACTAACATTGAAAAGCCACAGTATACAAATACAATCATGGAATTTAACACATATTGTATTTCCCCCCTCCCCCCTCCCCCTAAATCCCCACCTCCCTTCCCTCCCCCCGACTTCCCAAAGACCATACGTGGTATAATTTTTGAACAATCACAGTCTGAAATATCTCTACATTGAACTCAGCTTCTTACTGTTACCCAAATTTTAAACAATTTAAATTATTACTGATACTAAGCATAAGCTATCTGGAGTTTTTTAGTCCCATATTTACTTTTTATGTAATCAATCCACTTTTTCCAGTCTCTTTTGTATCTCTCGTTTGAATGTTCTTTGAGATATGCTGAGATTTTGGCCATTTCGGCTAAGTTCATAACTTTCAAAGTCCATTCTTGAATGGTGGGTAAATCTTTCTTCTTCCAATACTGCGCCACCAAGAGTCTTGCTGCCGTTATTAAATACAGGATCAAATTAGTCTCTGCTACTGTAAAATCAATGCATATACCCAGTAAAAACAGCTGGGGGGTAAATTTTATCCTTCTTTTAAAGATGTTTTGCAGGATCCACCATATTTTTATCCAAAATGCCTTAACATTACAACATGTCCACCATATATGAAAATATGTAGCATCACAAGAACCACATCTCCAACATTTAGGTTGAACATTTGGATACATAGAGGCAAGCTTTTTAGGATCTAGGTGCCATCTATAAAACATCTTATAAAAATTTTCTCTCAAGTTTTGTGCTTGTGTAAATTTCACATTTCTTACCCAGATTCTTTCCCATGTTTCAAGCATTATTGGTTCCTCGACATTCTGAGCCCATTTTATCATACAATCCTTAATCAGTTCCGTTTCAGAATCCATCTGTACTAATACATTATATATCCTCTTTATATGCATTGAGCTTTGATCTCTTATTTGTTTAAACAAATTATCCTCAACTTTTACAAAGCCAGTTTTTTGATCTGTTTTCCACCTAGCTTGTAGTTGACCATACTGAAACCACGTTTGAACTACCTTCTCTTCTTTAAGTACCTCTAAAGATTTTAGTTCCATCACCCCTCTTTCTGAGATAAGAAGTTGTCTATAGGTGGTTCTATCGTGTTTTTGTTCTACATTCATATTTTCAATTGCATGTCTAGGAATTGCCCACATGGGCACTTTATCATTTAGTTTATGTTGATATTTTTTCCAAACCCGCAATAAAGCATTTCTTAAGATGTGATTTTTAAATTTCTTATCCGTTTTTTTGTTAAATAACAGGTAAGCATGCCAACCATATAACAAATCATATCCCTCGATATTCAAAATTCTGTCATTAGTTAGATGAATCCAATCACTAATTGCAGATAATGCCACTGCGTCATAGTATAATTTTAAGTTAGGTAATTTCAATCCTCCTCTTTCACGTGCATCTTGCATTATTTTCATCTTTACCCTCGGCTTCTTTCCTGCCCACACAAATTTGTTGATACCCTTCTGCCATTCTAAAATATTCGCATCTCTTTTAAGTATTGGTAACATTTGAAAAAGAAATAAAAATTTTGGTAAAATGTTCATTTTTACTGCCGCTATTCTACCCAGCAAGGACAAATGCAGTTTTTCCCACCTTTTCAACTCCAACTGTGTACTATGCCAAAGTGATTCATAATTATACTTGTATAATTTCCCATTTGAGATTGAGATATTAACTCCAAGATATTTAACTTTTTTAACTACCTCACATCTTAGCGTCGCCCCCAGTTCTTCCTTCTGTTTGATAGTCATATTTATAGCTATTATTTTGGTTTTTCCTAGATTTATTTTAAATCCCGAGACTTGACCATATTGATTGATCGTATTCAATAATACCCTACTAGATTCCTGCGGTTGTTCCAATATTATAACCAGATCATCCACAAATGCACGAATTCTATATTCTTGCTGTCTAATTTTGATCCCTTTTAGACCGCCCAGGCCCCGTATCTTATTCAACAGTATTTCCAAAGTTATAATAAACAATAATGGGGACAGAGGACAGCCCTGTCTTGTACCTTTTTCAATTTGAAAGGAGTCTGTCAGACTTCCATTGACAATGATCTGGGCTGTTTGCTGCTGATATATTGCACCAATTGACCGTAAAAAGCCATCTCCTATCTGCATTTTTTGCAATGTCTTCAGCAGGAATTGCCAATTAACTCGATCAAAGGCTTTCTCCGCATCCAAAAATATGAATGCGGCCGGGATTTGATTGTTCTTTCCCAGGTATTCTAAAGCGTTGATAATTAATCTAACGTTATCCTTCATCTGTCTGCCCTGTATAAAACCAGTTTGATCGGTATGTATCAGTTGCTGAGTTACCCCCATTAGCCTATTTGCTAATATTTTAGTAAAAATTTTATAATCTACATTAAGTAATGAAATAGGTCTGTAATTTTTTGGTTGGGTGAGGTCTTGATCTTCTTTGGGTATCAACGATATGAACGCAGTCTTCCACGAGGGAGGCACTTTCCCTCCCGATTGAATTTTATTGAATAGTTCTCTGAGGGGTTCTACCATTTCTAACTGTAGATATTTATAATAAACAGCTGTTAAACCATCTGTGCCTGGTGCTTTCCCTAACTTTAATTGTTTAATTGCCTGCAAAATTTCCCCAGAGGTTATAGGTTGGTTCAGCTTATGCCTATGTTCTTCTCTGACTAGGGGGATTTTCTCTTTATCTAGGTATTTGTCTATATCTCCGTCCTTAATTTTATCCCCTTTATACAACTCTGTAAAAAATTCCCGAAATACCTTTTGAATCTCTTCCTGTTGAAACACTTCCTTCCCTCTGTGACACAATTTGGTTACATTTCGAGCTTTCCTTTTTTTTCTAATCTGATAAGCCAACCACCTACCGGGTTTATTTGCATTGCAGAAAGTATTATGTTTAGCATATAATAAACTAGTAGCTACCTGGTCAGAGATCAGCATATCAAACTGAGATTTTAATATAGCAATTGTTTCCCTAATCTTTGTATCTCCTGGATTCAATGTTAATTCTGACTCTTTCCCTTTAATTTCCTCTTCCAATTCTTTTCGTTTTTGCCCTTGTTTGTATCTATGTATTTTATTTATATTCATTAATACTCCTCTCATATACGCTTTGCTTGCATCCCATACATATTCCAAAGATGTACCCTTGTTCATATTGAAGACAAAATATTCCGATAGCAATTTTTTACAATCATTAACATACTTTTCATATCTAAATAAGTTTTCATTCAACCTCCAGGACCTTCTTGCCTGGGCTACCCTTCCCAATTCCATCCAGACTGGATTATGGTCTGAAAGAACTCTCGCCATAATCTTTGTCTTCTTCACCCTACAAAGTAAGTCATTTGTAATTAGTATAAAATCAATCCTTGAAAGAGATTGATGTCTATTGGAAAAAAAGGTAAAGTCATATTCTTCTGCGTGCCTCTCGCGCCAAGCGTCTCGCAATTCAAAGTCGTCCAGCATGTCAAAAAAGGGTTTGGGTAACTTAGCTCGAAATTTGGTGTTCGGGCGAGCTGTCTTCTTATCTCTTTTGGTGTCGATCACGCCATTCCAGTCACCCATTAATATACAAGACTCAAAATCCCACTGTACTAATTTAGCATGGAGATTTCTATAAAATCCATCTTGTTGTTGATTAGGAGCATAAATTCCCAAAAGTAACGTCTTTTTCCCTTCTAAGATTAAATCTAATGCTATATATCTTCCAAAGGGATCTGCTTCAATTAGCTCAGCTTTAATGTCTTTTCTTAAATATACTACTATGCCATTTTTCTTTTCCATGGCTGAGGTCGCAAAATGTTGGCCCAGTTTGGGGTTAAACAAATATTTTTGATCGGTTGATTTGATATGAGTTTCTTGCAAGCAAATTATGTCATTCTTAAACTGTTTAAGATAATGAAATATTTTCTTTCTTTTCTGTGGAGAGTTCAATCCGTTAACATTCCATGTCAAAATCTTAGTTGTCATTTTTGGTTGCCTGAAGCTTTTTTAGAGCCTCCCGCAAGGCCTGTCTCACCTTTGGTTTGGCTCCTCCCACAGCTTCTGAGCTTGTTGCAGTAGCTCCTTGGTCAGTGGCCAATGATTGTTGAGATTGTTGCATAGTAGCTTGTTTATCCGTTTGTCTGGTGGTCTTGCGGTTGGATCTTTTTTCCTTGACTCCTTGCCCTTCCGGAAGAGGGAGATGATACATTTTATCTGATGGTTGTGTGGTTTGCTGTTTATCTTGTTCGTCTCGTGGTTTTTCACCATATCCCGAAGGTTCAGGATATCCCATCTTCAGAATCTTATGATAGAAATCACGAGCTTTCCATACAGAGCTGAGACGATATCTTTGTTTGTCCATTGTAACTATAATACCGAATGGGGCATCCCATCTGTACTGTATCTGGCGCCTTCTGAGCTCTTCCACCAGAAAAGCATAATCTCTTCTGGCTCTTAGCATCTGAGGCGGTATTTCTTTCAGAACAATCAGGTCCTGTCCACCAATTTGAAGCTTAGTATTGTAGGACTCTTGTAGTATCATATTTCTAGGTTCTCTTGTAACAAAGTATATTACCACGTCTCGGGGAAGTTGCCTTTGTTTTGCCGCCCATGAGTTAACACGAAAAATCCTGTCAATCTGCCAATCAAAATTGGATCCCGGTTTTCCCACCAGACGGTCAAAAGCTTCAGAAAACATTTGCTTTAAGTTCTCCTGCTTTTCTTCATGCAGCCCCCTCACTCTTAATGCAAGCTCCATCTGCTTATACTGTATCATAATAATTTGTTTTTCAGCATTATCAATTTTTTGTTCCACCACTTCAGTTTTGGATATCAGGTTAGTTTTAGCTTCATTGAGAGTTTCTAAATTATCTTCCATTCCAGAAATATATTCTGTTATCACATTTACAATTCCCATCATATTATCATTCATTTTAGTGACCCTGGTATCGAATTTGTCATATAGAACTTCCATCTCATTCCTTATTTCATCTTTGAAATCTTTAATCATTTCTAGATTCTGTTCTCTGAATTCTTTAAACATTTCTAAGTTCTGTTCTCTGGATTCTTTGAACATTTCCAGAAAAAATTCTTTTGTTAGTACATCTCCACTAGGGGGCATAGATGGTGGGGGCTGCAACTTTGTGCCAGGTATGGGAGACGTTTTCAGAGGTAATTTAACAGAGGTTGATTTGGATGCCATTATATTTTGGTTTTAATTATTTATTCTAAATTACTAATCCACTGTGCTATGTGGAGAAAAAGAAATTCCTCCCCCCCCCTTTTTTCCCTTCTTTTTTTTTTCTTTTTTTTTTTCCAAGGGGTTTTACGGAGGATTTCAAAAGAGAAAGTCCGTTTAGAATGTTTGGAATGTGTCTGAATCAACAAAGAGTCTTGAAAGCTTTAAGGGAGTAGCTCTAATTAAATTATAAGAGATTATTTCTTTACTTCTGTAGCAGGAAGCCGGAGATAACAGATGCAGAAGCTGTAAACGCCATTTTGAAGACAATTAAGCAAAAGAGGTTTTTATAACATTGAAGCTGGTATTTCAGATAGAGAAAAGGTTTTAAAGTTCACAAGTTGGTCTTTGCTCGTATTGACTTTTAATAGTCTCTTTTCTAAAGATTGTCCTGAGGGGGAGGGGATCCTGTCTCGTGCTGTGAATAACAGCTGCGAAGTTCAGGTCGGAGTTGAATGACTCAGCTTTGGGTTGATTCTCCCCCTCTGTCCACAGCTCACAAAGAAACAAACTGTGAACTTCAAAGAAGATTCTTACCAGCTGAGATTCCTCACTGCTTTTTTCTTGTCTGAAAAAAGAGTTATCTTCTTGATATTGAGTAGATAACGATCCTGAATTCTGGGGGCAGCTCTGTTAAGCTGCCGACCGGCGACAGGCCACTCCCCGGAAGCCTGAATAATCTTTACTTATCAATTGTGACACATGGTGTCACAATTAAGTAAAGTTTGGTTTGGTTTGGTTTATTAGCATTTGTAGGCCGCCCTTTTCCCTGAGGGGACTCAGGGCGGCTCACACAAAACCAGGAAGGGGGGGATACAACATTAAGATAACAACATATAATAAAATAATAGACAACATACATTCATCATTCGGGCAGGGTAACGATCCTTATCCCCAGGCCTGACGGGCGAGCCAGTTCTTCAAGGCTATGCGGAAGGCTTGGACGGTGGAGAGGGTACGAATCTCCACGGGGAGCTCGTTCCAAAGGGTCGGGGCTACTGCTGAGAAGGCCCTCCTCCTTGTAGTTGCCAGCCGACACTGGCTGGCCGATGGGATGCGGAGGAGGCCTAGTCTATGGGATCTTATAGGTCGCAGGGAAGTAATTGGCAGAAGGCGGTCTCTCAAGTATCCAGATCCACTGCCATGTAGGGCTTTATGGGTGATTAATAGCACCTTGAAGCGCATCCGGAGATCGACAGGTAGCCAGCGCAGCTCGCGGAGGATAGGTGTTATGCGGGTGAATCGAGGTGCACCCGCAATCACTCGCGCGGCTGCGTTCTGCACTAGCTGAAGTCGCCGGATGCTCCTCAAGGGCAGCCCCATGTAGAGCACATTGCAGTATTCCAGCCTAGAGGTCACAAGGGCCCGAGTGACTGTTGTGAGAGCCTCCCGATTCAGGTAGGGTCGCAACTGGCGCACCAGGCGTACCTGGGCGAATGCCCCCCTGGTCACAGCCGTTAAATGGTGGTCGAATGACAGCTGTGGATCCAGGAGGACTCCCAAGTTGCGAACCCTCTCTGAGGGGTGTAAAATTTGACCCCCCAGCCTGAGTGTTGGAATATTGGCCAAATCTTTGGGAGGAAAACACAACAGCCATTCGGTCTTTTCTGGGTTGAGCACAAGCTTGTTAACCCTCATCCAGTCCATGACGGCCTCAAGGCCCCGGCTCATCACATCAACCGCTTCATTGATTTGGCACGGGGCAGACAGATACAATTGAGTATCGTCCGCATATTGATGGTATCTAATCCCGTGCCTGCGGATGATCTCTCCCAGCGGTTTCATGTAGATGTTAAATAGTAGGGGGGATAAGACCGGGATAAGACCGAGCCCTGCGGCACCCCATAATTTAGGGGCCTAGGGGACGATCTCTGCCCCCCCACTAACACCGACTGCGACCTGTCCGAGAGGTAGGAGGAGAACCACCGTAGCACGGTGCCTCCCACTCCCACCCCCCGCAGTCGTCGCAGAAGGATACCATGGTCGATGGTATCGAAAGCCGCTGAGAGGTCAAGGAGGACCAGGATGGAGGAATGTCCTTCATCTCTGGCTCTCCAAAGATCATCCATCAATGCGACCAAAGCGGTTTCTGTGCTGTAACCGGGTCTGAAGCCTGACTGGAAGGGGTCTAAAATAAGTGATTTTTAATCACGTAAGCCTCAAGTCATATTCTAAAATTTGACAGTCGAAATTTAGAATGTTTCTCCAATTGGTTTTTTTCCCTGTTTGTATTATTATTATTATTGTGGCTTCTTTTAAGTGGGGTATTTCAAATAGATTTTGTAATGCAAATAGTGAACAGGTTATGTTAAATCACAAAAGGAGAAAGTATTTTGCTTATTTAACTAGGTTTGAATTTGCTTATGCATTTTCAGAAGAGATATCAAAAATTCTGCTGACATTTTCAGTATGGCTTTCTGTGCCCCTTATTACAATTATTTTAAGAGCTTTGAACTTTATCTTTGACAGGAAAGAAAGAAACACTGATGACATTAGATTTTATGTTTTCTGAACAAGCCTCTGTAGACTAAGCTTTAAAAAGTGAAAGTGTTCTAGAGCATAGAAAGCAATTATAATTATGTGAGAAGTATTGTTTTGTCAGCTTCTGGAAATGACACAATCTTGACTATGCTCAGAAAAGGGAAGCTAAAAGAAAAGTTTAATCTTGAAAATTAGTTCCAACACAGCAAACTTTTCCTGCTGTTTCTTGATCCACATTTTCTGTGGATCATTTAGTGTAATATGGTAGCAGGGAAATTCTGAGAATTGACATCCACATACCTTAAAAAAGAAACATTTCCATGTAGAACACACTGTCTTTACAAAATATTTTTAAGTATGACTCATTTTGATGGAATATATGATTGAAATATAAATTGCCATCATTTTTGTTCATTTATAAAGACCCTGTTCCAACTTGAATATATATGGTAATGCTTAAAATGGAGCTGGCTGTTCTTCTGACACTAAATATGAGGATTAGAGCAATGGTTATTCTACTGTAATAAAAGCTCTAACTCTTTTTGTAGAAACAACCCATATGAAGCAAATATATAGCACCTCTACCACCTCTCTCAACATTTTGCAGAAAGTTGAAAAGAATTAAGCAATTACAAGATGGAGTTAGTTAGGTTCAGTGGTGGGATTCAGCCATTTCGCACCTATTCGGGAGAACCGGTTGCTAACTTTCTAAGCAGTTCAGAGAACTGGTTGTTGGAAGAAATCTCCTTTTGTTTTTTTTCCACTTTACAGGGCTAATCCTGTAAGGAAGGCAGAAAGGAAACATTCTGGTGTTGTTTCTAGCCTAATCTTTATTGACCTGCTTACAGAAACTGCCTCTCTGGTTAACCCTTATTACATTGTAATAGCTAAGGCAAAGTGCCCATCTATGCGAGTGATGTTGAGTTGGCTACGCTCACTCACATGAGCACTGAGCCATGCCTATCCAGCTGGTCATTAGGGCAGAGAACTGGTTGCTAAATTATTTGAATGATTGGTTATGTTCTCTGCATAAACTCAGAATAATGTTCTCTTCTGTTTCTTTCCCTCTTCCCGTTCATTGGGCATTATTCATAGCTGCTTTCTCCTCCAATAAACCTTTAAAATGTCAAGAGTATTCTAAGGTAACTTCTTCTAGAAAAAGAACAACAGGTAGTCCTTGAGTTACAGCCAGAATTGGGATTGCAAAATTCATTGTTAAGTGGTGTGGTCATTAAATGTAACATAATGTGACTGCAACTTTTGCTGCCAGTTTTTCTATTCACTTGTTGGATGTTGACTGAAAAGATCACCTTTAGAAACATGATTGCAGGAGCTGCAATTGTTCTAAGTACAAACCAGTTGTCAAGAACTCGGATCACAATAATGTGACCATGGAAACACTGTTAAGTTATAAATGCAAAGACTATATCCCTAAACTCTAAGCGGCTGCCACAAAGAAGAGGGGGTCAATCTACTCTCCAAGCACCTGAAGGTAGGACAAGAAACAACAGAAGAAACTAATCAAGGAGGGAATGAGCCTAGAACTAAGAAGAAATTTCCTGACAGTTGGAGCAATTAATCAGTGGAACAATTTGCCCCCAAAACATGTCAGTACTCCCATACTGGAAATGTTAAGAAGAGATAGGACCACCATTTGTCTGAAATGGTATAGGGTTTTCTGCCTGAGCAAGGGTTGGAGTCAAAGACATCCAAGGTCCCTTCCAACTCTGTTATTATGTTACTCTACTAAATGAATGATTGTACATTAAGGATTACCTGTATATATAAGCATTTCCTTCCAGACTGAAGAAGAGGAAGGTTTTTTATTTTATTTCAAGAAACGTTTCAGTACCTAATTATAGTTTAGAGTGGTTCTTACAATTAAAAATTACAAAAAAACCATGTTAATAATAAGCCAAATGGTAATAACAATACTGAAATATATAAATAATACTAGAAAATTTTTGAAGTGACTTTCAGGTAGAACTAATTAGTATTTATCAAAAGGAATAAACAAACTGGAAATTGGTTATCATGAGAGATGTATCTTTAGAATTATCATTTTTCTCAAAGTGAACATATATTGATAAAATATCACTCAGTTTAGACTTTTCCCATCTGGAATTTACCACTGTGCTAGTTGGGTATAGTGTGAAATTCAGTCCAACACATCTACAAAATATCCATATGAACAAATCTGTAATTAACAATTAGCTTTTGGTATGATTATTGAACACATTCCTGTACCAATTACTTGTAAATAAATACATGTTCTCATATTGCTGTCAATAGATCAGTGTTTACCTTTTCTTTAGTTATTTTCTGTTTGCATTTCTTAAGAAAAATATATGATTTTATTTACCAATTTATTTAGAACTAAAACATGCTTGCTCAAAATTAAAAAAAGAAATAATTAAAACATTTCTGATTATGTAGGTAAAATATGTCAAAAATAATGCAAATTACTATGTTATGTATTATTCAATAGCCCCCTGGCAATCTGAATTAATTTCAGCAAATTGTGTATTAACAAATAACCCAAAGTAAAAGATTTATGAAAAGTCACATATTTTCTTTTAGCATCTATTATTTAGTGGTGGTGTTGAGTCAAGGGCTATTGACTACCTGCATTTATTCGCTGTTATCACTGATTTATTATTTATCTTCCATTATTAAATGGCAACACCAGACCTGAACAGTTAAGTATTTTTCTTCTCAATCACTTATTGAAATAGCAAAATAATTAAATACTTAGGCTCTTCTTGGAATCCAAATATCATAATACAGTCCCTATAATATATAACCCTTTAGGAATTCAGTTTATAACTAACTTTTCAGTCACATTAATGCCCTTGACCTGCAGTGTTCATGTTTATTTTTTCACTTCCAATTGAAAAAGATTTTGGAACTAGTGTAACACTCTGTTTTATAAACTGCCTGGAGAAAGTAGTTGAACAAATAATGCTATCCTAAGCATGTTTAATTTATATGAGAGATTTATGATTGGTTTGAAGGGTTTCTTGTGTAAACAGCCCCTTCAATACCGCCATCACAAATAAAGAGTTGTACACTAGGTAAAGAAGACAGATACCACCCCTTGAGAAAAGTTAGATAACAGAAAAACAAAGAAATAATATTGGCTGAGGTAAATTACCAACTGGGGAAAAATACTCCCTTTCCAAAATGTTTTGTTCGGCTGTCTCTACACAGGGTTAAAAATGTTTTTCTGCATTGTAAACATCAGATAAGAAAAGTCATCTTCATTGACAAACAGAAAATAAGTTATTATTTGACTTCTTGTGCCAAACTTTTAAAATGGAGGTAAGACTTTAAGGGTCTCATAGAAAGAGTGATATGTGCTGGAATGTGACTTTTTTTTTCTAAAGGCTCATAGAAATAGAAAGTGACATGCCTCAGGAATTATTTGGTGAATTGGTGTAAGCACTTAATGAGTACAATAGTCAGAAAATTCCTGATTTTGTTGTTTACATCTAGTTTTTAAACAAGAGGCCTCTATAAAAATCAAACTAACAGAAAATACTAAAGTATGCAGCCTTTAGAAAAATAAAAATTACCTCAAAACAACA
Organism: Thamnophis sirtalis; assembly: GCF_051295495.1. Taxonomy (NCBI): domain Eukaryota; kingdom Metazoa; phylum Chordata; class Lepidosauria; order Squamata; family Natricidae; genus Thamnophis; species Thamnophis sirtalis. The sequence goes on from NW_028261382.1 coordinate 157,676,521, forward strand.
GATAACAGTTAACACAGGAGCAGAAAACTAATAGGAAGTGTGTTTAAAAGGCCAGTTAAATAAAAAGGGCTAAAATTGGCCAATGAAAAGGATTAGTGTTAAACTGTGTACATGTTTATATATCTCAAGTTTTGTAAATTGAGTCCATATCCAATGACAATATTTTTTATTTATTTTGTCATCAAATTAAATAAAGATAAATACTTTCTTAAATCAAGTTCAACTGATATTGTTACATATCAGGCTTTTAAATAGGAGGAAATTGACAAATCTCTATCATACTGTAAGTTTCTTCTTCAGCAACTTCAAGGATTTTGCTGGCACAATAGATGAGTAAATTAAATAGTTCCAAGAGTTATTTGAAAATAAACGAGCTTTGGCCAATCAGTCAGAATCAAAGTTCATAACATAGTAGGAAGATGTGGGGTGGTGGTGGATGGGTTTACCTAGGATAGGATGGGATAGGATGGGATAGGATGGGATAGGATGGGATAGGATGGGATAGGATGGGATAGGATGGGATAGGATGGGATAGGATGGGATAGGATGGGATAGGATGGGATAGGATGGGATAGGATGGGATAGGATGGGATAGGATGGGATAGGATGGGATAGGATAGAATAGAGTTGGAAGGATCTTGGAGGTCCTCTAGTTCAGTCTCCTGCTCAGGCAGGAAACCTTATACCATTTCAGATAATTGTTGTCCAAAGAATTCACAACTTCTGGAAGCAAGTTGTTCCACTGATTAATTGTTCTAACTGTCAAGGCATTTCTCCTTAGTTCTAGGATGCTTCTCTCCTTGATTAGTTTCCATCCATTGTTTCTTGTCTTGCCTTCAGGTCCTTTGGAGAATAACTTGACTCCCTCTTCTTTGTGGCAACCCCTGAGACATTGGAACATTGCTATCATGTCACCCCTACTTCTTTTCATTAAACTGGATATATTTATTCTTCTTTATACTGGCAGTTTACATTTTCTGTGATTTAAAATAAATTGGGTGTGTGTGCTGATAAGAGCTCTTTGACCCCAGGCATTTTATTCTTCTTAAAATTTGATACCTATTGTTTGGAGAGCTAGTTTGGTATAATAATTAAGGCACCAGGTTAGAATCTGGAGTCTTTGAGTTCAATCCCACTTTCAGTACAAAGTCAGCTGGGTGATCTTGAGCCAGTCATTCTCTCTCAGCCCTAGGAAGTAGGCAATGGTAAACTGCTTCTGAAAAACCTTGCCAAGAAAACTTCAGGGAGTAGTTCAAGCAGTCACCAGGAGTCATCACTGCCTTGAAGGTACACCCAAACTTGAAATACAGTATATGGGATCACCAAGTATCCTTACCTATTTTTCCAGTTGAAGTGGACATCATTTTATTAATTCAAATTAATAACCTTGCATTTTAGCAGCAGCACTTAAACTTATATGCCACTTTAAAGTGCTTTATAGCCGTCTCTAAGCGATTTACAGAGTCTGCATATTGCCCCCAACAATTTGGGTTCTCATTTAACCACCTTGGAAGGATGGAAGGATGGAAGGCTTAGTCAATCTTGAGCCTGGTGAGATTTGAATTTCCAAATTTCAGGCAGCCAGCAGTCAGCAAAAGTAGCCTGCAGTACTGCACTCTAACCACTGCGGCATTGGGACTGATTTTATCTGGGGATAATTTATCTAAGGCAAAGCCAAACCATTACCAGCAATAGTCCTAGGCTTGGTGGGTTTGTTATTTTAAGAAAATATAGTATGAGCTCTGACAACTGGACTATAATTCCACATTGCAGTAAAAAAGGCCATTTCCCCCTTTAAATAAACTTGGTTTTCTACTTTTTTTTTTTTTTACCCTGGAGAATGGTAGTATTTGTCAAAGAAGTATTATATATTCTTGTTTGGTCTACAATTCAGCTCTGTATAGTAAAAAAATGAAGGAATTAACAGATTTTCATTTCTAGGAAATCTGTAGGGAAATGAAATAAACCCAATTTTCTTGGTACAAACAAATCATATAATGCTGAACTGCAGGACTAATGTGTTCATCATGTACTCTTAACTCTAGCAGAACAAGAGCTTTTTTTAAAAAAAATTGATATACAGTATATAGAAAAGTTTTATAAACTGTCTATCTAATAAATCTGTTGTTCTAGATTGCAAAGGTAAAGGAAATTTAACTGAAATAAACTAGGTACAAGTAGCGTACTTAGGCCAGGAATAGCAAACTTAGATCATGAATGAATTCATTTTATTGTAGCTGATCTTTTATTTTTTTTGGCCTTGCATTTTATAAATTCTGCAGAAAAAGTTTGCAGGGCTATTTGTATAATTTTTACAACTGTTTCTATTATATAATTTTGGCATGCAATTTTCAAGTGTACATATTTCTCCAAGTTATTTTTTAGCAAATATTTTTTTTAGCAAATGAACCAAAGAAACTTAATACAGATTGAATGTGGGTAAACAACATGTAGCAAGCCACATGTTAAGTACGCCAAATTCAACCTTTTAAAAAAAATATGTGGGGATTGTTGTGATATCTATGTGGGGACTGTTGTGATATCTAACAAAAGAATCATGTCTACAAAATATTGTTTCCCTTTTCTTCCAAAATAGCAACAGAGAGGTGTTCTGTTGAAAGCAAAAATCTGGATTCAGATTTTTCAACTTAGTTTATAGGTCATTTATCTCAATAAAGGATACTTTCATGAATGTCCAGTCAAAAATCTATCTGATTTTCTTACAATTCATCATTGTGCTAACCCAGTGTTTTAAAATTAACAATCATAAGGTCTGTGCACTTCAGCTCCCAGAATTCCTTAGACAGCATGCTTGAACTATAAAGTTAGCTTTATTTTTCCTACAGCTAAAAAGATATATGAATTGCTTGAAAGACATTTGATCACATCATCCAAGGCAATCATTGGCTGGTCACTTTGAACCCCTTTTCCCCCACTCTTTAAGATATTACTATACCAATGAGCTTGCTTTATCTTCAGATAAGTTAGTATGGACTAAAGGCCATATGCAGCAATTAAACCCTAAGAAAATATCCTGTAACTATTTGCAAAGATTAAAGGTACTGACAAACTTTTTTTAAAAAAAATTCATAACTTAAAGAAGTGGTATTCAGCCAGTTCGGACTGGTTCAGACAAATTGGTAGCAGAAATTTTGAGTAGTTTGGAGAATTGGCAAATACCACCTCTGGTTGGGCCCACCCTCCTGCTCCCATCGTTCCCTGTCCTATATGCCATTGTTTTTTAGTTCAGCTTATTCATGCAGCAGAACCAATTGCTGCGCCTCAGCTGAGCTAAAAAACAGCTCAGCTCACCAGTGCTGACACTGAGGTCAGTCTTTGAGTGCTGTACATGAACGCAAATCACAGTCTCATAGAATCGGTAGAAAAATATTTGGAATCCCACCACTGATATCTTGACTAATGGTTATTATTTGAAAAATGGTTCAATGGAAAATTTTCTTTAAAAAACTACAAATACAAATATCTAGAAATACTGGGGAGTTACTGAGGAAAGAATAATACAAGGGAAGCAAGGATAGGTAACAATCACTCACGACCTCCATAAAAGCAGAACAATATGGCAATATTAATCAGGTACTTACTTTAGAAAGAATCATTGGAGGGAAAAAAATCACCTGGGCTTCCTGCTTGGATATCCATAAGCAGCCCTTCTTGTTCAATCTTTTGTATAAATACTTGCAGATTTGAAAAATATGAGGAAAGAATAATAGCCAGTTTTACTAGGAAGTTTCCACCACCACAGTTGTTCTTTGATGAATTGGTGTAGCCAGCAACTCAAAAATCAGAGGAGGGCAAATTTGCCTTCCTAAGGACAATTGATAGGATATAGTTTAGTTTTCACCAAAGCTCATTTCTATAAATTGATTTACATAATAGAAAACAAGTTTGAATGATATGGTGACAGCTGTGGGACAAAATATAGAAAAACATAAGAACTTCACTAACCCTAAGGATGTCCATGTTTGAACTGAAAGCAACCTTTTGTGAACATATTCAATGATTGCACAATTAATTGTTGCTTGAATGAAAATTCATGCCGGACTGAATAATTCACAGTAAAACATGACCAATGAGAAAAATCATGCCAGAATGAACAGGAACAAACAGAAGAATTCTAAGTTAGTGATATTGAATCATAAGTAATAAAACCATGGCTGGAGGAAATGAGATCCAATAATCAATAGCCAAGCTACTGATTTTGATTAATTAAGGCATTATGGAAGACCCGTATTTGAAGAGAATGTTCCAAAGACTAGGAGAAAATATTTTCCACTCACTATTTCACAAAAGAATATAAAATAATAAATATTCCCATATTTGGTCAGTCAATGCATTATTATGCTCAGTAGTATAATAAAAGGGAAAGAAATTGACTAGTTAATTCAGTTTTTGTTTAGTTCAGTTTGATTTAGTTTTGTTTGGCTTTATTTCTATAGCTTTTTGTTTTCCTCTAATGATTTGAGTGTGTAAATGTATATGGGATTAAGAAGCAGTAGGGCATCTTTTTGGTTACTATGTAAGTAATAGAAACTCTGTTTATCTTAGTAAGAAGGCAGTGTTGAACAGCTGTGAAAATCTCAAAGTAGTTTGGCTGGAATTGAGAAATATATTAAGAAGGAAATTTGAATTAATAAATCTATATAGCTGTTGAAATGCAATCTGTTCTCTTCTGCGATTGGTATGCCCACAGGGGATAGAGATCTTAAATTAGCTTAAAGTTAGCCAGTCCAGGGAATTCTATTAATATTGTCTTTTTACAATGTTTTAGAAAAAAGATTAAGTTAATTCTGAAAAAAGGAGTCATGACCCATACTCGTATTATCTCCTGGTTAGATTACCACAATATGGTTTATAAGAAGCTAGCCATGAATGCTCTTCAGAAGCTGCGGTGGATCAAAATGCTTACTGGCAGGTGACTGCTTCTACATATTCTTAATACTGATGCTGTGGAGCCCACATCTGCTTCCAATTGGCTTTCAAGTGCAATTCAAAGTGCTAATTTAATCTTTAGAGTATAATATTATTTGTCATCTGGGTTCTTGCTGGTGGATCCTACCCATCAACCATACACATATCAGATCCAGATGCTGATGAATTCTTCTCTATGTGAAATCTAATGGAGTTTCTACTTCTCAGCAATGGCACCCATCCTATGAAACTTTCTCATCAGAAATCTGGACAGTCCCATTGCTTCTGAGCCTAAGAAAACCCTTTAAAAATGAACTGTCCAGAAGGATATATGTCATCTGCCTGCCTCTTATTACTGTTGGTTATAGAAATTTATGAAAGGTTTAGCCATTTTAAGGTATTATTATTGGTGTTATAGAAAGTTTTGGCTTTGACCACATGCTGCTCTGGTCCCTCTGAGTGTGATGGCACATAAATATAATAAGTAAATTCACATAGCTACTTCATTCCTGCTGAAGGTCAATATATAATATAGTGAAGTAACAAATTGAATACATGTAGTGATGCTGCGAAATGGCTACCTTGAGAGCTAGGTTCCATAAATAAATATAAGTAGCAGAGAGATGTTTTATTAAATTCAGCTTACGCAGTTCATGTAAGTGAAAGATGGCCTTTAGATACTGGAAATCCAATTTTCAAGTCCTCATATTTTGTCCCATTATATAAAGAAAAACACTTCGTTTTTCTCACGGGGAAAAATCATGTACTACATTACTGAATTTGAGAGATCAGCTATTATTGTCTGAGTAATTGCAACATTAAACATGTGTCACATATGCTTGTTTTGTACTGTATACAGGGAAGGTAATTTTTCGAGTGAAAGCAGATGCATACTCACATAAAATGTCCATAGGTATCTGGCACACTCATCCACATTTGCCTTAGTATTGCCACATATTGGTTCTCTCATGAAAGAATCAAATCAAGTTGGCAGACCAAAATATTTTGGCTTATACTGTATAATTGACAGATTGCTACACTGGCCAGGATGAGCTGGATGTGGAATACTGTTTATTCATTTTCTGCTTTGAAATCTGAAATTTCTATCAACTGAAACAATAGGACACCAACTGATGATAAACTTTCAATAGGCTAAGGAATATAATCTTCTCTATTGTTTTAGTGCTCCAATATGATGGAAAATTACTTTAGATTCAGAAAAAGTAGCAAATGCAGAATTTTGGGGAAGAAAATAGTAGCATTATTCTGATTGCTAACTTGCATTTAGAAAGGAAAAAAAAAGGCTAGCTTACAAAATGGAACAAATTTGCCATGCAGCAAAGTGCCAACAGTTCTGTACTGGATATAAAAACAGATGGTACATCGCAACGTGTAGAACCATCTGAAAAAGAAAATTAAGATAAAGAGCCAATTATTTAGGCCTTAAAAGTTTCTGTCAAACTAATATTCATCTGCAAGATAACCCCAAAGCTACTCATAATTTGGAAGCTCTGGGAAGCTTATGCCAAGAGTTTTACAGAATCCACTATTTACTTCCCAAGCTGTATTGTGGCATCACAATACAGTCTTGTCAAGGCTGAAATGAATGCCTATGGCCAAAGCAGCACTGGATAATTAGCAATAAGACATCAAAGACTTCCCAAACTCCAATTCCTATTAGTTATTTAATGTTTTAAAGAGATGCTATTATTAAACCACTGTACCCCACAGAGAGTAACAAACAAAATGCTGACATAATGCTATATATATATATATATATATATATATATATATATATATATATATATATATATATATATATATATATATATATATATATATATATATATATATGCAGAAAAGAAGTTACTATAAATAAATGGAGCTCATTTCTGAATAAATGTCCTTAGATTTGTCCTACCCAAACTATGTAATAATTTGTTACTAGACAATATGGGAATTACAGTAATAAGCGGATATATTATATTGTGGGACTTAAACTTTTTCTTACTGCTTTTTCGTTCTCCTTCATTTACTTCATGGTATATATAGGCCATACATAGGAATGTATAAATTTGAGAAATTAATCAATAAATATCATGTCTATTTAAAATAATAATAAATGAATGACATTACTGCTTACGAATGAAGAATCCCTATTTCTTATTTTAGAAGTTCTCAAGCAGCATAATCTTATACGTGCTTCATTTATTCATTTATTTGCCATCTAATGCCACCCAATAATGAAATGGGTTAAAGAGATGTCATGGTTAAATGAATTTATAAATCCCAAAGAGATGTCAGAAATGTGTATATGATGAGAATTGCCCATTAAATGCATAGAAATCTCAGTCCAAATCTTAACAATGTTCTTATAGTGAGGCAGGAACAAGATAGAATGAACCTAAACTTGGAAACAGAAGCTAAGTGATACTGAAATTGCCAAATTCACACACACTGACTCTAATTATGTACAGATAGAAAAAGAATAACTTTCTGGAAAAGTTAACACTGACACTTAACATACACAAGAAAAGAGAAAAGTGAGATTAGATTTATTTAAAAAAGAAACTAGATAATTTTCTATGGTCCCCACAGTGTAACTTCATTTTTTAAAAAACCAATGTATTAAGAACTATATAATCTTCTATTTCCAGCATCTGGCAACTTCCTTCTGTCATTTGACTGCACTTTTCCTAATTATGCCTCCTAAAATAAATGCAGCATGTTCCTATGTCCAGAGTGGCAGGCTAAAAATAATTTTGAATTTTTTTAATGATTCAGAGTGACTTAGCATTGCTATAGGCTTCGCTTTTTATTTTATGGTACTGGAAGCCAAGAGTCATTGGGATGGGATATAGTGACAATTCTTTCTGTATCTCCGTCCCATTTCATCTCTCTTTCCCATATGTAGAAATTCTCTCTCAAGCGGTATTCAGACCTGTCTGCTACAAGAAGAATTCTTAATAGTGATTGCAGTTGCAGTTCCAGATTAATTGTTCCATAACACCATCCTACAATTTTGTCAAAAGTTGGCTGTCCTACTTGGGAGACAGAAACATGTGGCCCTCCAGGTGCTACTGAAATACTGTATCAGTCCCAGCAAGTCAACCGCTAATATCTGGAGTGCTCAATTTGCCATCTTTGACTTACAAGGAATTTCAAATGAACCTGAAAGTAACACATGAAGGTGACATGAAAAGGATTTTGCTTAACCTGTTCAACCTTGATATCTTCTCCCTCTTTCTCTCTCCCCGCCTATCTGGCATTTCCATCCTGAATTCATTCAGGATGTTGCCCAGGGCTCAATTAAAAATATTTTTACTCTGCCTTTTGCTGATAAAAGACTATCAAACTCAAAATTCCAGAACCCACTGTTGATCCTTACCCTACCAGAAATTGCTATTCTGTTTTGGAGTAAGATATATTAAACAAAGCCATTGGTTAAACCTTCGAGTTACCTATTAGGAAACCATCTGTAGCACTTAATCACATATTTAGTGTTTTGTCAAAATACTACCTTTTATAGGCATGCAGACTGTGGGCATAACCATTGAAGGACAGTATGCTTGTGGAAACATAGATTTAATTGCATTGTTTAAAAAAAAGCACTAAATCCGTGAACCAAGTAAGTCTGCTGGGCAGCTGATCTTCAAGGCAGGTGAACAACAGAGAAAAGTTGGAGAGGTTTTTCCTATTTATTTGTTTGTTGTTTGTTTGTGGAGTTTTATGAAATTCCTTCACATGGATCTGCTTTCCAACATAACTGTTTTGTTAATTCAGATTCTGGGTGGAATTGGGTCTCCTGTTTGGCAGTGTTGTTCCCCAGCTGCTGGTAAGCTTGTTTGGCATGCTTTGACTTTGACTTGACTGTATCCTGACTGTTCCACCTGTAGGTAGAGGAAAGTCCTAGGACCCCAGGTAGGGAAGACATAACTGCAGGAACCTAAAGTAGCCAATAGACCTCAGGCTACCTCCATCATGTAGGGTCACTTGAGTGTGCCATCAGCTGAACAGATAAAACATGTCATTTTATACCCTCATTGAAGTCAGATTAACAAAGAAAACCCCACTTTAAAACTAGAGTAGTTGAAAATGATTTAGCTATGTCACTTGTGGACTGACAATAAGATGAAAGCAATAAAATTCCTTATGTGTCCAATCACACTTGGCCAATAAATAATTCTATTCTATTCTATTCTATTCTATTCTATTCTATTCTATTCTATTCTATTCTATTCTATTCACAATGACATAGGGACTCAGCTGAAGAAAGGTTTGCTCTAGAATTCACTTGGAAAGGTGACTAAAGAATGACCCAGAGGTCATTCAGAAGGTTCTTACCCGTTCTGGAGAAATGGTAGCAGAAATTTTGAGCAATTCAGAGAATTGGTAAATACAACCTCTGAGTAGCCTCACACCTATCTATTCTCTGCCTCCTGAGTCCCAGCTGATCAGGAGAGAATGGGGATTTTGCAATAACCCTCCCCTGGAGTGGGGAGGGAATGGAGATTTTACAGTATTCTTCCCCTGGAGCGCAGTGGGAATGAAGATTTCACAATATCCTTCCCCTGCCATGCCCACCAAGCCACACTATGCCCACCAAGCCACAGAACCGGTAGTAAAAAAATTGAATCCCACCACTGGAATGAACATAGAATTGTCAACAGAGCAGCCACTCGATATTGTTGGCATCATTCTCTGTGAAATTCCTGATTCACTTTGATCCAAGTTGTCTATTTGTGCTGAATGAACTTGTTCTGTTCCCAATTTATTCTAAGAAACTCTGCTATTTTCATTTTATGGAGGAACAGAACCTCTAGACTAGATATCTGAGTGATATTTTTCTGGTAAACTATGAAATGAAACTAGCATCCTGATTCTACAAGAATTTCCTGTAACCCAAATTACATTTAAATTTTCTCTGTCACTATTGAAAAATAACTTGCATAATGGGAAGTTTACACTATAACTTCTTGCAATACCGTGTTGCAAGAGCAAAGCAAAAGCTTTTCTCTTATATAAAAGAAGCAAGGAAAATGAATTTCCATGACATATTTTTTCATTCCTTAAGTGGCAATTAATATGCAACAGAGATCAATTTAGAGAAAAATATTATTATGTGAGCTTGAGTTATACATATAATATAAATGTTTTGGCTTAATCATTCTAAGTGGGAAGAGTAGCAGAAATTCGAAGTGGGGGAATGAGAAAGAAAGAGAAAGAATAGGAAAGAAATTAACACAGGCCTGCTTTTGATAAAGGAAAAGTAAAATAACATTTGACAAAAATAAAAAATGACAAAGGAACAGCAAATTACTTAATATGTGTTGATAGCACCAGTTCAGAAAGGAAGTATAATAAATTGAAAGACATTCACATTTAGCAAAAGCTTTTGCTGTGACAATTATAGCATTTTGAAAATAATGAATTTTCAGCAGTCATTTCAGATATCTTTACATCGACTTTCCTCCTCTTCCTCCTCTTCCTTAGATCAGTGGTATATAAATATTTGGATAAACTCCAAAATGATTTTAGGTTGAGATGGATACTTCATTGATGGGGAAGATAAGTGACAAGCAAATAGAAATAAAATAGCCACTATCAGGGTTTGCTCAACTGAGAGATGAAAGGGTATAAACCAGTATAAAATCATCGAGAATTAATGTTGAAGAATCAGTTTAGGTTTTCAATTAAGGCTGGGTAGATAGGACCCCTGTTTTAAATTCTCAGACCACTACTCTGTGGATAAAGGGGGAAATTGTGGTAGAACTGTTACTACTATGAACATGTAATTGTTTTAATTGGTCTTCTTGTTTACTGGATTTTATAACCTGCCCAGAATCAAATAAGATGGGTGAAAATTTAATAAAGTAAATTGATTACTATTTTCTTTAAATACCTAGAGAAAATGTGGATCACAAAAGTAAATGCAAGCAATGAAAACTAAATGTAAAAAGAATGTTTAGAGATCTAGATCACTTTCCCCATTGTATCTGGAGAAATCCTAGCTATGAACTTAAGCATATGGGAACTTTTTTCCCCTCATATGTAATGCTTTTACATTACATATAGTAATTTTCCATGTAGTGCTATTTGTGAAATGAATTTCTAACTCTGTTGCTGAAAACTCAATTACTGATTTTGGGGGCAATAAAGGCCTCCATTTTTAGAAAGATTAAAACAATATTTGAAGGCTTGCCTTGGACTGAGTGTTGGTACAAGCCAAACACCGCTCCTTAAAAGGGGCATTGAAACAGCTATCCTCTGAATGGCTGCTACTAGAGTTTCCCAGAGATCTCTGTGCTTCTAAATGTGTACAGAGGCAGAGTTTTGCTGGGACTGCTAGAAAAGTGAATTGCATATACGTGTATTTGTAGACCTCAGAGCAACTGGGCTGACCCTTCCAGAGAACAAGATGAAGGAGGAGGGATGTTTTGACTGCACCAATACATTCAGTGAATTCTGACTTCAAATGTTCTTCATAGCTTTTTTTACTGTTTCAAATCAAATCATATCATTCTACACATCTTCATATAGATTAAAAGAAACCATTTTTATCACTCTATTTTCATCAGTGCAAGAACTGTAAAGGAGATGTAGGAAAAACAGTAATTTTAAACTTGCAAGATTGACGTTGATCTTGCCAGGTAAACCAGATAGGAATCATGACCAGATGAGTTAATGTTACTTTATTGTACAGATCTATTGACAGAATCTTGCAATCTGAAAGTACATATACATATACATATACATATACATATACATATACATATACATATACATATACATATACATATACATATACATATACATATACATATACATATACATATACATATACATATATATATACACATACATACATACATATATATACACTTTCAGACTTGCAAGATTTCAGACTTTCAGAATTTTCAATATACATATTCATTTCACTAATATTCTTTTTATGCATGGTTACATTTTGTCTTGATGATTACACACCAGTTATACATTGTTCTTCTAGCAGATTTGTAACATCTGCATTCTATATGGACATCCTGCCATTATCTTTAAATAAGGACCAATTCTGATCAATTTAGGACTAAAGTAGTATTGTCAACTCATAAATTACTAAGCATTTACTTCAGGAGATTAATTCAAGGCTATTGACTTGCTTTCTATTTTCCCCTTTATTAACCACATTTCCTCCACTAGAGGAAGCAATTGAGAACCATATTTTTTTTTTCAGAATTACCTGCACTATATAGTTTGGCATATTAGCTAACATTTCCACAGCAGAGCTAAACCCGTGGTGCAGGTTTTAAGTTTTAATAAAGAGCAATTTAGCACTCACAGTACAACGCTTAAAACTATTTGATAGACATCTATGGTGTATATTTCACCATAATGGTGACATCATTGCACAAGTTCTGCAACTTACATACATGTGTCAAACAGGAATGAGCAGTTTATGATCTTTTCCCCAAAACACTAGCAGTGACCATTGTCTTAAAAATAATAATGCCACCTTTTCAAATACCATCTTTGCAAAGAAATGTAACAAACAATGGACTACCTAGTTAGTTGCTGGTGAACAACTGCAGAGACTGATTACAAATAACAGCATGGCAAAATTAGCAACAAAGCTATGTTGGAATAGCTGCAAGAAACATCATTTGCCTGCAAGCAAAAACTAGGCAAAGTAATAGAAAATGAAGAAGTTAAAGTGCTCTGGGAGTTTAGAATTCAAGCAGACAAGCATCTGCCACACAACACTTCAGACTTAACAATTGTTGATAAGACAAAAAGAATTGGATAATGGACATTGCAGTACTTGGAGATAGCAGAGGACAGGAGAATGAACTAAAAAAATCACAAAATACAAAGAACTGTAGATAGAAGTAGAAGAAAACATAGTACCAATAATAATAATATATCGACAAAATCAGCACCCGTCAATTGCAGAGGGTAACTTTATTTGGAACAGCTTACTTCTTGCAACAATACCTTTATCAACTTCAAACAACATCTGTCTATTCAAGGTCCTTGGGAAGGACTTGATGGGTAAATAAAAATGCCAAGTCCTAGCTAATTGCATCATCAATTGCAATATTAATTTTATTAAACTTGTATGCTGCCACTATATACCTACATTGGATGAATCGTTTATAGGGCAATTATTCCGCTGGCAATTTCATCCAAATAAACAGCTGCAATAGGAAAAAAAATTGTAAGAGAAATGGAGTTGCATGCAAGAAATGTAGGTTATTTCAAAGGTACCAAGATCGCTACTGCAGCAAATTAAGAATAAATAGAGCCAAGCATTTGAGAAGAATGTTCAAGGTTATATATACATACTTACAGTTAATCAACAAGAATGGATGCTTTTAAAACAACAAAAACAGAAAGAGAACAGCCAAAGGGAAATGACTTCATATCATAATACTTAAAAGGCATGGGGAAGTTAATATTCAAAGACCACTATAACTCAGGATAGTGCCGACACACTGGCATTTGATTTTTTTTCCTATCCTTCTTTTTTTTTTCCTCCCAACTCTGTAGACTAGGTTGGGCTATACAACTCGATTTACTGCAGTTTGTTTACTGATCATTTGAAGTTACAATGACACTGAAAAAAGTGACTTAAGGTCATTTTTTACACTTATGACAATTGAAGCATCTCCCTGGTCACATGATTTACATTCCTATGCCTCCGCACACTTATGATGGTTGCAATATCTTGCAATATATGTGATCACCTTTTGCAATCTTCTGACAAACAAAGTCAATGGGGAAATTAGATTCACTTAACAACAGTGTTACTATTTTTAATAACTGCAGTGATTCATTTAACAAATGTGGCAAGAAAAGCTATAACATGGGACAAATGTCTATGGAGATTC